>NW_022106471.1:13014066-13043777 GCF_000313985.2 Echinops telfairi
TGAACTAATTTTTATCTTATCTGAGGTCAATATTTTGTTCTTGATAATTTTGGGGTGGTTTTCTGTCTGTTTGAATTCTGACCATTATTGGTATTATATGGTGAACAGGGTGCATTTTATTTCCTTCTTGTTGAATTTTGTATTTGAAGGTTACTGAGTTGCTTGCTGGTGCACCTTTATTTTTAACGTTTGCTGAATGAACGTAGGTAAGTCTTCTATCTAGGGTAGGGGTAGTTTGGCATTGTCCTAAAGCATGAGCCTTCTGAGATCACTACACATTTCAACAGTCTCTCCACTTGAAGGTCTTTCAGCTCAACATGAATTCTCCCAGTTCTTCTGCATCTAGTACCCCAGTGTTTTCTCCTTTGTTCAATGTTGTGGAAATCTACCGATGTAGTATTCAAACAGAGATTTACAATGGCCCTTATTAATTCCTGGAGCCTTTTCTCCGTTGTTTCCACTTCTACAACCCTCTTCATGCAAAATTATAGCCAAATCACCCTCCGAATGTCCCCATAGAAGGCCTTTCACCATCTTGAAAGAATTATTGTCTGGCTGGAGTCCCCTTTGCTCAGTTTGATGCTTTCTTCTAAGGAGCCAGTCAGGGAGCTTGTGGAGCTGACTTCACTGCGTTTTTTCTCCTTAGGGATCGCGATTCCTGACTGCCCGGTGTCCAGCATCTGAAGGACACCGTTTCACATATTTTGTCAAGTTTCCCCGTTGTTTGTAATTAGGGAAAATCTAACACCAATTCCTTAGGCAGAAACTGTAGTGTCATTTTACAGATTGGAAACTGAGATTGAGACTGAATCTGTTGAGTGGCCACCCGAGTAAAAGAGATTACATATCCAGCTGTGCTCTCTCACTTCTAGCAGGCTGCCTCTCAACTTACTTAGCAGATATTGACTGACTGCTTAAGCACAATTTTGCTGGATTTAAGAGAACTTTTACTTATAGTCAGTCCCTCATGCAGCGGTGACAAAACATTTACATACAGCAGTATGTCTTACACAGCCTGTGCTTGTAAAGCATAAGAAAGATGGGAGAAAATATTAGAAAATTGTTTTAGCATAGGAAAAATAATTGCAGGTAATAGAAGCCCAAGTAAAACAGAGATTTAAAAAATGTATGAGAACCTAACAAATATAACTCAATTTAATGATTAACATTGATGGTACATTTCATTTTAAGTTTCTCATTTTAATACATTTTGATGTCAATCTTAGTGGTCTCATTGGGGCTAATGAAACCTATTTTTGCCATCCTACATTCTCAATGACCCCTGAAGAAGTCTATTTGAGAATTAGCTAATATCTCCATTATAAGAAGAAAACTAAAATTTCATTTATGCTAATTCAATTAAACGCCTTAAGAGTAAGAAAACCGGTGTATTTTAGTTCCAGTGGATAACATCGCAGCCTTGAACACCATAGATCCTATAGAAAACCCTATAGAAAACAGTAGAGAGCAGCCGAAGATTTCAATATACTGTGATGAATCATTAAACATTCCAAGCATTCAAATGAATATTCATAATTTAAGGTATGTATATATGAAAGACCCAGAGCCACACAAAATAAAAAAAGTCATTTACCTCTGAGATCTCTTATTGCCAAGTGTCAAAATCGATACGGTGTTGCTGCAAGCAAGTGGCATGCCCAACACATAGCAGAACGTCCTGAATGTGAGGCTTTTAAATAAATATCAGCATCCCATAAAGTTGATAGTGGCAGTGACATACACAGAAATAGAAGCTTCTTGGCTATTTTCCAGTTCGATATTTTCTGAATTTTCGAGTTTTCTGGGTGTTACATGTAAGTTTATACCACCACCACCCTCAGTGCCCTAGTTTTCTTTAGGTGTTGGTATTTATTCGATTGTAAGTTTTTTAAAAAAAGGCAGTTTGTTGGCCTTCAGGCACACAGACACAAGAATCATTGATGTTTCCTAAGAATACATAAGACTATTATCACTCACATAGAATGAGGAAGAATTTCAATGTGGATGTGAAGAGAAGAAATGTAAAACCTCTCTAAGACTGGTTGACTATATGTGATAAGCATAGGTTTGCCTCTGAGATTAAACGTTTGTGGAAGTATTTCTCACTGAATCAAAATTTATAAATAAAAGGTTGAGAAAAAAAATGTACTGTGGAGGATCATTCCCACCCTGACCTGTGTGATAAGCTTATCACTATCGCTTTTTCCTGGAAGTGCTAATTAAGCACCTTGATAAGGAGAGAAACATTCACTCTAGTCTTAATGGTACGAAGTACGCCCTTCCCAGCACACACACAGCATCAGGCACAGCTTTGCAAATGCCCATGACTAGACTGAAATAAAAACAGGCTTTGGAGAGGTAGAAGTAAGATTGTCCTGATTATACCAGAAAGAAAACCTCGCTCAATAGTAAGGGCTCACGTGTCCTGGGCTCACGTCGCTGTGAACATTTTCATGACAACTACAGTCACTGGATGGAAAAAGAACGCCCTCATTCAGCCACAGGACCAGAGCCAATACCATTCCCCTCTCCCTTTACCTCGCCTGCTGGTTCTTGTGGACTTAAGGAGCTCACAAGAAGGGTTCACAACATCATTATTGAAGCTATCTGGGGCCGGGAAATTCTTCGTGATGGGACTGTGCTGAGAAGTGTAGGCTGTTTAGCAGCATATGGACCTGTACATATAGATGTCAACAGCAACCCCCTCCCAGCTTGTGACAACCCAAACTGTTTGCAGATGTTGCCAAGTGTCCCCTGGCGTGGGCTGAGCTGACCCCACGAGAGAACTGCTGGCCCAGAGAGTACTCAAACACACCTTCTTGGCTCAGGGTCTCTCTCCCACTATCTAGCTGTGTGAGATTAAAGAAAGTACCTTACTTTGTGCCTGCCTTTCCTCATTGGTGTAACAGTGATGATGATACGTGCATTGCATGCGTACGAAAGGCATTATGAAGGTTGACTGAGCTAATACAAATCCAGTTCTTAACAGACAATGGTGGCTTCAAGTACAACACTAGAAGAAAAGCTTCCTTTATATGGTAAAAAAATAATAATGATAAGGCTTCTGGCAGTACTCTATGAAAACAGGGCTAGGCTAATAATGGACTCCATGGATGAGGCACATAGTGATGTGTTCACACACGAGTTCAGTGGCCTGTGGTTCGAAGCACATCCGAATAGAGGGCTGGTCATTTGCTTCTGACGAGTCATAGCTGGGGATCCCTGTGCACAGTTTGACTCCTCACTCACGGGAACGCCGTGAGCTAGAAGTGACTCCATGCGTGATGACCAGCACAATAGCATCAACGGAACCAGCAGTCCCTTTCTCCCAGAGCATCACCTGTCCTAGGTGGAGTCATGAGCCTACACCGTGAACCAGACAGAGCTGCCAAGGGGCTGGGGTTCTGTGACTAACCAGGATCTGGCCATATTCACTCCTATGGCTGAGAAATGCCTGCTGGGCAGACATAATCAATAACCACTGTAATAGCTAGGTTTGATGTCACCTTTGGTGGGCCAGGATTCTCCTGGGATATGATCAAACATATTGTGGTTAAATCCATGATGAGGTCTTTTGCTAAGCAGACAAATAGTTGTAGGGAGAATACACCTCCAACATCTGATCACAGCTTTGATAACGTTTCAGGGAGGTCTCATGCAGCGTGTGGCCGATTGTGGTAACTACATAGTCTCTTGTCAATTTGAGACTAAAGAGTGAAGGGGTGGAGTTTAGCCTCCTGCATCTGCCACCCTGTTGAATCGCCTGCCCATCCCAGGGGCCATCAGCCAACTTCCAACCTTGGATTCAATTAGCCAATCTCATACTCATTCAACTTGCCATCTATTACACTGTGGCCTTCCAACTTCCACCTTTCTGCTTCCTGTTGATCAGCTCCTTCAGGTACAGAAAGGGATGAAGCTTTCAGATGACATCCAACACCTGTACTTTAACCAGACTGGTCTTACCCACTTCCACATGGTGAAAGCCATTTCTTGATACAAATCTCTTTCTAGATACATACCAGTGCTACTGGTTTTATTTCTCTAGAAGAACTCAGCCTAACAGAGCCACCGCAGTCCACTGCGGGGTATGAAAGCTTGTGTGAGCAGATAATCTACTGCAAGCAAATCATGGTGTATGGAAACCCATGTCCAGTCAGGTTTTGATGAATCTTCTGGGGAAAAGTACTCAGCCAATTATATGATCAACCATGCAAACATAGCACGCACTGAGAACTGACCGGTCAATGATACAGAAGGCACAGACACAGGAACCAGGAAAATCCAATGGCCGTGGAAAGAGTGGACAATAAAATGCTTTGCACAAGACAAAGCTATAATGGTGATACTCAAGGCAGCCACTGAGTTATTCCCAGGTGGCAGGTGCGTCTTCACATAGATGATCTCAAGTGAAACAACGTCTCTACCTGGTCTGGGGCACCATCCCCATTTCCAACAGGAGACAGCTGAAGTCTAGAAATAATTAGGAAATGTTGGTAAGGTTGTACAACCAGCAATTAATGGAGCCTAAAGTTAAGCTCAGTCTTTCCCAGGCCACCAATCACAGTCTCCAGCCCCACAGTGCCATCCAGCAGTCTGACTGGGTTATACAAGAAAGCCAAGCTGCTGGACACTTTCTATCATTACATGTTCACCGAAGAACACTGGATATTGTTGTTGTTGGAGTGTTGTTGAGCCCAATCCAACTCATGCCAGCCCTATGTGAAACAGAAAAGACATTCTGCCTGGTCTCGAATCACCATCTAAACTGTTTTAATGTTTATGGCCCTTTATCATTCTGAATCAGAGCTCTGTCTGCTAAGTAACCCAGCAAGCATTGCTGTGTGAACTTCCCAAACCCGTCGACTAAGGAGAGGAGGTCCAAACAGAGCTGAGTACTCCTTCCAGAAATTCAGCTCTCTTGCTTATCGTTGCCTTCACTCTTTGCACCTTCTCAACCCGCTCTTTGTTTAACACTTGACTCAAGCGCCGTCTCTATATTCAGGGCTCCAATAACCAAACTCACAGCCAACACGTTGATGCTGGCTCACAGAAAACCTATAGGACCTGGAAGCACCACCTCTGCAGGTTTCTGAGATGGCAGCTCTTCACAGAGCTAGAAAGCCTCATCTTTCTCCCATGCCAGCTGGTGGTGTAGAACTGCTAAACTTGCCCCTGTAAACTTGGAATGAAACTGGTAACCACTACACTACTCAGGCCTAGACTGAGGCACATGGATTGTGGGAAACTGAGGAACAGGAAGAGAATTTATGTGGAAGAACTCGTTATTCTCATATTCTAGGAGGCCAGGATTTTGGGTGGGGGGAGGCTTTTCACACTTGTGGGTTAGAGCTGAGTCCCGATCACATTGTCATCACCAAGATTAATCCCCACAATATCCTCCCATAATATTACTACCTTAAAGTGACCTGTTACAGGCACATGGCTGATTGTCATCTGGCCAGCAGCTGTATCTATAGGAGCAGGCATGTTGCTATTGCTCTCCCTGCTCAGGGGACAGTCACTCCCCCTTACCTGTCCCCAGCACTGGTGTCAGGTTACTCCTCCAATGAACTCAGGGACTCTTCAGGTTAGGGAACTGCCCCCTTTGTTAAGTATGTGGCTACCTGTAATTAGAGGGGCTAGTATGCCCAGGGAGTATATAAGGTGGTATGACAATATAATCGCTATCTGCTCAGCCCCGGTTCCTGAAGCCATGGCGGAAGTGAGCACCCAAAAACTTTTGTCTGTCTCGTAATTTCTTCCCTTCATGACATCACCGTCCCTTAGGACTCATCCGGATGTGAGGCAAGATCGCACAATGGCGACCAGGGGCAGGTAGCAATTAGAGAATCCTTCAAAACGTGCACTTTTCTGCACATTCATAAATTACTTGAAGAGGACATATGTTTCAATTTAATTGGAATTGATTTTCATGCTACAGTTGTTATCATCCCAGTATTTGTGATTGGCTGGCACTGATTACTTATACTTAGTAAAGTTTTGATCTAAATAAATTATACTGAAACAATTATTGCTCTATAGAATTCCAACCACGGAGGGCTGTGATGCCAGGTAGCATGAATAAACTGCTCTTGGGACTAGAAGCAAGTCTGCACTGTACTTTCCAACTTGAAAAAGTCCTCTAAAAAGAGAAAAATCTTGCAAAATCGTAGTGTCACGAGGTGGGCTTGTTACTTCCCAGATTGTGACAAACCTACTTTATAGCAGCAGACAGACTGACTTGTAGAATACAAGTGACGGGCAGCCTTCTGTGCAGCATTTCTTGTCTCCGTAATTGGGATTGGGAACATGTCTCACGATGACCTGACTTCCCAGTGCTGTACTTTGTCCGGTTCTGCCGCTGAGGTCAAGCTCTCAGTTCCCTTGTCCAATAACTCCACGATGCCACTTCTATCTCCTCTTGCTGTGACAAGCCACGGATTTCTTACTTCTTCCATTTGGACACTGTGACTTCTGTGTCGGCCTCATGCTTTCGACTTTTCATTTTTATGGTGCCTACATAATTGCGGATACTAATCAATTTTATTTTAATGTATGTCTTTATTTTTGAAATGAAGATATCAAACACAACTGAAGAGAAATGAACAGTTCTATTTTTGAACACAACCGAAGAGAAATGAATAGGTCAGTTTGGGCACAAAGATAAAATTCACCCACAAGGCATGGATTGGACAAAGAGAACATTTGAAGGGGCTCTCTCTTTTCTGACTATGTCCCAACCCTTTTGTACAAAGGAACAGAACACTTCCAGGTCCTGGTCCAGCCTCACCATCGTTGGAGGGTTGGAGCCCATTGCTGCAGCCACCGTGTCAACCCATCTCCTGCAGAAACGTACTCTTTGTTGCTGACCTTCTGTTCCATGAAGCAGAACGTTCTCTTCCAAGGATTGGTCTCTCCTAATACCATGTCCAAAAGACAGAGGAAGTCTCACCATCCTCACTTCTAAGAAGCATTCTGGCTGTACTTCTTCCAAGACAGATTCATTTGCTCTTCTGGCCATCTGGGGTACTTTTGATATTCTTCAGGACTATAATTCTGATGCATCAAATCTGAAGCCTTCTTCATTCATCAGCCACATTTCTGATACATACGAAGCGATTGACGATGCCAGGACATGAAAGGTACACTTTAGGGCTCTCACTGCCATCCGTGCTCTTCAATACAAATGGAAGATATGTTGAGGTAAAAGAACCGAACAGGAAACTCCCAAGGTAAATTTGCGAAGACAAAGTATTGTAATTAAATGTTCAAAGACCAGGAGTTAGAAAGCCAAAACAAAAGGGCATATTTAGCATACACCAAGATGGACAAACTGAAGAAAAAATTCAATCAGCTAATTACAAAACTGAAAGATTCTATGGGAAAAATATTGATGTCAGAAGATGTACAAGAAGATGGAAGAAATACACAGAGTCACAGTACCAAAAGGAGCTAGTCAACATATAACCCTTTCAAGTGGCAGCGTATGATCAACAAGGTGATTAAACACTGGGACCACTCACTTTTCTATGCTAAAATTTTTGTAAGGCAGCTACCTGACCAACCAACTGAAACAGATCCATATTTATGCCCATGTCATATTTGAGATAATGTGTGCATATTTATTAAAATTGGATTTAGCGGCCTTCACAGCTCCTGCCTCCTGGCTAATTTCTCAATGCCAGCTTTGCTGGCTCTATTCAATCCCAGGCTACGAGTTTGCCCAGTATACCATTGCTTCCACTTTGACCAGCCCGTTTTAACTTGAACTTCCAGCATTTATGCAGAATTGAGCTGTCTGTGGCCATGATAAATTGAATGATAGAACTCATCTTCTGTGCCCTTCCATCTTCACTCTGCAATCCATTGCTATCCTAACTGGACACTCTTATCCCATTCTAAGTGTAGACCAATGATATACTTTGCTTTTTCTATCGTAAACAATCCCTCTGTGGCCATAAGTAAGACAGTGGAGAAATGGTTCTTAGGTTGGGTGATCATGGATGACTGTGTGGCTGGTGGATGGAGCTCATCATCTATAGAAGACCATGTACTTCTCTCTATAGACCTGTCTTGACCTTCAATCTGACGTATCTTCTCTTTATTCATGTCTGCGTTCCCCACTCTAGATAACATTGAAGTCTACTTTGTTCATTGATACAGAGGATACTTCCAAAATCTTATTGTATCTGAATTCAATTGCCTTCTACATTCCTTTTGAAGAAAGCAAGTGGGCTTCTTAATTTTGTTTCACGGCACGGGGTATGAGACTGACTCATGGACTATGAATACATGGACGAGTATTCTGCATGGTGTGATCAATGGGAGTCCCTAGGTGGCGCTCAGCTACTCGTCAAACAATTTGAGGTTTGAATATTCCCAGGGGCATCTCAGAAGAAAACTTTGGAACCTACTTCTAAATAATCATAGCTCCCCATGGAGCACAGATCCACTTTGAGACACATGGGGTCACCATGAGTCATAATCAACTCAATGGCAATTGATCAACGTGTGCTCAGGATAGGAGAATGTGGATGTAGGAGAAGAACAATAAAAGGGTGGTCTGTTCTAGAGGGCTAATTGAGGACTGAAGAGTCCTGACGGCACAATGATCAAACACCTCACTATTCATGGAAGGTCGGCAGCTCAAACCCTATAGCTGTTTGGAAGAAAATCCTTGCTCCTGTAAGGATTACAGCCTGGGGCAGTTCTATTCTGTCCTCTACTCTTTAAAAGTTAGCTTGAATCAATGGCATCCAAGAACAAAGTTTATCAAGTCCTACCTCAATCATTTCATGTGACAATCAAGATAGCTACTAGGTACACATCACTATTAACAGGCTTTACAGATGAGATCACTATCCCAAGGGAAGAGACCAGCATGCAAAGAAGTGAGTTTGCCTTCATGCCTTTGCACACTGTGTTCTCTGTCCGCTTTTCTCCAAATTCTTAATTGGTTCAGTTGTTGGATTCTCCTGTCTTCCAGGGACATTTCAGAACACCCCCCATGCATTCTTGTTGTTGTTAGGTGCCATTGAATTCCTACTCATAACTAACATGTACAACAGAAAACAAAATCCAAAACACTGGCGACGCCTGCTCCATCTCCACAATTGTGCTTATGTTTGAACCCATTGATGGAGGCTGTGTCAATCTGTCTTGTCAAGGGACTTCCTCTTTTTAACTTCATGTGTTGTTAGTCCCAGTAGATGAGAGAAAGAAAGATATTCATGAACACTGATATGTGTATAAGAAAGAGCTTTACATACAAGAGCAATTGAATATGGAGAAAACATCCCCTCCCCGTCCAGATCAAGTCCTTAAGTCCAATATTAGCCCATATGTCCAATATCAATCTATGAAATCCTCTTCAGACTCACGAAACACAGGCCATGACACCAAATGCAGGAAGATCTCAGGCCAGTGGATGGGAAGTCTTGTGGATCCAATGGCAGTGGAAGAATCTCAGCATCGGCAGGGGCCTCTACGTGGCTCCTTCAGCTCCAGGTTTCTAGCGTTGCTCCATGTGTCTTGTCCATGGAAACGTCTCGCGTGCCCTGCCTTCAGTGAGCCATGATAATTTCAATATTCTCTGACAACACCGTCCAAATGTATCGTGGTTTTTCTTCAGTTGTCTTTATTCGATGTGCAACTTTCACATGCATATGGAGCAATTGAAAATGCCATGGCTTGAGTCAGCCACCCCTCAGCCCTCAAGGCAATATCCTTTCTTTTCAATACTTTCAAGAGGTTCCGTGTAGTAGATTCACCCAATGCATTGTGATGTTTGATCTCTTGACTGCTGCTTCCATGAGCATTGATCGTGGATCCAAGCCAAAAGAAATCCTTGACAACGTCAATCTGTCCTTCACGTGTCATGCTATCTATTGGTCCAGCTTTGAGGATGTGGGTTCCTGTACATTGAGTTGTACTTCATAGTGAAGACCGCATTGGATGATCTTCATCAGCGAGAGCTTCACATCCTCTTTCCTTAGACATTTGTTTCTGAAAATCATGGGATAACCCTCAGGTTGAGGGGCAGACCTACAGCCTACCTGCTAGACAAAAGGTATGAGAACCTAAGTGTGATATCAGTTGAACCGAGTTTGACATGCAAGTGTGATGTGGGCAGCTTCAATCTGACCCTAAGGTTGATTCTGGGAGGCTCATTTGCACGGTGGTTAAGGATACAGCTGCTAACAGAAATATTGACGGTGGAAACTCATTCCTTACCCATAGGAGGAAGATATGACACCCTCTTTCCATTAAAATTTCACTTTGGAAACAGTCATGGCAGCTCTACTTCGTGCTAGAGGGTCACAGGTGTTAGAATCAGCTGGATCAATGAGTTCGGTTTGGGTTAACATGTATGTAGTTGCCTGGCTCTAAATAGAAGTCATAAGCATCTTGTGAGCAACATGGAACTTCAGGTGTTTTATAACCATCTTCCCGAACTTTAAGGCAGTTGGCCCGCGTGAGCCAATGGAATCTGATCTATATATATATATATATATATTTTTATTTTATGGCTCTCGTGTCCATGCAATTGGAATAAACTATAAATTAGGTGTTACAGCACTGTAGTTTGGCTAGATGCGATGGTTTAGAAATGTAGCTTTAGTTTGTTATAAGATAATAGCTGCTTTGCTTTGTTGTGACAGTGGCAATAAAGTAAAGTTACTACAACGTAAAATGCGGTAACCAACCCAAACGAGTGAAACAAAGCCACAAATCAGAGTCGGCCCAACTCTGGGAACTTTACATGCAGGAGCAATGATAGGTTCTCATCTCTAAACGGGTAGCACGGAGTAACCCAGTCATAGTCTTCAGTGTTCTAACGATTCAGACCTTTGCCATGGGTCAAATCATGTTCAGCCAACAGACATGGAGGTCGACACCCTGTTGTAATATAGAAAAGTCCCATGCCATTAGGTTACAAAGAGGAAAGACATGGTTGAGCAGAAACTGATATTTGGATGTGGGCCACGGTATGCATAAGGAACTGATGGTCATAATTTCAAGGAACCAATCTCTTGAGTTATGTAATTGAGGAAGTGGTCTTTATCAGGTGCCTGAAAGAAAGCCTGCACTGTGACAGGAAGAAAAGATGCTATTTATCTCAGAGATTGGTGTCTATTTACAGAAGGCAGACCTGAACCTTGTGAGGCAGCAGTAGGAAGTGGATGATCCAGTTTTATCAGAAATCATAAATGAAGGGACAATCCCAAAACCCTTAGTGACCTGATAATAGGGGATAGAGATATTTTCTCTAGGGAGCTTCTGAAGTGTGAAGATGGTAGGGAGTAAGTCACCATTTTGATTTCTGAAAGTTGGTAGGTTTGGAAGCAGAGAAGAGAGCAGTGACCTTGACGTTGACCGCAGCTTCCTCACAGGACCTGTTCATTCCCACAGCAATGAAGTATCACCACCAGGAACTTTAAGCTCAGCCAATATAAGGAAGATATTATGAGTGTATCCATAAGCTCATTTGGAAATCCCAGGAATGTGCTGAATATCAATTTGGGCATGGTTAGGCAGATGCTGTCAAGAGCGAGCCAGTGAAATTTGAACTATTCCTTTTCAACATAGCCCTCACTCATACATCAAAACTAGCAAGGTCAAGAATTATGGGTTACAAATGGAAAAGACTTCATTTTGAAATTCAGTGCTAATGCTGGACATTTGCTATGTGCCAAAGATTGGCTTAACCATCTCATATGCATTACTCATTTAATCTTCTCCAAAATCCTAGCAAGTAAATCACTGTTGTCTCTGCTTTGCAGATTTAAAAAGTGTGGCACATTGGTCTCATCCAAGATCAAGCAATGTCCACATGCTAGCAATTTAGCTCAAAGGGGTTTGATCTTAGAGCTGAGCATGTGACCATTATGTGATTTCTACTGTCACCCTCTGATGAAAGTTATTTGGCGTATGGAATTTCAGAGAGAAATATTCCTCTCAATATGCCTGGTGACCCAGTGGTTAGGCACTTGGCTGCTAACTGAAGGACCAGCAGTTCAAAACTACCTTCTGCCCCACAGGAGAAAGATGTAGCAGTGCGCTTCTGTCAAGACTGACCACCATAGCAGCCCTATGGAACAGTTCCATCCCCTGCTGTTGGGACGCTCGGAGCTGGAGTCCACCTGACAGCAATGATGCTTTCCTACCAGGCAGTTTCCATGATCCCTAAGATACCCATCACCACAGCAGGATCATTTAATTTATATGGATGTATATCAGGGCTTCAAAACCTTGTTGAAAATTTCATTTTTCCGTGGACTTTTTGAACCCTCTTGTCTAATAACTATGCAAAATATACGACTCTGATGTTCAACTTCAAATGCATGCACACCAAAAGGAAACAATTTCCTGAGCCCTTATTAAAGTCATATGTCTGTTCAGTTGATGAAAATAGACAGATATCCTAAGAAACACCAACTAGAGTCCATAGGAATAAAAATGGTATATTGTGTGTACAGCTACCCATTGTGAATCTACCTAGTGTTGTTGGATTGCATTTAAACTCAGGCTAAATCTGCCTTCCAAAATTACCTTTCAAATGGTCTGCTTCCTTATGTGAAAAAGGAGTATGCAGCTAGATATGATGGGAGTTCATAAACCACTAGGGGTTGGAAAGCAGGGCTCAACTTTGTTTACAGACTTCCTGATTTTTGAGCTGTTCTTGTTGATTAAAGAGCATACAGACAGTATTACAGCTAACATTCTCATATTGATTATGCCAGTTCTGACTGGCCTTTTTATGACAGGAAAAGCATAATTAGTTTTGTTTTCCTTGTCAAATATTTGTAAGTCATTTGTACCTTTATGGGATACATAATTTGACTGTTACCCTTTAAGTAGTCGTCCTGTAGTGTAACATTTCAATAAGAGAGCTCTCCAAGAGCACAATGTCAACTTATGTTCTTTCATGAGATTTCAACAGAATGACTTCTCTTATGGGCAAAATACAAAAGGGCAGGCACGCTGCCTTGGTTGCACCCAATGTGTGTCACAGGCTCCATCCAGATGTCAGAACATCCACTACTTACACCAATGAGAAGTAGCTGGGCTGCGGGGAAATATTTAATGTCCCCCTTTCTAATTTACATTTATTTATTTTAAGGTACCGGTAGTTGCAATCATCATTCTAATGATTATTAAAAATAACGATTTGGAATTCACAATGCCAAAAAATTAAATGAATACCATTTGCAACTATACCAGCATACTTCATGTTGATGATCTTAAAGCATACTCTATAAAGTACAACTCATAAACATGACTCTCTCTTTACTGGATCTATTGTGAGTTACCACCTCAAAAACAGGCTGTATGAAAGCTACCTCCATATTCTAATGACAGTAAATTTTCTCAAAAGATTCTTGGAAATATCTCTTGAAAACGAACGTCTCCATCTGTAGTCTTTTCTTGTAAATTGCTTCAATGATGCATTTTTCCCTTTAAAAAGATGGAGTCAATTTAATTTTGAGTAACAGTCAACCTTTACTTCAATATGTCTGTCAACGTCTGTAAAAAACACAAACAAAACCACCTACATATATTGGTTCAAAATGACAAGTTCTAATATCACCCCCTCCAAGATGAGACTTTTGTGTTTGATGGTAACAAAAAAATCCTGCAACCAGTTGAGCAAACATTCCAAGAATACGCAACTGTGAAGAGCAGCACACCTTAAAGTTGGTTCCCATGAGAGCTCAGAACCAGGAACTGGAAATTCTTAAGGAAAGAAAACAGCTCTTGCGCTTCCTTTCCACGACCATCGCATGTTTGAATGCAGTTCCCTGTGCCGCCTCTTGGTTCAAGTCCAGTCTCTGGGTTTCAGCTGACTACTTCCACAGGAGCTCAGTTCAGAGGATTGCTAGAGGTTAGGTGAGACTTCGGTGTGTCAGTGTGACAGCACATCAGTAAAAGTTGTGAGTGACTGCTAACAGAGATCATTGTGATGATCAAAACTTGGAACTTGAAGGTGGGAATCGGTCATGTCTGCCATCCAGCTGGATATAATAGAAGTCATCACAGAAGTACCGAGGGGAGAATTTCACCACTCATCAATGGTGAGTTGGACCATGACCATGAGGTGGACATTTGGACCACGAAGTTCCTGTGCACTCAACCTCCCCAACTTCCCAAAACAGAGGGCTATGAAACCGAGATGGGATGGGGAAGAAGTGGCAGAAGAGTTAACAGCACTGAGATCAGGACCACAAAAAAAGCACATTGCCTCCAAGAAGGAGGCTTGTACACAGAGTGGGAGCCTCCAGGCACTTAACTGGAGATCTAGGATTGCTGACCCAAGGAGATAGAGTAGAGCCCTTTCAGCCTGTGGTTTATGGCAGAGTGGTGTGCCCTGTGAGCATTTACTGGCAGCACTAAGTGAGCTTTGTGCAAATGAGTTTGTGGGTAAAAGAGAAAGGTCCTTGACAAGATGGATTGACATTATGGCTGCAACAAAATGAGCTTTGTATCACTTGACAGCAGGCAGAGGCCAAGGGGCACTGTAGCTGAACTATCAAGGACTAGAGAGAATCTTGACAGTGGGCATAGTTAAGGAGACACACTCCTGATTGGGAGAACTATATCCTGAGCATTTCTGATCCTCAGTTGTAACCAGTCAGCTTCCCTATAACCTGCAGTAATCAGGAGTATTGTATGTGAATTGTGCGCGCCCACTGCAGTCAATTATCAAGCCCAGGAGAAAAACAGAAAGTGCCCTGGGTCAGATGAAGGTGTTAGAATTGATTGAGAAGGTGGAAGGCTGGAGGCATGCCTGCCTCTGCCTCCAAAGAATAGGGCTTGGGCTAAGCATTTGATGCCCCCTCCCCTTAGGAAAATAGAGTTGCTCAGTCTTAGCCTCCTCCCTATTCTTACAGAAGGCAAATAGACGTCTTACGCCATAAAATTGCCATTTATGTTGGCCAAATATGGCCACCTATTGGAAATTTCATACTGCTCAACCACATGAAGAGGGGGCTTCAAGAAATTTTCATTATCTTTAAATTCTAATCTCCATGAATATTTGAAGCTTTTTTTTATTGTCCAAACATTAATAACTTCACTTGATCAAAACTGAATTTATAGTCATAATAGCATATCAAGGCAATAAGTGATTCCACCCATTTAAAAAGATGTGAAACAAGCAGTGTGAGTGTATCAGCTTCTGACGCGCTTGGAAATCCCTAACGTGCCATCATGGCAATTGCAACTCACTGTGAACCTTTAGGGTCAAGGAGTGCTGCCCCATAGCATTTCAAGGTTCTGTATATTTTTAGTGGAAGCAGACTACCTCTCCTGTCTCTCTTGTTGTAAATGGTACCACCGAGTTTTCCATTATCAATCCAATGCTCATGCCACTGTGCCAAGAGGGTTCTTTGCATGCTAGAGAAGGAACCAGAATGTGTGTCTTCTGACCCTTAGCTCCGTGTCATTTCCACGAGAAGATGATGCATACGAGAAGACCATATCCACATGAAATGCAAACAAAATGTAAGCATCTTGACGATGTTTATTTTGTGATAAATGCACTATAGATAGAGATAATGAGAAAAACTTCAAGAAATCTGCTTTAAATGCTATTCATTAATTTTTTGCAACCTTATGCATTTTTCCCAAATTAGCAAAGAGCAAAGAATCAAGTCATTTATGCTGTGACAAGATTACATATTTAGTGTTTCAAATTAGTTGGCTGCGAGTAAATTATGTTTTCACCTCTACCATTTAGGGTGTAGGAAGGAGAAGAAAAGGAAAGAGTATTGTGTCTGATTAAATGAAAAAAAATCAATCAGAATGATTATGTTCTCAATAAATCCGTTGTTTCTCTATATCCCTTACCTTTCTTGAAGAAGTAGGTGAACGAGAGCCTATCCATTTTGAGAAAGATAGAAGCTTGAATAAAAGAACCAATATTTTGTTTCAGAAAAATAAATATCAGTCTTCATAAATAATATCTGAACTGGAATTCAAATCATTAGGCAAATCCCTTCTCTGATTACATTAATGTTCATTTAAAATACTGATGTTGTTTCAAACGAGTGCATCACATATAACTTGCTGGTTGTTGTGTTGTTTTAATGCTACAGGGGATTCAAGAAAAGTATTATATATGCAATGTTTTCCCAAGATTTAGCAAATGACTATCAAACATGGAAATACATTTTAACAACTTCAACTAAAAGAAATGTACATCATTAATTTAAATTCAATTAGCAGGTTGCATCCCTGAAAACAGCGCCAGTTAAGAGCTTCTAGTGTGTGTTGTGGGAATTCCACTGGTCCAGTGAGCCCCTGATTTCTGTGAGCAGTTGAGCAGTTGCTTTGCTGCCCTCGAAGATAGATCCTTTCTCCCAGTGCTGCACTCACAGCTTCTCAGGGCACAGGGAAGATGGCACCACTTTGTTTACCCATGAATGCTTTTTTGAGAGGAGAGAGGCCTCTGTGCCTCTATTTTTCTCCCCGGACAGAACCTTTTGTAGGAAGGTGGGGGTACTCTTGTGTCATTTAGCTGTTTTTCTTGATCTTTATAGCTATTGGAGAAAATGTTTCTTTTACCTTTCAAACTCAAAACCAAACCAAATCAACAACAACAACACTGTAGCTCATTATTATTTCCAGAAGAAAAGCAAAGTGCTTATCCCAAAAGCTTGTCACCACAAGACTATTCCAGGTTTTTCATCTGAATGTATGGAGGGAAACAAAAAGAAAAATCTGCCTCTCTGTTTGCTCCCTGTCATCTCTATCAAATGTGATTGGCCTACGTACATCATGACCTTGTACCAGACAGATTCCCCCCAGTCGCGTTTTACATTACTGAACTATGAGTATACGAGTTGCCCATGTTTCCTCAAAACACATATGTGTAAATACCACTTTCCTTTGATAGTAAATGTATATTTTGTGTGATACCCAAATCTAAATGCGTGGCCATCAAGTTGATTCTGAATCAGTCACCCCTTACGTAGGGTTTCTGCTATCGCACATTTTGATGGGGACACACAGCCTAATGTTTTCTCCCACAGAGAGGCTGACTCTGTGATGGGAAGCCCAAGGTCTAGCACACAGCCCGACCAGGGCTTCTTATTTGGTATGGTAGGCCGCTTAAATGCCCAATGTTGTTTAAATGCCCACTTTGCTCTTTCGGTGAAGCGAGTGCTAAGCCTTGATTTCTTGGATAAAGAAATAGAATATAAGATGGCCAAACATTTAGTTGTCATGTAGCGGTGTTCAGTATAAAAGAATCCTGAAATTCAGTCATTTAAAATGCTTATTACTTAAGTGGTTCACAAGCCTATCGGTCAGTTGGGTAGTTCTGTTCTAGGCTGGGCTCACTCTTGTCAGCAGTGGGTTGACTCATCAGTCATGTTGGTCATGGTTGCGATGTCCCACATGTCTGGGAACCAGCTAGTCCATTGTGACCTGACTGTTATGGCTGGTAGATGGTTAGATATTAGCTAGGAGAACAAGTGTGATTTCTCGTTGTCTCGGTATCTGGCATGATAGACCAACCTTAGTCACAAGGGTCTATGAAAGTGAGTGAGCGGTTCCAGTAATCTTGAAATATAACCTCGTATCAGGTTCATGGTCACTTAGTTACTTGTATTCAAAAGCTTTTGGTCAAAATAAATCATGTTTTCATGACAGGTGATCCAAAGTCACCTTGCCAAGTGTATGGATATAGACAAATTTGAACATGTTGAGGACACATTTCGAACAACTCCACTAAAGTAGTTAATAGTGCTAATGAAATACACTCGACACCTTTGGGTCAATATGATGTTAATAAGTCGCATATACAACAAAACATGCGCATATAAAGAGGGAGAAAGAGGTCTTTCCATCATAAGTTCATTTGGGAAATTACATTTACTGGAACTTTCTGCACCACTGATAAAGGAGCCAATAGGGACACTGACTCTGGTCTTCACAACTTTCCAGAGAGGGAGAAGCTCCTTTGGCCCTTGACAGCAGGGCTCCATGAGGTTTTAATTCCTCAAGTGTCTAGGTTCCTCAGCATCTGGAGACACTGGCCTCCAAGCTCAAACTGCTGGCACCTGACCCAGCTCTCCTTGGAGAAGGCTGCATTCATCTTTACTGACATCCTACAAGCGGAGAGCAATAATGTAGTGGATCCTTTCCCAGGAGCATAGTCCCTCAATCTGTCCTCCTGTGCCCTGCCCCAGCACACCTCCTTCCCATCTCTGCAGGACTCTCAGAGAACAGGACACTGTGCACCTGCTGAGGGGATCCGAACTGACTAACACCTGCTGGTATTTACACACAGGTCGTTGGATGAGACGGTCAAACAAAAAGTTATCAAAGTTCTTTGATTCTTTTCTGCAGAACCTAGATCCTTTGATGATTGACTCTTCAAAAGATCAAATACAGAGTCACCAAGCTTTTTAATTCCAGGAACCTTTCGGTAAGGACCATCTTAAACTAGTGTGACTAGAATGTGCTTCTCATAGATTGCATAGAATGTATTACATGGAAAGCATTTTAGGAAATTCTGTCTCATTTAAATAACATATTTCAGTAAAAGAAGTGCAGTAAAATGCAAATTTAATTAAAAAAAAATAAAAGCTCACATTCTTTTCAGCGTTTTTACCTGTAATGCGTTCATGTAGGTAAATAACATGCACATGTATAAAACGTGCAGAGAATGAATAGGAAAATAACAGTGAAAGGGTTGCACAGTTGTAAAAATATATATATTGTGTGAGTTACTTGCATTAAAATATGGTACTTTCTCACATATACTTATTTTATGTTCAACTCCATCCAAGGAATTTCTGACAGTCAAAATAAGAAACGAAACAGAGGCAACTGGTGTCAGGGAAGGGCCCTAAATAAGTTGAAATTTAAGAAAGGCAAGGCCA
This sequence comes from Echinops telfairi, assembly GCF_000313985.2. Lineage (NCBI taxonomy): Eukaryota > Metazoa > Chordata > Mammalia > Afrosoricida > Tenrecidae > Echinops > Echinops telfairi. The sequence continues at coordinate 13,032,960 of NW_022106471.1, forward strand.
AGAATGAAAACATTTAAAGCTGTCAGATAAAATAGCCCCAGTGTCTGTTTCATTTTAGACACCTCCAAACGTGTGTCAAAACAGAATCCGAACACATTCCGTTTGAACAAGCAAACAAGGAATAGTAATAATCTATTTCTCATTCAACAAATGTTAGCTATGCCTCACATTGGTTATTGAGAATATAACGATGAAGGGTATAGAGCTCTTGTTCTACAGAGACCTACAATCTCCAGAAGGGACCGGTGAACTGCTGCCCATAGGTCAAATCCTACTCATTGCCATTTTGGGCAAACAAAGGATGCTTTTGGAACCCAGCCATGCTCAGTGGTTTTATATTCCATTTGACTGATGTTGTTTTCCATCAAACTGGTTTTAACTAATAGCCACAATGTGTATAACAGAAGAAAACTCTGTCCATTTCTTTGAAAGTGTCATGGCTGGTGTCATGTTTGAATACTGTACATTGATTTGCAGTCACTCTGTCAATCCATCTCACCGGGGTCTTCTCTCTCACTTACTCGCTACTCTAGCCGGCATGGTTTCCTCCAGGCACTGATGCCTCCCGATAACTAGTCAAAAGCACTCGGGATGAAGTCTCACCATTCCCTGTCCTCAGGACTATTGTGGTCCTACAACCTTCAAGATGGATTGATTCAGTCTTCCGGCAGTCTATGGTAGAGTTAATATTCTTCACCCAACACTGTCATTTAAAGGCATCCATTCTTCTCTGGCCTTCCTTATTTTTTGTGCACCATTTCTACGCATATGTAGTGATTAAAAATACCAAGACTTGGGTCACATGCACCTGGGTCCTCACAGTAAGATCTTGGCATTTTTGACACCTTGAAGAAGTCCCTTGTAACAGAGGTGGCCAGTGCATGCTCTGCTTGATTTGCTGGCTGCTGCTTCCATTGGTGTTAGTTGTGGATCAGAGTGAAATGAAACCCTCAACAATTTCAATATTCTCACCATGTACCATGATGATACTCAATTAGTATACCATCACTTCCTGTATCCTTGTGTGTTTGAGTTACCGCAGTAGAATTATATATATTTCCTACAGATAGACCCTGAAGAGTGTAAAATATTTACTCTCTGGTTTCCTGCAGAAAAAAAAAAAGCTGGTTCCTAATAGACTAGTTCTATCTTAACTCATCATTTCCATATGCTTTGTTAGAAATGTGCTTTTGTACCTGATCATTCCAATTGTGTAGTCTGCAGAAACAGCTCTGTCATCCCTTCCCCAGTCCTGGGCCCTAGTGTATTTCTAGGATCCCTCAACTTGTCCTACAAAAGCGATTGTTGATGTGACTACTCTAGACACTAAGTTTGCTCTTCCTCATTTGCTCTTCTCTCTCAGTGTTGAAAACGAAATCCCAGCAACGAGCAGGCTTTGACTAATGTCCAGGTCATAATCAACACAGAGATTAGAGAGGAACAAAAAGATAATCGGTCATGTCTGAGATTCACCCGAAGTTATTCAGTATTGCTGTACTGATATTTTGTCTTGCCTGAAAAGTTATGATAGTTTTACTATGATTATCTTTTAAACTCCCATGCGCTTGGGGAAATTGAAAAGCACAGGTAGGATCGCTATGCAGTTGTCAAAGGAAATACAGGGGAGTTGAGTGATTCACCCAAGAGCTTCAGGACCGGACCGAGAAAGTTTCTCTTAAGTGTCAGCCACACAACTGCCTGGTCACTGGACCTCATGCTCTGCTACATGGAGTCTCCTCCCAAGCCCTGTCTGCTGACGTCAGACTGGACTTCCAGGAACCTCCTTCTCTAAAGCTGAAGTTCAATTTAGCTACTCTCTACTCCAAAATTCATGGCAAAAGGTGCAGCCAATGCTCATCAACATCATTCTTACACGACAAATGATAGTATAAGGCCTGTCATTATTGTTCGAGGACATCGAGTGTATTGACTCACACCGCCCTCCCGTGTTAAGAGAGTAGAACTTCCCATGAGGCTTCCTTGGCTGTGATTTTCATGGAAGCAACGTGCTAGATCTTCCTTCTGCGGAACCACTGGGTAGAATTAAATCGCCAAACTCCCAGTCAGCCAGTTTAAATGGACAGACTTTCAGTGAATAAGGGGTGCTTTAACCGTTGGGTTTCCAGGGCTCTTTGGTGTTTTAATCTGCCCCCCAAACCCCCCCGGGCCATTCTCCCTGCCTAGGTGTTTCTCGGACCCTCTATCTTGGTCTGCATCCTTGCTCACTGCACACGCTGTGTCTGTCGCCGCCGTGTCCTGGTGGCCGTGGGAAAACCAGTCCTTTGTGGGGTTGTGCAAAGCCTCTGAGCTTGCTCTCGCTCATCTGCTATGCAATGGAAGTGTTTCCGAAGAGGAAGGGCCATTTCCCCCTCCCAGCGCTGAGAAGTCAATACCGAGAACTGAAGGGACTTTGAAAGAGATTTTCATAACAAGAAAAGAGGTGTAACTATTTTTCTCAGAGCCATACTGCCGCTCAGCAGCTCCAGAACTCTGACGCTCCACTCACTCACTCTGCCCTCCATGTATTGTATTTCAATAAAAACTTAATAAACAGAATATTAAAGATTGGAAGAATTATACAAAGTATTAAATTTCGAACCCCGCCATTTATTTTATTTTTATGATATATCAGGACTAGTTTAATAAGTGCAATAAACATTAACTCTGGCATTTATAACACTACTCACCAGATTAATATCAGATAATACTTTCGAGTACTATTTTAATAGGAATAAACGGATAAACAGATAAGTCTTTGACTTACTTTATCAAGACAGCAGAACCCAATTTTTGAAAGCAAACTAACAGTCCAAATCAATATTACCCCATTAATTCCACAGTCACAGAAAGACTCTGATGAGCAAAAGTTAGCAATAGAGAGGCTGGCACTGGCACTAACAACGCTGCACCTGATGGCTATTTAAAAGAGCGATTTCTTCGCCCCTCGTTAGCTCCCCAGGAATGCTACAATAGGTCTCATCACTAGATCCCTTGCATGTGTGCCCGAGCAACATTGAAGGGCAATGTTTCTCAAAGACTCTGAGACAGCACAGTATGTTTTTACTATTAATATTTCCAGTTTATACCTGCACACTACCCACTTCCCTCTTATTTAGTTACTATGTAATTCTAAGATACTGATAGCCCCCAAAAAGATTCGGGTACATTTAAAAAATAAGAACAAGAACAAGAAAAAGAATATCAGGAGAAATGGACCCTTGTTAGACTTCCAAGAGACGGAAATTCAGAAATGGAGCCATTTAAGATAAAGGCTGCGGACTGAAACCCCGAGGAGGGCAGGTTAAACACCTTGTAGATTCCACAAAGCCTGAGGGTAAATACTTAACAACAGTAACAACCCCCCCATTATCAATGCATGATCCCCCAACTACGGCCATACACCATCGTCACATGCAAATATATATATATATATATACTTGCCAGCAGCAAGTGTGCTGAAGGTTCTGAAGTTGCTCGTGGTTTTGATCTGCTGACCATGCAGATCACATTCCAACTCATAGCCATTATACCATGATAAATGGGCAACTGATAGAAATTGTCAAGGATATCGTCTTGCTTGGATCCAAAGTCTGCTTATGGAAGCACAGTCAAGAGATGAAAAAAAAGGATTGCATTGGCTAAATGGCTGTACAAGACCTGCTAAGAGTGTTGAAAGGCAAGGGTGTTATTTTGAGAATGAAAGTGCACCTGACCCAAGTATTTTCAATCTGTCTAAATGCATGTGAAAGTCGGACGTTGAATAAGGAAGGCTGAAGATGTGATGTGTTTGAATTGCAGTGCTGATGGAGAATATTGAAAGTGTGGCGAGAATGCTCCTAAAAGGCAAGGATGGTCAGACTCATCTCAGGACTGTGGATGTGCTGTCAGGAGAGACCAGTCCCTGGAGAAAGACATCACATTTGGTAAAGTAGCGGGGCAGCAAAACCCTGGAAGACCCCTGACAAGATGCATTGTCACAGGGGCTGCGATAATGGGCTCAAACATAAGAACAATTGTGAGGACAGGCTAAGACTGGGTAGTGTTTCGTGCCTTGGGACATAAGGGACACTGTTGGTTGGATCCAACTATTGGGCACCTAACAACGACATGGATGAAAATGAAAGTCCCAAATCCATTTGCAGCATCCCCTCATGGATTAAACTCCCATTGCATCCCATCTGAATAACAGTCTGGGATGGGAGTGGTCTTAGTCTCGGCCAGCGTGCACTGGGAAGTGCATTACCCCAAGCCCTGTGACTTGCTCAGGGACTGACAGTCTCCTTTGGGGGCTTGCTTGGATGCACTAAATAGCTCTTTATAGTATTAAATACAGAGCTGTCACGTGGCGGACTAAAATGCACTTGATCTGATCCGTGGTATTGTCAATTGAATTACAGGTGAAAGCTGGACGATGAATAAAGAGCACCAAAGAATTGACACCGTTGAACTATGGTGTTGGCAAAGAACACTGACTATAACGTGTGTCATCATATGAATGAACAAATCTATCTTCGAAGAAGGAAGAATAGTGAAACTTCCTCTCAGATACATTGGACATGCTATCAGGAAGGACCAGTCCTAGAGCAGGACATCAATCTTGGTATAAAGTAGAGGATCAGAGGAAGACCCAGAAGAAGATGTATTGACACAGTGGCTACATCAACGTGCTCAAGCATTACATCGATGGTGAGAATTATGCAAGCCTGGGCAATGAATGGTTCATTCTGCTGTGCATAAGGCTACTATGAGTTAGAACCATGTAGATAGCAGCTAACAATGAACTAATTTCTGTATGACCAGCCCTCCCAAGATTCCTTGTCCTTGGGACACACTCACCTTCTGTGTGAGACAGGGTTCTCTAGAGAAACAAAACCAAGACACTTATGATTTTGTATAGATAGAAATGATATAGATATATACAGCCCAAAGGAATGTAACAGCTAATTAATCCACACAACAGTACAGAGGGCTCAGTTCAACTCATTTCCATGAAACAGTTAATATATTGGAAGTCCTTCAACTCACCAGGGCTGCTGGGTCCAAGGTCAAGGAAGCAGACAGCTGAGTCTTCCTCAGAGCAATGGAGGCAGTCCATCCCCAGGCAGCAAACAACAGGGCGGGTTACCAACAGTCAACCAGATGACAGGATCCGACAGTCCCCAGCTCAAGCAATGTGCACACCAGCAGTGTGGTGAAGCAGATCTCGAAGGAACCGCAAGCTCTAGTGACATGGTCCATGGGTTGGGTGTCCCACGAATAGTGTTAGCTCACAAGTTGAGGCAGAGAACTAGCATCCACACGCTGGTCTGATCACAAGAGCAAAAGAGAGACAGGCAGGGCTTACTGAGCTATTTATCTCTTTGTCCTCCAATCAAACTGCAACATTATTAATCCCACATTTTGCTTTTGGCCAGGTTGGCATAATAAAGCTACTATCACACCTTCTCTCAGTTATTCAATTAAACATTGAATCTAGATAGTTCTACAAAGGTATATTATATGCAATTAACAGAAGAAGTCAAGTAACACTAGATAGAGATTATCTGTGTACCTCTGAAGTAATCGTGCAAGCCTTTCAAACCAAGGAGCTATCTCTCTGCCTGATTGTAAAGGAGGAACCAGAGATATCAAGCACTTGAAGAATTTAACATTTCTTGCAATCTTGAGTGGGAGCCCTGGTGGTGTAGTGATTATGCCTTGGGCTACCTACCACAGGTTTGGGAGTTAAAAACCACCAGTTATTCCAGGGAAGAATAAATGATGTTTTCTACTCCTGGGAAAAGTTATTTAACCTCAGAGACCCACAGTGGCATTTCTATTCTTTCCGACAGGGTCAAATTGAGTCGGAGTGGACTCAATGGCAGAGAGTGGGCAGGTGTTTGCTATCTTGAACTTGGAAGACTCCATATGTCAAGGTATGCAATTGGCTTCTGGGAACTGGGAACAATCCCTCACAGCCAGAAGGATCTCAGTCCTTTAACCTCAAGGGATTAAAGTCATCAGGTCGTGGTGAGCTTCAAGAGGGTCTGAAGTCCTAGATGGGAAATCAAACAGTACTTTGATTTCAACTTGGAGAGTAAAACCCCATGCAGAAAATCCAACCATGCCATACTCTGATTCCAAAGCTACAGACAAGCTAAGAAAATGAATGTCTGTTATTTTAAACGAGTATGTCTATAGGAGCAACAACGTCACTCTAATACAGTGATGGCACACTGGGGCCATAAAAGCCCCCAAATGTCAGAAGCTGAACCCAACGCATAATTACTTCTCGCTTCAGTTAGGTCTCGTGTAAATTACTTTGAGTGCATGAGCGGAAGGCTCTGGTTCCCAGGAGCAGTGCAAACTGACTCATATTTCTTGACTCAGAGTGGTGCACGCAACTCATTGGCCATAGTGGTCATGTGGTGTTGACGAGTTGTAAGGCAGTTAGAGAATGTGAAGGGACAGATAAAATGTTTGATTTGTCCTTCTATGTTGGTGAAATCTCAATGTGACCTTGTGAGAAATCAATAGTTTTAACTATGGACTAAGTGAAGCTCAGAAACAATATACCATGTAATTGTTATCATATCATACAAGTACTAAGCAACTGGGTCTGGATATGAGCTTAGTTCTGTGTAATTGTAATGCAGGCTTTCTCCTCACAATGCTATTCTGCCTCTTTCCCGCATGAGGAAATGCTAAAGAGACCACCAGAGAGAGTTAGCCACGTGGAGAGAAAATCTGAAGCTCAGACTTAGCAAGAAGCTAGATCTAACTTCATATCTTTGATTTGTTTGCTAAAAAAGAAAAAGAAAATTTTCTCGAAATGATGAGCTACAAAATGAGACTTAATCCATATTCGATCATATCTACGATACAATTGATTGTAAATTATCATTATTCCATGAACCTGGAGGGGAGAAGGGCATCGTTGCCAATTGACTGAGGTTATTAGACAGATCCTAATAGTAAACGAAAGTGCATCTCAGAGCTGCTGGAATACAGTGATGGATGCTTGCCTCCTCTTTACTGGAAGGTGCTACAGATAAAAATACCCGACTACCATTTTGGTCTTGGCCTAAACTGAGATTAACACAGAGAATTTTTTTTTTTTTAAGGTTTGAAAGGAACTTGTATGTCGTAAGACTCCAATCCCACTTCAGTTTCACTGGGATTCATTGTTTAGCCTCACGGATCAATATTTAGATCGGAGAGTTGAGGAATCTGGAGGGTTTTATTTTTTTCCCATGAAGCACTTTTGTTTTATTTATTTTTCATATTTCTTTATTTTGTTGGAAACCCTCCATATTTTGCCCTCCTACCCCCATCGCTCACTTCTGCCTGTTGCCATCCCCAGTCCCCGGCTTCCTTGTTGGCATCAAAGTATTGTCTGTTGATGGATTAGCCACATTTCTTCACTTTTGTTTTTCCTTACTACAATAGTGATATTAAATGTTTATCTTTGTAAGCTTGATTGAGTTTGCTAAGCATGATGTTCTCTAGTTTTGTCCATGCCTTGTGATGTTTAAGGGGGTTATCCTAATAGATATGTAAAATTCCATAGTATGAATGTACCAGAGCTGTAAAGAGATGTTCATTTGAGAAACTTTAGGGAACCCATCTAAGACTTGTGCCTATATCTACTTAAAGAAATTTAGGGCAATGGATCAAGATAGGATAAGTAATACTAGATATTTAAAGATAAGAACAACAACTTATATTGCACCATGTGGCAAGCAGTGTTCAAACCAAGCACCTTACATCTAGTAACAAGCCCCCTATAATTTAGACATGATGGTCTTCATTGGATTTATGGGAAATGTGATTTACAGAGATGGCAAGCAATGACAGACAGCTGGGAAAGGCAACTTCAGGATTCAAACATAGGAATTTGGGATTAAGAGTCAAAGGTTTAGCAGCACCCTCCACCTACCACATTTCCCCTGTTCGCCAGCTTCAGGCCCAGGGTTCCCTTCATGAGCAGCTATGCTGTGCGCACCTCTTGTCATGGTGCTGCCCACACTTCACTTTCTTCAACAATTTCTGACACCCCCAAGTACTTATGAGTTCTATCTTCTCCAAACCCTTTCAACAGTTTGTGCTTTGCTTAAATCATATTCTGTATTTGAAGAGTACTAAAATTCAACATGCATTTATGGTAGGTAAAAATCCATGTCTCCCCTACACTCCCCCCTCCCCGCCAAATATATTCATGTCTTACTCTCTGGAACCTACCTACAAGGCAAAAAATAGGACCTAGCTTATGCGATTAACTTATGAATTCTGATGAGATGGAAGGTTACCCTGAATTATCTGGGTATGCCCCAAATTCCAGAACATGTATCTTTCTAAGAGGAAAACGTAGGGAGAATTCACACAAACACACAGAGCAAGAGCAGGCTAAAGAGATTGGAGCGAGGAAGCCACAAGCCAAGGCATAAGGCTGATCTTCAGCAAAGCTTGAAAGAGTCAAGGGCAGATTCTCCCTTAGGGTATCCAGAGAAAACACGGCCCTACTGACACATTTATTTTGCCCCGGTGACACCAAATTTAGACTTCTTGCTTCTAGAACTCCAGCAAGTGTACATTAATTTTAGGTCACCAAATTCGTGGTAATGTTGGTGCAGCAACAACAGCCTCGGGATACTTCTACAACCTTTATTCGAGTCAGGATTTTTCCAATCATTTATTCAAATCAATTAGTTGTCTATGTTTTCACTTTTAAACTGGGTCCTTTGGCATAACATCATGAATAATGAAACTATTTATAAATATGTAGCTTCATATTAAACATTTTGACTAATTATTTTTAATTAGTTTTTTAATCATGAGATTTTCTAAAAGACCAAAACCCATGAGTGCATGTACTGTCAATTTAATTTTCCATTTGCAGCTAAAGAAACATAATAGAATACATTGATGTTTGTTGAAAGTTGTAAGAGGTCCCCCAAACAAAAATTTTATCTTTGCTTTTTGCTCTTTCTAACAATGAACATATGAGCTTGCCACAACTTCAAATGATGTTTCATTTCTGCTAAAAGGATCTCTATTTTTAAATTTCTGCTTAAAAAAAAGTGAATTATTTATGATTTTAAAGACTGTAGAGTTGTACACCAGAAAATATTAAATTAAAATAACTACCACTTTCAATAAAAGGAAGATTCTCTTTTCCCTGAAATACTAAAATTTACTCCTGAGGATGTATAATATTTTTAAGTTTATAATCACTAAAATATCTTCAACTATTTAAAAATTAAGTGCAAGCTCTCCATTACATTAAAAAAAGAGCAGAAAGTCATTTTATGAGACTTAGATCAATACAAAATTAATATTGCAGGTACAATGGAACTCTGGAGTGGGTTAATAATAAAAACTTCAATATACCCTGTACGTGCTACCAAAATTAGCAGAAGTTACTTTTCGTTTGAGCAGTCAGGGGTTTTTTTTTCTGTCTGCAAACAGAGAAAAATTCAGGACATTTCACTACTGGAGAATCTCTAATGAGTGGGTAGTAAAATACCCACCTTTCTGACTGCCACTGGATATCAAAAAATTACTCACTTCTGACTCAGTAATTACCCACCAAAAACTTAGATCAAGTGGTCGTCACGTCACCCAAATTAGTACCTGACAGAGAGCGCTTTGGGCAAGGTTGGCAGCTGAGAAACAGGAAGTGAGTCGCAAAACATTATTAAAACTGGAAAATAGCAGCCTCAAAGATGTGTGATCTACCATTCAAATATTCAGAAACTACTGCACAGAGGAAAATCAGGCTAGGGCAAAAGGAAAGCAGGGGGAGCCAGCAGTGGAGACAAAGCAGAGGAAATGCCACTCAAACTCCCCTCCCCAAGGGCCACAGCCAGTCCCCTGAGGAGCCATAATTATTTCGGTCACATTTCAAATGGGCCAGACTTTTCGAGCCCTGTTTGAAAAGAGATAGAGAGCTGATATTCGTGAGCAATTCGTTCTGAAGGCCACAACTGTGTTCTAAGAAACGATTGCCAAAGGTTGGGGTTGGTTCCTTCCTTCCTGGGTCACATGCGGTTCAAAGCTCAGCTTCTCTCCCTGCCCCAGAGAAATGGTAGGAGGCTCACTTCGCATCTGCCTAGGTTCCGCATATATATTTCAATTCTCCTTGATCTAGGAATCTGGGTCTAAATCATTGAACCCAGGCTGTCTTTTTCCTCATGCCAGGTATCATCAAGCAGCGTACACAGATCCTTCAGGAGAACGAAGGGATGCCTTGACATTTTGAGTTAAAGTTAGATGAACCGGGTCACTGATATTTCACCTGTTGTTTGAACATTATTTCTGGAAAAACCATTGCAGCCCTCACTCACACGGCTCAATCCAAATCCCCATAATTTAACTTGAGCATTACAAATACAGGTTTTAAAGGTGCATTGACTTGAGTTATTATTGTAATTCGCTTCTTGTTGATCTGCACGCCATGTGTATGATCAACAACCCCAAGAACACCGTTGTTAGGAAGTGCTCTTGCCATGAGAAAACTTCAGTCCAGTGGTCTTTGGTTAGAAATTGATGTGGCAGCCCCCCTCCAAAAAAAAAAAAAGTCAGCATCCAACTAGACCAGAAATCAACAAATTCTGGTCCACGGCATGATCCCAGCCCTGCCAATTCTTTCCCCTGTTGTGTGTGGCTCTTCTCCCCTTGACCAGAACAACACAGTCTAGTGGACACAACAAAACACATGCCTTCTCTCTGGATCTTGAACAGAAAGCACTTGCTCACCTCAGCAGTATCTGATTGCAGATGATAGATAGATGATAGATAGATAGATAGATAGATAGATAGATAGATAGATAGATAGAT
>NW_022106471.1:13043904-13100912 GCF_000313985.2 Echinops telfairi
GATAGATAGATACATAGATACATAGATACATAGATGATAGATAGATAGATAGATAGATAGATGATATAGATAGATGATAGATAGATACATAGATAGATATATAGATAGATACATAGATGATAGATAGATACATAGATACATAGATGATAGATAGATGATAGATAGATAGATAGATAGATAGATAGATAGATAGATAGATAGATAGATAGATAGATAGATGATAGATAGAAATCTTTACCAAGAGAACATTCTCGAGTTCTATATCATTATTGTCTGAGATGTCCTTGACGATAGTCAAGACATTTCATGATCAGGTCTCCTCTGGTCCTGTTCTCTTTTTCATTCCACAAACACTCTGGACGTTCACACTTGCACATTGTAAACAGCCTCCAGGGATAGAAACTCTATTACCTCTTGGTTTTTACTCGCAAGCACTCCAGATGTCCCAGGAGTCCCTTGCTTAGAAAGCACCCGGCCTGGGAGAGAGCAGCCCCATGCAGGTGTACTGTGTAGGGAACTGAAATTAGAATTGAGTCCATGATTATATCTGAAAGAGAAGTCTTCCAATTAGTTTTCATTATGCTTTCATCTGGACATCGCCCCAAAATCAGAACAAAAGGCCTCCCTCTCTTTCTAAGAAAAGCCTGAGAAGAATTTCCCAGATAAATCCATTCACTACTGACTCACAACACATTCTAGTGCAAGTCACACTGCAAAATTAACCGACACTAATTGAAGCATTTTACTAACTTACTTTTTCTATCTAGGTTCGGGCACTAAAAAAAAAAAATAATTCTTTCATGAAAAGTGTATGTGTACAAGAGCGAGAGAAGCAACTCGTATTCCGAGCATTAAGGATGGCTTTGTTTGGGTTTTGGATAATTATTTGTGCCATGTCAGAGATCCCATTATGATATTTCTTGATATAGTACCATCTTTGGTAGTGCATTTTTATCCTGAGGTGATACTTGGGGGTCCACTTATGAAATTGTGTTTAAATGAAGGCTAATTAATTGTAAAAGGGCCTCTTGGCAAAGATTGCTCAAATTAAATAATAATTACCAAATATCCTCTTCACTTTTGCTATGTAGACTCAGCCTCTAAGCTTCACCAAGCTCTTAACAAGTCAGTCCTGCCTGGTAATTACTCAATAATCTCTTCCTTCAGCGCCATGAGCCTCTCAGATTTTTCTCATAGCTTCTTAAAAGAAGGAAAGAAATCACCTATGATTTCCAGCTAGATAATCATCGTCTAAGAAGAGAAAATATTTTAGTTCCACAACTCATCTGAAGTACCCCAACACTCACTATTTGAAGAATCTGAGTGGTTCTTCAAGGTTCCAGGAGCTACAGATACAGTAAATTGTGGTCCCAATGGACTTACGCCTTTCTGGCACTATAATCTGAAGCCCTTACCCACCACAATCATGAGAGAATATTTAAAAAAGAAGTAGAAAAATATGTGTCAAGTATTAGGTTAATAAGAAAGAAGGGTGACTTATAATGTAAGCATGCATGTCACCTGGGCTCTGTGTTATTCGTAAGCACAAGCTGCCATTTTGTTCTTGCAACAGTGTTAGAAACACTCCCCATGCCTTTACCGAGTCTATCTATTCCCAGCTGTTGTTGTTGTTTCAGGCATCTAATGAGAAGTCTTGTGGTAGTGACCTGACTTCTCTGAGGGGGATTTACAATATTGGGAGTTACAGCAAGACAACAAGGAAGCAACTCCGAAAATTCACTTGAATGTGTTTAGCTTGAAGGCCACATAAAAGGTTCACAAACAAAGGAGGGGTGAATCGTAGCAGTCAGCAAAGAATATACAATTGTACTCTTGTAATCAAGAGCACCCTGCCCCTTTTTGTTTGAAAACCTTCCATGGACTCTTTGATCGCCGCGGTCAGTCTGGTGTAACCATGCACCATCCATTTCATCTGTGCTGTGACAGAGCTGGCGAGTCCTCTTGGAAGCAACCAGACAAACATTTGCCTCCCTCCTCTCATGTCTGCTTTACCCACTTCCTTGGTTACTTCCAGTGAGGGGAGACCAATTATCATGTCTTGTAGAGTTGCGGGACACTATGTCTCAAACCATTGAGGCTGGATCAACCCCTGAAACTATTGCCCTGAGATCATCCTTCAACTTTAAACCAAGACGATCTTCTTGAGTCTCGTTTGAACTTAAAAAAAAAAAAGGTGACTTTGCTTTGAGAAGTCCATTTCCCGTGGGAGCTGTGCTCCTTCAGAGGGTTCACCATGTCAGCTCAAACTCACAGCAACGTGGACGCTGGCTGGGAAGCCGAAGGGTAATGAGTGTAAGATGCTGGTGGTAGAATAGTGTGGAAGAAACCAACAAAAACGGTAGCCCGGTTTGAAGAACATAACCAATGTCATTGAATTATACTTGTAGAAATTATTACATTGGTATGCATTTGGCTGTGTGTACTTTCGCCAAATATACTAATATTAGCAATTAAGAAAACGTGCGTTTTCCTCTTTTCTAGCAAAGAACATGTCTGAAGGAAAGGCCTGATTCTGACGCCTTGATTAATATGTAAACAGACTCTGTGTGGCTCTACTTCTACTTATCGCCAAGGTACAATCTGGCACAACAGTTTTGTATGACAGACAGCATTGGCCTCTGCTTGTCAGCTAGCCAATGTGAAATAACATTATTACTGTATAATGTCGAGTTAGGCTGCATAATATTTCCATTGGATGACACACATGATGAAAAGATTTCAGAGTTCTCAACTGTTTACATAATTAGCCTTACGTATTTGTAAAATTAAGGTACCACTATCACCGTGATTACCATATTTCCTTCTTTGCAGGGTGCTAAGCTATATGCCTGTTCACTTTTGAGCATGATCAGAGGCAGTCTCTCCATCTCTGGCGGCTCTCAGAGCCCCTGCATTCCCCACAGAAGGCATCCAGACCCCCCGTTTCATCTTGTGTCCTTGCCCCCAAAGAAATAAGCAGGCCAGCTTGAGGAATGAGAGGCGAGAACAAGAGGGAACCGGCTTGAAAGGCCTGGCGGCGAGGGTAGTTTATTGCTCTGCTGCTGGTTTGAAAGGATTATGTAGCCATGGGCTATCTCCAGATAGAAAGATGGTTCAGTGACATCCCTTTGGTAAATAAGTAGCTATTCCTCCTCCCTCTAAACGCCACATTGAAGGAGGCTGTGTTTTCTGATTAATTCAGTTTGAATACCGCTGATGCTCTGTCACGGTAGTCACATGTCACTGGTGGCAGCTCAGAGAGTCTAACCTTCTCCAACATCAGTGCACACAATTCATTTTAAAATGTGGTCTAATCGTTCTGGAACACCTGCAAGGTAAAGGGAAGGTGGGATACATTTTCCCTCAAAATAGCCTGCAACCAAATTTATGAAAGCGAATTCTGTGGGCACAGTAGTGTTCTCGGCGATGCAAAGCCTGTAAGTCACTTAGAGATGTCCCCAAAGAATTGCTGTTCTCTTTTACCAGAGCCTGACCAAGACCTTGGCACTGGTCTATGCGAGAAGGAAGGCCCGGTGCCTTGGTGAGTTTCCTTAGATGAGTAATTAGAGACCAAACAACAAGACCCAGTGCGCTCAGAGTCACTGGAAAGCAGGGCCTTTGCTTTCGCACAGCAGGAAGCAGGTCAGGGTCAAGGTCTGCCCCACCCATCACACGTGGCGTCCCTGCTGTGGGCAGAATGGTGTGATGGGGAGTCTATGATAGGGAGTCAGAAGTTGGTACAAATCAAAAGCCTGCTAATAATTTACTTCCTGATGTCAGGAAAGTTACTGAATTACCCAGAATCTTTTTTATTATCTATCTATCTATCAATCAATCTATCATCTATCTATCTATCTATCTATCTATCTATCTATCTATCTATCTATCATCTATCTATTTATTTATTTCATCCACAAATTGGCAACAGCATCACTTCATTAAATTGCTTCAATGAGGGAAACAAACCCGGAGTGGTCCCTAACAATGCAGGTATGTTCTTGGAACATACATTGAAATACCACCCTCCCACCCAAGCCCCCAAGGCTGGTCCTCTAGACGCGATGCTGCGTCATAGTGGCCCTGGGGAATTCATGTAGAACCATACTGCACAGGGTTCTCAACGGCTGATTTTTCCACAGTGCTGTGCCTCATATTGCACTCAGACACCAAGCACATTAACAATTGCACCCCCAGTGACTGCCATGGGGATAGACGCTACTGCTATAATGCGCGCACAGTTTGTATGCAGGGTCACATGCGAAAGTGTCAAGGCCGTGAGCTACTCTTAAGGCCTCCAACTCTAACAACAAATACACCCTTCTCTGATTACAACTCCACACACAGGGACTTGTGTTTCTGTTAACAAAGCAGGCTCTGGGCTGACTCTATTATCAATAATTTTAGGAGTTAATCCTTTTCAAATTGTTGTATGCTTCTTCTTTCCAAAGGACCATCCCTTGAAAGAAAAAGGCCTCTCTGATTGTGGCATGGACAGAGGGATTTCCTCCCACTGATCCCATCCAGAAATGCCGTAGACAGAAATGCTTCCGGGTGCTATGCTAAGGAAACCCGCATAAGCTTCTTATCATTCTCCTGGAAGGTGAACTGATTGGTCAGTTTTGGGGGCTCTGTGAAATTCCTGCTTGTCATGATAGGTCACTTCACAGACGCTAACAGTGGGCTTCCATGTCCCCAGTGTGTCCTGGGGTCTTGGGCAAAATCGGGGAAAACTCAGGTTTACATTCGGGACAAGCATACTGTCATTGGAACACAAGCCCTATAGAAATAGAATAGGTGTAAGTGTTGTTGTAATGGTGTTGTTTTCCAGCACACATCAGTCGATCTACATCAGTGGTTTAGTCAGCCTCTTCTCACGGTGCCCTTCGGTGAGACAGAAGGATTTGGGAGAGAATAGTCCATTCTCTTTTTGAAAGGGCTCAACTTCAGGGACAAGATGCAACAGTTCAGTCCCAAACGGAGCAGTAAAAGAAGGCAAACATTTGAGTTTCTGGCCCCTCCTATTCATTGTTAGTGGAACTGTGTAGGTCACACCAAATCAGCTGTAACTCAGTTTCCACATCTTTAAAATGGCTATGAACGTGCTATTTATCTCTCTGGGTAATCATGGGACTCCCGGGAAGACACTGAAATAAACATTCCTGTTCCCTGCAAAGCTCAAGACAAATGGAAGGCTTGGGAATTACTATTGTAATCTAACACATTATCAAGTTCCACCCAGTCACAGCCAGAGCGCCTAATCACTGCAGCTTACCAGTCTGGTTTTACACTCCGCCGTGAGCCTAGCCAGTCAATACTCTGGTTTTATGCTGGGGGACAATGACAGGAGGATTGGATTCTACCTGGTTTATGATCTGGATTGTACCACTTTTCATTGTGACCAGAGACCTGTGAGAATTTACTGAGCATCATGAAGTACCACAACGGAATCTATCAGCTACACTAAGACCAACAATAATAATAGTAATGGGAAATTCAAAGACGTTAAATAGATTGCTCCTGCACAATTCATAAAGGAGCAGGGTTTCTTTCGTACACAACCCAGTTCCGGTCAGAACAGCATAATCCCAGGGCTTCAGGCTTCACTTGCGATAAAGGCAGTGACCAGAAGCCAGGCATCCTAACGCCCCTGCCTTCAACTCTCCAGAGCAAATACAGATGGTTTCCACGTGATGTTTGTAGGTGTTAAGGCAAAGCACCCAGCCCCAGGTTTGAAGGGAGCAGTGTGAAAAAAGCAGAAAATTATTTTAAATTATATCTACTTTTTTTAATGCTCATAATTGTATGTTTTATTATGGAAGTTAACAGGTTATAATGCAGGTGTGAGAAACGCTCAGGATAGAGTTGTGGTCAAGAGAGTCGCTACTAAGCCTGCTGGCAAGTCTTCCTCTCTTAATGATTAGGATTAATCTATACACAAAATGTATTCCACAGTTCAATCACATCGGGCAACATTGTACATTTTTAGAACAATCAGTTTACAAATATTCTTTTTCCATCTGGACCCCTTGATGTCATCACCCCTTCAGCCCCTCTGTGCCCACTGCCTGCCCAAACCTTCATTCCACTTGCTGCCTCTATAGGTTTATTGGTCCTGGTTCTCAAACAACAACAAATGCAGAAACATATACTAAAGCTCCAATAGGGTGGCCCCAAAGCCATAACGCTTCTGCGATACCCCCTAATATGTACAATCAAAAACAAAATCTTCTTTTTCTTGTCTATTAAAGATTCAAATTCTCTCCTCTCACTTTATCTCCATCTATCTCCCCATCTTCCTCTCTCCCTTCCTTTCTACTCCATCCACTGCCCCTATTCCTCCTTTTCAAACCAATTTCTCCTTCTCTCTGCCATACTTCCCTTCTTCTTTTTTCATCTCTCTGGGGAAAAGTTTAGTCCGGTGTATTACGTCAGGTTGACTAGAGAAACAAATCCAGAGACAGTCATATATATATATGAAATAGCTTTATATCAAGAAGTGATTGTAAATCTAGAAAGCATTCCAGCCCAGTCCAGATCAAGTCCATAAATCTGATACTATTCCATGAGTCCGATACTGCTCCATAAATCCCTCTTCAGACTCATGCAGCCATATGCAATGATGTTAAATGCAGGAAGATCACAGGCTGGTGGGTGCAAAATCTTGTGGATCCAATGGTGGTGGATGCATCTCCACCGCTCTCGCAGCTCTCCCAGTGACTTGATTGTAAGAAGGTGAAGCTGAGAGAGAGCTCCCAGGATCCTCCTTATGAGAAGGCCACACCCACAAGGAGGCATCCTCAGTCTGTGACCTCGTGGACAGTCTAGACTCCAGCCATATCTTCTTACCAGTGCCATGTTGGTACAAAAAAAATATCACACCCAAGAATAAGAACAAGACACTTCAACTATCAGAAACATATTTAAACAGCTCTACCACTTCCTCACCGTGAGCTTGGGCACTGGATTGAACTGCTCAAACCCCCGTGTTCTTCTCTCTGAAAGAAATCCAAATGTTTCTCCTCATATGAGATTGCAGTGCGGACCATGTGAACAGAGCATGCACAAGGTTTCTAACAGGAAATGAGAGAATATTGGCAAGTGGAAATCCCCTTTCCAATTCTGATATAATACCTAAATAATTGTATTCAGATTCACTTGGGTTTTCTCGCCTTCTAAATATGAAGGAATCTGTCAGAGGGATGCATTTTCACTCAACAAGGGGAGAAGGTAGACACCGTGCTGAGGGAGGCAGCATTTTCCTGGTTTGTGTGCCACTTGGTACCATTCCATGGAAGCACCTGGCGTGGTCTCTATGGTTCTTCTCTCTGGTTGGCCAGGAGTAAGGCTGAAGGCTTTTCAGGTGTTCTCAGCCACCAGTATACTCCAGTTTTAGGACTTCGTCATTTCTCCCTTTCCCTGATCTTTTAAACACTTGCTCTACAGTCAGGCTGGCAGAGGAGTCCGAGAAGCTGTTGGGGTGGGTTTGGTGTGTTTTATTGTTGATAACTGATTTCAGGTATTATCAGGGTCTAACTCAGGTTCATTTCTGAGCTTCTGACAAATCACCTCTCTTATCAACCTCAATGTCCAGCATCAGGCATCGGTTAAAGTGCGCAACATGGGCATGCTCTATGACAGGAAGCCCAAACTAGTGAGATGCTCCGAGTGTGGTACAGAAAACGAATTCTGAGGGCTCCACTATCCCTCCCCAGGAACATTCTCCGAACCAGCTCCAACTGTCGTCTCCTTTTCCTGAACACGGCGGGTTTGGTGCCTCTACAGAATTATAAACCATATGTCTTCAAAGGATGCCTGTGATTCAGCCAAACCCCTGTTCTGAAAAGGACAACACCATCGTTCTGGCTGCGCTGGCAGAACGGGTGAAGCAAGACCTTGGTCGAATCTTTTAGTTATTATATTTTGTTCTTTTGTGCAAAATGGTATATGAATCACTTAACCTCCTCCAAAAATGAAGAACAAGGATTGTTTTTCTGGCAATTACCCTCTGTTTCTGTAGCCATAAGACCAAGAGAAAGCCATCCAAGTTTTATCACTTATAGTTGGCACTGAATAAATAGAATCAAAAACATTTAGATCTTCTGCAGCCTCAAATTATCGACTCCTTGGCATTGCCATTATTTTTTACTGCTCTGATATGTCTCCATATTTCTATTTCAAACAAAAGTAATAATATACATTCTTGAATTGGCATCAATCTCAATAACCTGCTGCATCAATTTTGAAAAACATTCATCTGTGAGTGTTCTTTGAAAATTATCACACCCTGTGCGAATATAGAGCATGTACTGCATATGGCATGTTTGTCTTTCTTAATAATCGCGATAATAACAAAGAAGAAAGATGCATAGCTTGCTGACATGCTAGCCATGACCGTAGCCCTCACCAAAGACACACCTCAGCAAGGCTCCTGCTTCCTTTTACGTCCACAGAGCAGACCCGGAAAACCCCTTCCAATGGGACGGATGTCGCAACCCGTCCACCCAAGGGACTGTAGGTGGCTCCAGCTAAGAATATCACCACGCAATCATACATTTTTACACTGGGTCTATAAAACAACCATTATAATAAATGTCTGCTTAATTAATACATCAGGACATAAAGCAATTTATTATGTTCTTATTTTGTATCATTCTCCCTGCTCAAATTTAATAATGCAAAAAGGTTTCTCAGATGCCAACCCCTGGAAATAATAAAAATACATTCATCATGGATATTGAATGCAGACACGCCTGGCAGTACTGCTGGCAACGAGGAAGCAGCCAAATGTGAAAGAGAAGCCAGGGGAGGTTTTGCACAAGCCGGGCTGGAAGCGGGGCCCAGGATCCAGGAAGGTGCCTACTACAATGCTTGGCATGGCAGCCACAAAGATGCCCAGAATAACTATTATTACGATATGCAACAAAAGGGAGGGAGAGAGGGAGTTGGGGTGAAAAGCTTTCAAGTCAGTTAAATTCATGAGGGCTATGGAGGCTCAAAATGATCTTACTCTGTGCTGATAAATAAAGTAGCTCTGGTACCCAAATCATGACACTAACTATACGTTTCAGTTTTTTTAAAGTAGTGATTAGGTGGATACTCTGGGGAACCTACCAGCCTTCGCAGAGATAACAGACTCAACTTAATATCAACTTAAAAAGAGACTTGAATTCTAACCAATCTCATGTAATGAATTGAAATTCTATAGCTTTCGGAGGGGGGCAGATAAAAAAAAAAACCCCGACACGGCTCCATTCTCTAACTTGCTGTCAGGAAATATAATTTGTGCTCTCGGTGATTCACCTAGCTCATATGCAGCATGCAAATTTATTTCCCTAATAATCAGACCTGGAGATTGCCCAAGAGGATTAATAGCATCATTCCTTATGACCGCCAGGATATTATGCACCTCTGACATGGAAAAATTGTGTTAGTTCTACAGAGAAAACGCAGGGATATTTGTCCTGCGAGACAATATAATAGGCTGGCGCATCATCAGATTACAATGTCATTTCAAAAACCTTGAATACAAATAATGTACAGTGAGGGAAACGTAGGACCAGCCTCCCTTAATTCAGTAGCCTTGAATTCACATGTATTTTCCTGTGTGCTGGACGACGCACGCTTTTTTTTTTTAAGAGCTTTCCAGCATTTCATGCAAACATGCAGAAGTATTCTATATTCCATAAGATCTTGTCGTTGTTTCTTGGAAAACGATTGAAGGAGGCATGTGGAAGGAAAGGGTTCTTCCTAGGCTGTGGGTTTATTTTTACCCTACTGGTGCACAGCTGAAGGTAGTGTCCGGACACAGAACTTGCATAGGTGCACACCAATTGTCTGTTGCTTGGGGGGTAGGGTGTGCAACGGTTAATATATGTACAAACAGGGCACATCAAATAAATTTTTTTCCAATCATCCTTGTTCACACAAGGAGTCATGGGTACCTTTGATAGTTTGGGATGTGATACTCAAGGTAAATCATTACATCTCACAATTGTTGATGAGGATGATATTTTACTTTATTTCCCTATCTTTACAGTGAATCGGTCAGAATTTTTTTTTTCTTTCACCAGAACAGTAACGTCTCCAGCTGTACTTTAGACCAAAGAACGCTGCCTTGAGACAAGACCAAATTTCATTATTATGCGCATGGGAGCAATAAGATTAGCTCCTACTGTTGCCCCTAAGGTGGAGCAGCGGGAAGAACCAATGAGATGATGCTAATGTGCATGTTAATAGTATTCGGCTAGAAGAAGTTGGGATAATTAAACATGTACCATCTCTTTAAGACAGAGCTGCACACATTTTCTTTGGATAGGTGTTTACAAGAATTCCAATTTCAGGTCATAGCCATTTCTGAGACTGCTTAAGAAAGAGATGGGAATAACTTATCTTATTCATGTATTCAAGGAACCTTATAAAATGTGCAAAACATAACAGTTTTAAGGGGCAGAGCATGCATCTTATCTTGACAGAGCTGCTGTATTCTGTGTACGGTTATATACTGACCTAATATATGGAGCATTTTTAGCTAATATACCTTGCATGAAACCAGCCTTTAATGTGATGGATTTTATGGTATCTCATTAGGGTGTGTTTATATAACCTGATACTAAACACGGTTTCAGATTCATGTTCCTTATTAAAATGGTGAGTCACATTGATTTTAAGTTGGAGCACTAACAGAATCATTTTTACTGTTAAGAGGGATGGCTCTGAAGGTGTTCCCATAGCCCAACCCTTTTCTGCACAAACTTGGGGACAATTAGCATGTTCCTGATGATATCATGGCCCACTGCCCTCCCCATTGTTAGGCAGCTCGGTTAGATGGTTTCTAATTTCATAGGAAATTCTCCTTTCTTTTTCCAGCAGGGAAGGAAAAAGGGGTGGAGGGGGCTTTTATTCTCCTGTGGTATTCCCGTGTACATCCTTGATTTATCAACCAGCTCCAAATGCTACCGATAGGTCACCCCTTGTTATTGTCGTTGTTAGATGTGGTCATGTTGGTTTCGACTCACAGCAGCCCAGGCCTGTGCCACACTCACAGTCTCTCCTGTGCTCGGACCCTTTGAGTCCCTCTTCCTCCTGAAGGGCTTTCCTCCCGAGCTGCCTGCCCCTAACTCAGCAGGAAGCCCTTCTCCAGACTGGCCCTGGAAAGACACACGTCTTCCCTCTGAGCTTCCAGAGTTTCTAAAGCCAATCATCTCAGCCTTGGCCATGCACGTGTGTGTGTGTGTGTGTGTGTGTGTGTGTGTGTGTGTGTAGTAGAAAAAATATAAGAATGCAAGTTGTGTTAAACAAAATAATGATTTTCACCTGCTGGAGTCTCCATTTTGTAAACGGAGCCTGTGAGGTAGCTTAGAAGTCAGCTATAAAGAGTGTCCCAGGCTAGTTCAGTGTAGTCCGGGGAAATAATGACCTAGAGGTACTGTAAATATTTTAAATTATTGGAAGGTCTTTCGAAGAACTATCATGTGAGCAGGGAGAGAAATGTTTTTCCTCTATTGTGCAGGGAGTGCCCTTTGGAGGCAATTCAGATTCAGAATGCAAATATTTAGTAAGAGGGATTCTCTTCTGAGAAAAGTAAATAAATACTGTACTTTTCCTTCTGGTTACAGCAAAGCGGGTGACATAATCCAACTAGGTAGGAAAAAGGAGAAGGGAAACCGCACAGAAGCATAAATAGGTTTACTTCACGTTTGCATTTTAAAATAAACTCCCACATCTTTAAGAAGAACAGAGAAGAATAGATGGTCAGACACAACACACCAAAAACCAATAGAACGGTTACTGTGCTCATAGCAGATTGTTCGCCGGGTGATTTCGTGTGAACTATATTTGTAGCGTTGGCTATCCTAATGGAGGTTCAACTCTCAAGTCTCAGCTAATCCCTGTATTTGGCTTAAGCACTGAAAGTTGGCCGTGCTTCCTGGACAAGAAGACAGCCCCTCTTTACACTGCCCCTGCTCTGTGATTCTTTATTAAACAGCAACCTGGTGTCAATGACTTCCAGGACTCATTAGCATACCGGCGGTCTCACCGACACACAAGTCCTCTTGAAACGTGTCTAGCAGTGTCGATGGACCGACGTACAACGTGGATCTTACGTCCTTTACAAGTTGTGCTGCTGTTGCTTCCTAGTTAAGCACAGAGATTCGTTCATTGTTTTCATTCACTGGGAGATTCCATTAGCCACCACCATCCTCCCCAAGTCACATAATGGGACGCTTCGCCATGGATTTTAATCAATGTGGGATTGAACTTTCAAAGTTAGTCTTTAGAAAAAGATAAGGTCAGTCCCATGGACTTCTTTTAAATGGGATGAATTATGCTATCCTAAAAACAGCTCAGTTGTTAATATTAACAGCCGGACAGTTATTCAGCTTGAGGTGTAATTATTTTACCATTATTACATGCAAAGCTTTTAACAAAACAGTCGTTCCCTCCACTTAAGCAGAGTTTTATAATTTATTACATCTCTTTGGTCATCAGCACACTATACAAACAGTTGGCCACCAGTGACCAATTACATTAAGGTTAAGCAACATAACTTTAAATTAGAAATAAGCTAATGTATCTTCATCAAGGGCCTGCTGTGTTTTCACTGCTGTTTATGAGATGATACTAAATGTGGATATAGAGCACGCTCACTGGGACCAATTCCTTTCGGCCTGAAAATGGGGAAGTCTCGGGTGTACCCGGGTCCAGAGCTAATTAATGGGATCACATCTGCTTTAAGCATTCAGCTGGAGTAATTTCCATCAACTTCCCAGGGAAGGTGCGGGGGAAACTGTCAGAGAACTAAGTATCTATCATGAGCCACATTATTCGGTGACAGAACTGCAAAAGATACCCTTCCGCCGGGCTTCACATTTATTTGGGGGTGCCACTATGTGTGACCGTCCCAGCATCTCCTCCCACGATTTCTTTCTCCAGAGCATGAGTTCTTGTGCGGGTACGTAAGCAAGTCGCTTATTCAAGGCATGAAGGTCAGGACGCTCTACTCTACCCGCCCAATGTAGACCATGTAGACCAGCAGCAGACAGAAAGGAAGCAGGCCTCTTCCTCCAGAGACAATCCTTCTTAACCACACAGACCGGGATGTCGTCTCATCGTATTACTTAAAAAAGCAGCAGGGTTTGCTAAAGAGACACACCGCTACCACGAAACCAAAAAATCCTTCAGAAGGGAAAAGCCTACTTAGCTCCTGTTATCAGCTCTTGTACAACATGATTCCAGCTTTAGTAGCGACTCGATAAAGGCCCCTGTCCTGCCTGGTGATTTACATAAATCGGACCCAAATGGAGAAGAAACGTCGTCCTGTGACAACTTCGAGTAACTGATGTGTGTGAAGGCAGCTAGGGATTCATGCAGCTGAGGTGCCCCATCAATTCTAGTATTTGCTTATTCGCACATCTATTGATTTTCATCTATCTATTCGTTTGTGTATTGTGCAAGGATGTCAGAGGAAGGGTTAATTCCTGCTAAGGCCTCAGGGGGACATATTTGGGGGGGGGTATTCTTTTGGAGGAAGCCCCTGAATTAGTATGCATCCTACACAGCCACACACTCAAGCCAACAGTACCAAGCTTTATGATCTCAGTAATCAATAGAAAGACAGAGAGACAGAGAGAGAGAGGGAAAAAATACATTGTTTTTAGCGGTGGAGTTGAATTATGCTGATGTCATTCTTTAATAATCATGGGCCCAATAAATGGCATACATAAAATATGATCCCGAGAAAGAAATTACAATAATGACCATTCACCTTTACCTGAATGCGGACGTAGTCAGAGGCCAAATGGTGGCTCACAAGGACGCTGGGGGAATTCACGGCCTCTGTGAAAGGGTGCCACTCGGGGTTATTTATGGAAATGGAACCGAGAAGAGAATCGGAGTATTTTTCAAAGAACTCTTAACATCCGCGCCACGGAGAACAAGGAAGTGAGCCTTTTCTTTAGAGGTTTAATAATTTCACAACAATTTTGATATTGCTCAATTGAAAGCGGAACTGTCCCTGGTTCCCATATTTATACAATGAGCTCACCGTAAACTAATAAGTTGCGCTGGTTAATTGCCAAGCTATTTTGCATAGTTAAGTTGTGCATATAAAAATACGCATGATGAAACATGTAGTGTTTTATAACCCAGAGCAACTCGCATGCTCATACCTCATGCATGCACACACACTGTAACCCAGGACAAATGGCTCGTGCTAGTTACTACCACAGGCTGGCAGGCCAGGAAATACATTTGGTACCTAATATGCATAAGCACAGAAATATGGTCAGGCTCATTACCGTAATAAAGCTGTGATACACCAGCAGGATCGGGGGAGATGCACTTGAGAGGGTCTGTCCCTTCCACGGGCTCACGTGCCATAAAGCAATAAGGTTGTAACAAGGGTGAATCCCCCATTCAGTGGGGCTGCCTTGTCTGGGTGATTTGAACCCTTATTTGCCTTAAGGGGCCCATTTGCTTATCCTAATGTGTACACAGTGATAATGTAGCCATTTGCACAATAAGGAAGCTCGACACAACGGCCGTGGGCTGGGCAGTACTGTGGAGCAGCAGATGAGCAGCAGACGTATGGCGGCCCGGCCTCGGATGGTCCAATTACAGAATCCCATGGAGGCATCTGGAAATGAGAGGAGTGGGTTTCTCCTGCCCTTCCGAGTGTGCAACCTACCGGACAAGTAGAAAGGACAAATGGATTTCTTGTGAGGGTTCTGATGAAATTAGGACCAGGTGGATGAGAGGAAATGCCCTGGGTCCCTTCGGTAAAGTTTTCATATGACCCAAAAGGCTCTTGAAAAATTACAGAAGTCTCATGCCGTAGAAGGCCAGTGGGAGCAAGCCGTTCCTCTTGGAAGGAAGATACACAGAGTGATTTTTCTCCGAAAGGGGACATTCAGTCATCACCAAAGGACATCCAAGAGTGACAACCATCAGAGTGAGAGAGAAGATACAGGGAGCGGGCCCTGAAGGGAGCCGCGGGGCTCTGCAAACGCCCCCAGCCCCTCTGGGCTCGGCCCTTGGATCATCTCGGGGACTCCTGCAGCAGCTCCAGAGCCAGGTCTGGGAAGAGGCAAAGCAGGGTTGGAGCTCACAATGCTGTACATATGTCCTCCTGTTCCTGGTATGCCTTTGCCCGTGTGTGGTCAGCTGTTTTTCCGTTTTATGTTTTCATGGTATACTCATATAAAAAGGCTAAAAAACTGGTATGAAAATGGTAAGAAAAAAATAACTAACTCTCTACAAAGCATACCCACCTTCCCCAAGGGGTGGAGAGGGGTTCTGTTTCCAACACCGTTCCCCATGTCCTCCCCGTGATAGAGCTGAAGAGAAGAGGACCCAAGAGCCATGGCTTCTCTGCTCAACCCCAACTCAAGGCTTCCTGGAGAGGAAGGAGTGGCTGTGTTCATGCTCTCACGCGCAGGCGTCAAAAGTTAGGCTTCCTCGCTCTGAGATACCCCCTCTTCAAGACACAGCCCCTGGGAACACCTCCGCACGTTCTTCATCCTCCTGGGGAGGTCAGGATAAACACTCGCGGTTCAATGGGCCATTGACAGAGAAGACCGAAGATGGCAAACACTGCCCGGCCAAGAACCACACCAGAATGCTTCTTAGAAGGGGGAGCAGCGGGCCTTCAACTCACTTGCTTTGAGCCTCGGATCGCACCAACACCAGTTTTCAGCAGGACTCACAACCATCCTGAAGTCGAGTGTAGAACTGCCTCGCTGTGTTTCCAAAGCTGATTGCCACCTCTTTCTTCTATGGAGAGGCTGGTGGGCTCCCACCACCAAACTCTTAGCTGGTGCCAGAGCTGTTTAAGTACCGCGTCATCCAGCCTCCCTACGTCACCTCCTGGACTTCCCAAATGGAAGGTATAGAAGCTCCTGGGCAAGGGTCACACGAAATCAATAACTCTGTTCTGTACTGTTAAATCAGCTCCTACACCACAGAAACAACAGAACCTGAGGTGAAGTATATGATGTTATCTTTTATTATTTTTTTAAAGGTGCGATGTAGATTGAGTGGGAACATTAGCAGCAGCAAGCTGCTCTGAGAAAGACCCCCTCCAGTCAGAGCTGGCCGTGGAGGCTCGGCTCTCCGGAGAACAAGGGATGTCAAATTAGATCAACACATATTTATTACTCACCTCCTACAGGGCCTGCGACTTGCTGCATAACTTACAGGTACCACGTGAGTGGCTCTTTGAGGGGCACCGAGAAAATGACTTCATATGGGAGAACCCTTATCTTTGTTTTGTTTTGGGAGGTTTTTTTCGGTGATTGTCTTGATGAAATAATGTTTAAAATAAAAAAATAATAAAAGTGTTGTGACCTTCCTCTAAACGGTCACAGCTAACATTTTCCCAGTGCCATAGCTTTGAGAGCCTTGTCACATTTCTGAGAATTCAGCATGGCTCCCCATCTGGTCACTCTTGGTATCTTGTTTCAGCCCTGGGATTTTCCCTCCTCTCCCATGCTACCTCCTCCTCCGGGTCTGCTTAGGAGCCTGCTCTCTCCCCTGAAGTGCTTACAAGGCGGAGGGCAGATGAGACAAAATGAAGAGAGTCCCCACTAGCACCTGTTGGGATAAATAATGCCAGCCATGAAACAAACAGCCTGTGACTGACCAGGACACCCTCACCCACCTGAGCTCCTCAGGGGTCCGAAAAGACAACCACAGCAATGGACCATCGGGCATAGGCCAAAGGGACGGAATATTCAGTAAGTGCTTAGGGCCATGCCTAAGTTTCCTTTCAGACTGGAGGTGGTACCTCAACTTTGGCAAGAAAAACTCCTGGGAACACAAGTCACAGACTGGGTCCTTCATTAGTGGTCACTTGAGTGGTGGCACATGATCTTCCACATGGGTACCTGTAGATGTTACGGCCCAGGGGGAGTCCTAGTGCTGAGAAACAGAAGCAGCCGGTGATGCATAGTTTGAAAAGATTTCTTGACTATGGCTTCTCCTGTGCCCCTTTTTTATCCACAGTTCTCTTTGCTCCCATCCTGGCTGTACCTTCTTAGGGTCTCCTTTGACTTCATCTCCTGACCTGGGTGCTGAGGCTGAATTCGAAACCTCCTGCAGAGCCCTAAACAAGCCAGAGGGACCAGGCCTGTCTGCGCCAGCTGGCCCCTCAGAGCTGCCATGGGCTCCGTGCATTGTTTGGCAATAAAACTCAGCTATAAAAGTGTGAAAAATACCAGAGACCCAAATAGGAGAGGGAGAAGAGAGGGGAATGGCTCTTATACCCTTTTAGTGGACATCTGATTTATTTTTTAAATGGAAAAGCCACTTTTATAGCTACTGTAGTTCAATTATCTCTAATTTTACACATCTTATGCAAATCCTCAGCATCTTAATTGCAAATGAGAAGGAAACTTATTTTTTAAAGCAGAACAACAAGGTATAGTTTCATATTTTCTTTTCAATTTTTAATTCCTATTCTTGGTTCAGCACCATTAAACTTTTAAAACTCTTTTTACACAGTTGTTTAAAATTATGTGTAATTTAAAGCACACTCACATGTTCACAAACACCCATAGCCTTAAACAAGCAGCTACTTTTACTTTCAGACCTCTCTCTCTCTCTCTAAGAGGCTTTGATATTCTCCCATGTACAGCTTCACAGGCCTGCAAGAGCCTTCACAAGAAACTTAGTGTCATGTCTTTAAACCAAGCCCACTGGAATGGATTCGGAACTCCAAGACACTGACTACAAAGTGGTGTAAACACTTAATGCACTCAGACGCTTACCAAAGGATTAGAAGCTGAAGTCTACCCAGAGGTGCTTCAGAAATAAAGGGTCTATAATCTACTATCAAGGTGCCCTAGAGGTGTAGTGCTTGGGCTTTGGGCTGTGATCTGTAAGGTCCAAAGTTTGAAACCACCAGCCCTCTGGGTGAGAAAGACCACACTTTCTACTCTCCCCAAAATAGTTCCATCCTCGGAAACTCATAAGAGCAGTTCTACTCTGTCCTGTAGGATCACTGTGCTCTGCATGAACTCTGTAGCAGTGAGATCAGTGTTGGAATCTACTTTCAAGAGATCAGCCATTGGGAACCCTATGAAGCACCCACCATTTTTTGTGGACAAACATGGGGTCACCATGAGCAAGAATAGACTCAACCATTGATGTTTACATAGATAGATGATGCTAGATAGATAGATAGATGATAGTTGGAAATTGCAGTGTTTGTCAATGTCCAGGGTGTAAACACATCCCCATTACCAATTCCCCAGCTCCAAGTGTGATATCCCTGGAACAGCATCCAGAAAGATATGTGCAAATGAGGTTCTTTTGAGATTTGCCCGTTTTGATACACCGTTTCTCACAATCCACATGTGCTTTGGATTAAAAAAGAAGCCTGCGTTAAAGTAAAACCAGCTTTTGAAAATGTCAACAGGCTTTACAATGTAGTGAATTAAGCAGTAGGCTGCCAGCTACACGTTGACAGTTCAAATCTGCCAACCCCAGGAGAAAGCGGTGATTGTCGGCTGCCATAAACATACAATTTTGGAAACCAAAGGAGCAGTTCTCTCTGTGGGACGGGGTCCCTCGGAGTCAGAATCTGGCCGATGGCAGTGGGGTTGCTTTGTATGACACCGACTCGATGTCCCTAGAAGTAAAGGCCAGTAGAAAAGAAACCCAATGTCCACATTAAGGAAGGCTTTTTCTAGATTGTGGGAGCTTAGTATAAGGTTTATAAATCTGCAGACTTGAGTATAGATAAGAATCTGGCTATTAGCAGTCACCTAATCTGTGCCAATTCTCTGCCATGAGGTCTTTGTTCGCTCATATCTACCATGAAGATAATGAAGCTTCATCTATGATGGACCTGGATTATAATACATAAAGAGAAAATAGGAGTGGGGCCACTTAGTAAACTTAAAGAAACATATGCAAATAAAAGCTAAACATTGCATGATGTATTCATTCTCATGATTGGTTTAACTAACAAATGCATCTCATTGTCTCCTTACGAGCCGAAAAGATGCACCTAAGACAACATGTAAAGTTACTCTTCAGTAGCCTATGGTGAGGGGGTCATGAGGACATCCATCCTGGCCATTTGTGGTAAACTTTAAATAATTTTTAACCTTGCAGCTTGAGAAAAATCAGTCAAGAATCAGGAAAAGAGGAACACGTATTATCACTCTTTTGTCAGGAATAAAGCTTCATTTTGGCTTGCGCTAGAATTCTCCATTAAAAAATGACCCAGAAAGCGCAGTGGATGATGCTGCAGTAACAGTCCCTTCAGAGTAATGAGCAGTGGCCATGGAAAGTTTCAGAGATGGAGCGAGCATTAAGTAAGCCCCCAGCTCTTGTTTAAAGGTCCCTTCCCCCCCAAAAAAGCTTGCAGGATGGTGGTCTGGAATGTAAACCTCCCCCTTATATAAAACATTATATATAAAAATGCACTGATGTAGGGAAAACAACACAAAAACCCTCCACTGCCACCAGGTTGATTCCAACTCCCAGTGGCCCTGCAGGGCAGACCAGAGCTGCTCCTCAGCTTTCAGGGATGTAAATCTTTACAAAAGCAAACTGCCGGGCCCTTCTCACGCAGTGCAGCCAGTGGGTTGGATAGCCTGCTTTTCCTTGAGTGACCCCAGCAGCCGAGCTCTTTAGCTACTTCTCAATCAAGGCTCCTTAAAGAACCCTAGGTGGTACAAATTATTTTTATAATTTGTCAACAGCACCAGAGAAGAATGAACTGGTGGCCCCACTTTTTGTAGAGATTACTGTTAAGTGTCTTAAAGCTGGTTCTCACTCAAAACAACTACAACTGTGGCAGTTATATACGCTGTTGTCAATTTGAGAGGATTAGGAGTGAAGGGGTAGAGTCTAGCCTGTCAATCCTTGTATAGCCAATGAGGCCTCTGGATGGGGATGGCCTTCCACTTAGGATTCTGGAAAGGCCTATGCTTCCTTCTTAGACATGGAAGACTCTTTCCTTTCTTTCTGCTCACTCCCTGAGAGAAGCTTTACTGACAAGACACCTGGCACTACGCTGATAGACCCAGTGCCCTGGGAACTGGAGGAGCCAGATGGAGACCCCTGCTAACGCTGAGATGCTTACAATGCCAATGGATCCACAAGACTTTGCACCCACTGGCCTGTGATCGTCCTGCATTTGGCATCATTGCATGTGTTTCATGAGTCTGAAGAAGACTTTATAGATTGGTATCGGACATTATCAGACTTATGGACTTGATCTGGACTGGGCTGGGATGTTTTCTCAATATTCAATTGCTCTTGTATATAAAGCTCTTTCCTACACACATATGAGTGTCCAGGAATTTGTTTCTCTAGTCTACCCAGACTAACACCACAGCTGTATGTACAACTGGACGGAATCATGCCTGGTCCCGGGCCATTCTCATAAGCTCTCCTGTGTTTCATTTCATTGTTGCAGACAATGCATCAATCTGTCTCTTTGAGTTTCTTCTACTTTTGGCTGACCGGCTTATTTACCAAGCATGACGTCCTTCCCCAAGGACCGGTCTGTCCCCATAACGTCTCTGAAGTACATGAGAAAGAGGAAGTCTGCTCATCCTCTCTTCTAAGAAGGATTCTGGTAATACTTCTCCAAGGCAGATTCATTTCTTTCTCTGACAGTCCATGGCATATTTAATTTAATTTTTGTTGCCAACAACATAATTCAAAGGTATCAACTCTGCCTCGGTCTCCTTTATTCATTGCCCAGCGTTTGCATGCACATGAGGCAGTTGAAAATACCATGACTTGGGTCAGGCACAACTTAGTTTTGAAAATGACATGCTTGCATTTTAACATTTTAAAGCCATCTTTTGCAGCAGATTTGCCCAATGTACTATATCATTTGATTTTCTGACTGCTGCTTTCATGGGTATTGATTATGAATTCAATTAAAATTAAATCTATGACAACTACCATCTTCTTTTCTGTTTATCATTGGCCTAAGTTTATTTTTATGTTGAGTTGTAATTCTCAACGAAGACTGTAGTCTTTGTTCTTCACCAGTCGGTGCTTTACGTCTTTCTTGATTTTAGCAAGCAAAATGTGTCCTTTGTATGTCACAAGTACATAATGAGACTTCATCTCATCCTGATTTCACATCTTTCTTCATACCCTCCTGCTTCTTGGATTATTTGTTCACATACAGATTGAATAAGTATGATGAAAGGATACGATTCTGACACAAGCCTTTTTCTGATTTTAAACCACTCAGTACCCCCTGGTTCTACTCCCACATCTGGTCTTTGTACACATTCCTCAGGAGGATAATTCGGTGTTCTGGAATCCCCATCTTTTTCAATGTTATTGATCATTTGTTATGATTCACGCAGTCAGATGCCTTAGGATAGGTAAGCATATGAGGGGGTACCCCCACCAAATGAATATTTTTTTAAAGGCTATGTATTTAAATTTTTTTACAAAGCAACCTATCACCTTCAAAGTATTCTCCATTATTCTGTATTTGTCAAATCTGCAATTCCATTCTCGGAAACATTTTTCAAACTCATCTGTTTGGATGGCAGACAGCACTTCCCTCATTCATTATTTTAGTCATTTCTTCTACATTGTCAAATCGCTGTTCTTTCATTTCTGTCTGCATTCACAGAAACAAAAAGAAGTCACATGGAGTGAGGTCAGGTGAGTAAGATGCGTGCAGCAAGAGAGACATGCTGGTTTTTGGCAAAAACTGGTGCACTAAGGTGGCTGCCTGAGGAAGTACATTGTTGTGAAGGAAAAACCAGTCCCCTGTCTGCCACAAATCAGGCCTTTTTGTCAAAACTGTTATGCAATCTTTTCAGAACCTCTAAATAGAAAGCTTGATTAACAGTCCGACCTGGTGGAAAGACCTCCAAATGCACTACAAGTCAATATATTCATCCGTCTAGGAAGTTGGTGGACGTCCAGAACAAGGTTTGTCATCAATCAATATTTCACCTTTTTTGAAACGAATAAACCACCATACACTTGCATTTTCCCCGTAGCCCTGTCCTTATAAGTTGTGTTCACCATCACAACATATTCTGCAGCATTTTTCCCAAGCAGGAAACAAATTTCATAGCCACACACTGTTCTCCTACATGGTCACCAAAAAAGAGATTCAAGTGAAACTGCTTTTACAAAAGAAATTCATCATGACCAAAGAGAGCCTTCCCAGGTGACACCACTGGGTGCACTGACTCACAGCAAGTTGCTTGATGGTTGCCTAACATGGAAAATGTGTATAATGAAACCTCCGCCCAGCAGAGCTTTTTTCTGTTTTTAATTTTTGGGGGGAAAGGGGATATCCCCTTGTATTTAGAATGCCTTTGTATATGTAAGCATATTTCTATTATTCTCGGCTATCAATTGAAATTCATCTGTTATCAGCAATAAGACCCATCATTCCATGTCCTCTTCTGAACCTACCTTGAGTTCTATGCAGTTCCCTGCCAATATAATGCTGTAACTGCTTTGAATTATCATCAGTAATTTTTAATGTGATATTAATGATATTCTAGATAACTTCTGCATTCTGCTGGATCATGTTCCTTTGGAACGTGCCCAACTATGGATCTCTTCCAGCTGGCTGGCCTGGTACCTGGCTTCCGAATCTTCACCGTCCTCACCTTCGATGTTAGAGGTGATAATAGTTGTATTAAATCGGCTTCCTTGTGTAAATATAGATATTCTTCTATCACTAGCAACATTGTATGTACTTCAGTACTTCAGGAAAGATCTGGAAATTTTTCTTAGGCTTCTTTTGTTTGTTTGTTTTAATAATGAATGCACCATTTCCCTCTAATTTGTCATTTCCAGTAAACTAGACCACACCATTGTCTTATTCAAAGGGGCCAATGTCAATCCATTTCAGGGCATGAGCAGCAAACGCATCCTTCTTGATGCATTCGCGTTCATTTCTGAGATCTCTGTACTTTCTCTCTTTATACACCACGGAGTCGAAGGTCTGATGATCAGTGATGGTCCGCAGCTGTCTCTTCTCATATGCGGGCTTAGACCATCAAGTGAACAGCCTTCCACTCGCGGCATCAAGACGGCCTCCCCATGGAGGAAGCAACACGTTCTCGGTTCTATTTTGAGTCTGTTCAAAGCTGAGGAACCGTTTGTGTGCACTATATGAGACAACGCTCTGTTGTCCATTCTAAGGTACTCAGTGCCCAATTGTGTTACAAGTGCCCTGCTATGCCATTCCTCCTATTTCTGCCTTAGTCTGACGCTCTACCGAAACCTGTTCACCATGGATAACCCTGCTGGTCTTTGAAAGGGGAATGTCAGCGCTTTCAGTAACCTAGCAGCAAGCAAGCGGCTGCAGTAGGACAAACAGACAAGTGCTGGTCAGTAAAGATCACAACCATTAAACCCCCATGGAGCAGTTCTGTTCTGTAAAGCATAGGGTCACCATGAGTCAGCGTCACCTCCACACCAATGGGCTGACTTTGGCTGTTTGGGTTTTTTAAGCTCTTATCATATCCTCCCCTTGCCAGCAGTGCTATTACAGTGGGGCTTTCTCCAGCACCCGAGAAACGATCTATGGCGAAGACTCTTTGAACATCGGACCTCCTTTTCCATACCAGCTCTACTCTGGCACTTGCCGCAACGGGGAGAGAATCATTTGCCTCCAACAAAGACCGGATTCCTCTGGAACAGAAGTCAATGAGGACAGAAAAGAAGGCCGCGTGTGCAGCGGCTCTCATTAGACCCTCTCTTCCCAATCATTAGGCCTGCTCCTAGTCAGGTTGGGCTGCAGGCAGCTGCTCCCAGACTTGTTTTCTTGCAGGAAAATGAATAGTACATGCGCGTCCCCGACTTTTCCCTCTTCTCGCCCCTGCTTTCCCTTGGTGACTTCATGCTGGTTTGCAATTTGTGTTTTCACCACTGTAGTTAATTCTAAGACACAGTCGATCAACTCATAGCCTCCTTCGTAATGAAAGTGCCTCTAAATAAAATTGCGGAAAGCTCAACCCTTGGATGGAGAGAATCCCTACCAGCCCTTTCATCTTGTATTTAGCTGGCTACCCTTCATTGAAGTTACATTTGTAGCATAATTAATGAAAGAGGCTTTTCTTCTGACTTGCCTAAGTAGCTATGCAAGGTGACTTGGGGAGAAACTGTCTATTTATGAGGAAGCCCTGCTACCCGAATGGCCTGAGACCTTCTCTGGAGCTCCTGGCAGCCAGATACCCAATGTGGAGCACACGATTATGAATGGGCAGGCTGAAACCTAGACATGCCTCATAATGCATGTCAACAATTTTACTGTCTGGTACAAATGGAAACGGGCTGAATTTATTCCTTAAAATGCCTTTTTATGCTTTTCTTGGTTCTGACTTAGTAGTAATGTATTTAAATGTCGGGGAGAAATATTCAAAAGAATGAGACCCATAACTTCAGTTGAGATGGCCACATTTCAAACCAGATACTGGCAGATCCGTGAGTATCCAGTTAATACTCTCCTTATTTGATTAGGATAATCCAGGGAGGCACAGAACCACTCACTCAGACCCTGCCTTTTAACCAATCAATATTTTTAGGGTTATGGTGCTCAAAAGGCAGGTGATAATTCTGATGATAACATCTCAAGGTGCTGCTGTCATTGAGCTGCGGATTTAATATGCTCCTGGAGTGATAGGACACAGTAATTATGGAATTGCCCCAGAAATATGCATGCACACCCACAACCACCCCACCCCACCCTCCTCAAACACACAATGTTACCAAGATCCGGAAGCAGCTAGTATATGCATTTAGTGGCTCTACTCTTACTAATATCAATGAAATTGTGAGGGTTCAGTTTTTTTGCAGGGTAGAAAAAAAATCCTACGAAGGAAAGTGAAGACATGATTCTACACCCAATGATCAGTAGTGGGGGCAGGAGAAAAGGCACAGTGGAGTTGCCTAAAGCAGCCAACCGATGGATCATTTATTTAGGTTACTACCCACACAGTGTTGGCCTGCCCATATGAACAAGGATAAGTGGAAGAAAGATAGAGGGGGAAATGCAACTAGGATTTTTAGTGTCATTAAAATATATCTATTTTAATTTTGCAAAGCTAAAATTATCTGCTGGCTTCATACTAATTTTGCCTTGACTGAAATTAGTTGTCAGCCCTCTGTTTATAGCCTAATTACCTCTTTTTCCTGGGGAAAAAAAAAGTGGTAAAAGAAATAACAATGCAAACTAATCCAAAAGTTACAAATTTGAAGTACCGGTACAAATTAAGGATGGCGTTAGGAAAGAGTTCCGAAAATAATTTAATTTAAATGAGTCTGGACAAACTTTCTGTTTCTCAGAAGACAAGGGATTTGCCAGCTCTGTCTTCATTGTTTAGGCCAGTGGTTCTCAACCTTCCTCATGCCATGACCTTTTAATACAGTTCCTCATGTTGTGGTGACCCCCAACCATAAAATTATTTTCATTGCTACTTCTTAACTATAATTTTGCTACTGCTATGGATCGTCATGTAAATATCTGATAAGCAGGATATATTTTCATTATTACAAATTGAACATAAA
The DNA here is from genome assembly GCF_000313985.2 of Echinops telfairi. Lineage (NCBI taxonomy): Eukaryota > Metazoa > Chordata > Mammalia > Afrosoricida > Tenrecidae > Echinops > Echinops telfairi. Next base: position 13,069,426 of record NW_022106471.1, read on the forward strand.
GCATAGTAATTAATCACAAAAACAATATGTAATTATATATTGTGAAATATTTATTTCTAATTACACATGAATGAAATTTTGTCTCGAAGCATGGTGTAGCATGGGTAACAGTTTTCATGCCGGGTACTGATGTGGGCATATCTGCATGTGGGCAGACCTGCCTGGAGATGGATAGAGATGCAGTGTTTTGGTTCCTAAGCCCATCGGAAATATGTGTTTTCTGTTGGTCTTACATGACCCCTGCAAAAGGATCATTCAGCCCCCAAAGGGGTCGTGACCCATAGGTTGAGAACCACTGGTTTAGGATCATGGCTATTAATCTGGACACAGTCATGTTCAGGGCAGCTGCCTTTTAGTGCCGTTTCTTTTAATTGGCTATCTTATAGAGACAATGTAGGCTAAAGGGTGCTCATACTCAAAATCAAGGACTCACAGATTTTTCTGTTAATTGTGACCATCAGACATTTGGGGCATAGGATCTATATTGCAACTGCAGACTTTGCCAGTGTGTTGCAAAAGCCACCATAGTCAATACAAAGTCATGTCCAAATGTTATCCACAAGCAAAGGTGCATGGCTGTGTTCCATGGAAACATTCTTTACAAAGTCAGCTCTCACTCATCGTGCACTCATGCACGACAGAAAACAAACACGACCCACTATTGTGCCATTCATACAACTGTTCTGTCTGTGCCCATTGTTACAACTACCTTGTCAATCCGTCTTCTACTTCTGCACTGAGCCTCTATTTTCTCAGACAATCTGTCCTTCTCCCGTGACTAGTGTCTTCTGACAGCATGTCTAAAATACAAGAGAGTAAGGATCACCACCCTCACTTCAAACGAGCATTCTGGCTGTAATCTTACAAGACAGAGGTGTTCTTCTGGCAGTCCATAGCCTCTTCAATATTCTCTGACAACTTCATAATTCAAATGTATCTATTCTTCTCTGGCCATCCTTATTCTTTGTCCAACTTTAACATGCATATTATGTGATTAACAATACCAAGTGTGTTAGTCTGGGTACTTTAGAGAAACAAATCGACAGCAACTCATGTATGAGAGAGTTTTATATAAAGGTTAAGAGCACATCAAGAAAACATCCCACCCCAGTGCTGCCCAGGCCCAACATTAACCTGTTAACCCATATGTCCAACACCAATCCACAAAGTCCTCCTCCATCTCACAAAACAGACGCAGTGATGCTGACTGCAAGAGGAAAGCCGAGTCAGTGAATGTGTAAGCATCTCAGCACTGGCAGGGGTCTACACATGGGTGCTCCAGTACCCAGGGCTGCATCAGGGTAGGTCCATGTGGCTTCTCCTCAGGGCTATCTTGCAGGAAGTGAGCCTTGCCAGCTAAAGCAGGGAACTGGCTAAGGCAGCTGCACCTTGGTCCAATCATCAGAAAGCAAGAGACCCGAGAACTGGAAAGGCGAGGCTCACGGAGCCATTTAGCCCTCCGCCCTTCAATTAACCCCACATGTGTTTATCGGCCAGGTTGGCACAATAAACGACCTACCTCACCAAGGATGTCCTCCAAGTGACATCCTTGCTCTTCAACACCTTCGAGAGTTCTTGTGTAGATGATATCCCCAACGCAATACATCTTTGATGTCTTGATTGACATGTATCTACGTGAAATAAAATCCTTGACAACTTCATTTTATTTTCTGTTTGTCATGATGTTACCTATCGGTCCAGTTGGGAGGATTTAATTTTGTGTGTGTGTGAGTTGGGGGAGGGAGGGGTTTATTTGTACACTGAGTTGCAATCCATACTGAGAGCTACAGCCTTAGATTTTCACCAGCAAGTAATTCAAGCAGGGCCACAGTTTGAGAACCTTTGCTCAGAGCATCTGAATCAATGAAACATGAAAAGAAATGAATTCATGTACAGCATGGTGTTAAATAATTGTTTTGTTTTGTTTTTAAGTAAAAATGAGTATCAATTAAAATTTTAAATGCCCACAATCTGCCAAACATACAAAAAAAATGTGGAGGTACCTCTAAGTCAGCATCCATGGATTTTTCACACAAGTGATTATTTTAATTATGTGTCCAGAGGAGGAATAATATGTCGTAGTCGACTTGAAGACAAAACAGAGGAACAATAGCCAATTGCATCCTGGTTACGGAAATGCACCCTCATCCTCACTTGCTGTAGAATCAATTCTGACTAATGATGACCCCACAGTGTGAAGGCAGATCTGTGCCAGTCTTCCAAGGAGCCTCTGGAGTTCAAACCGGCAACCTTTCAGCTTCTTGCCAAGAACTTAACCATCGGAACCATTGAGAGCCCTATCAAGGCTTAATGAAAGGCGACCTTCTCTGCACGATGGATTAGCCACAGCCGCCCCCACTGTGTCAGGACACTGTAGTGTCTGTGCTCACGGATGTATGCTTTCCTGCACCCACAGTGAGGGCACACAGACGCCAGCACCGGCTAAGTCAGGGACATGCAACATGCTTTTGTGTTGTTTTAAAGATTTTCATCAAGATGGGTCATTAAAAAAAAAAAAAGATTCTTTCTTCAAAGGATGTTCTTCAATGATTTCTTAACGAGTGCCAGGCTCAGGTACAAAAGTCCTGGGTATCATTTTTGCTACGGTTCAGCCAGAAGATTTGAAGCACTCTAACCCCTGACCTCAGAGGCTCTGATTCCAATGCCAGCTTCAACTACTTGCTTTCTCAGAAGAGTCTCGACTTCTTCTTTTGTGCTTTCTACCTAAGGGCGAAATGCGGAACTCCAGTTCTGGTTCCCTTGTCCGGGGCAAGCCGATGTTTCAAACGCTTCTCCTCACTCTCCCTTTGCCCCTTCTCCCCACGGGTAGCAGAGGACAAAGGTGCATGCGCAAGACTGCCCCCAAAGGCCTCCTCCCCAGGCCTGTCTGCAAAGTCCTCCTGAGCTTCCCTCCGCTGAAGGGGCTTCCTCACTCTGTGCCTGGACCATTGCCAACAAGATCTGTCCAGCTGTAAGCCTGATTTTATATAGTTATTTTCACTTATTTTTTATTTTGTAAGATGTAAACGAATCTGTTTAGCTAGGAAATCACATCCCTTGGAAGTGATTATAACCTAATTTGACATGCAGTATTTGTACACTTATTCCAGTGTTATGATGCATTTACTGTGTTTACATAAATAGAGATTTCTGTATAATTACTACAAGATAATGTAAAGAGTTAATCACATGAAATCCCCTAAAATCTCATTTGGCTGCTTTTTTTTTTTTAATTTAAAAGTAAAATTTCCTTTGGAAATAAAATAGGCCCTTTTCCAATATGGTATATGATTTTGTTTCTGAGAGCCTGATAAAACATCCACTTGCTTCAACAATTTCTGTTTACTCATTAATTAAAATAGTCAAAAAATTACTATGCACTTAATATGTGCCAGACACACGTGCAGATAGGATGAGCATGAGTGTGGTCTTTAAGGCATTAATACATCCTGCCATGGCCAAAAGTGCTCCGCGGGAAGGGAGGCTGTCTTTCATTGTTCGGCAGGCTGGTCTCCATAGTTCATTGTGTTTCTCCATGAAAGAGAGAACTACAAGGAGACTTTGCTTGGAAAGACAGGGCAACAGAAAAGAAACAATTAGTGTAAAGTTTTACAGAAATGATTGCAAGTATTTTAAAGTTTATCTCCTCTCTCTTTCCTCTCTCCCCCTTCTCTCTCCCTTTCCTTCTCCCTCACCTTTTGCCTCTCCCTCTCTGTTTTAGAAAGCTGAAGATCTCACTTTACAGACACCATCCCGTCCTGCTACTTTCACTGTACATCGGAGGCCCGCTGGCACCAGAGAGGAGAAAATGCCTTCAGTGGTTCTTGCAGTGCCATGTCTTTGGGTACTTTATCGTGGTTTCCAGAAGACGAATAGCATTTAGATGTATTTACAAGACAATGTCCCCCATGGAGTCGAACAACTTCGTTTTTGTGTTCTTTTCTTGTAAACTTCTACCAACTTCTCTTCTGAATTGTAAGAAGAGTAGGCAGGGAACTGGGAATGGGATGAAGAACAGAAACGGCACCTGGAACCCTTGAGAATCCCTAAGGCAATGTTTCCAACCTAGGGTGCAGGATTATCACCTAACACCCAATTTCTTTCAGTAGATTTAATTAAAACGAATAAAAAGCAAGCCAAACTCACTGCCATCAAGTCGGTTCTGACACGCGGTGTCCCTACAGGACAGGGCAGAGTGTGCCTTGTGGGTGTCTAAGACTGTAACTCTTTATTGGGGACAAAGCCTTTTGCTTCTCCCATGGAGTGGCTGCTGGTTACAAACTGCTGGACTTGGGGCGAGTGGCCCAAAGTGGAACCAGGGTCACACACGGCTCCTCTTTGCCTTCAGTGCTTCAATGACATCTTATCCCAATCAGTACACATTTGTCCAGTGTCTCCTAAATTCAATTACTTTACCTTTTTAAAAAGGAACAAAAGGCACACGTGAGTATTGTTTTAGCAATTAAACACCTTTTGTTTTTAACAACACGTTTACCTGAATGAGCTTAGTACACACTGTATTAAGGAGCATGGATGGTACGATGTTGATTTTTTTTAATTGCTAACTGAAAGGTTGACAACTTGAACCCTCTGAATTCACCCACAAGTAAATCCTGATAGGGTAGTGCTGAGGTGTTGATCTGCTGGCCACAAGGTCAGCAGTTCAAAACCACCTGCTGTTCCATGGGAGAAAGATGAACTTTCAATTCCAGTGATGAGTTACAGATTCAGAAACGCACAGGGGCAAGCTCTACCACAACCTATAGGGTGAGCCTACATCAACTCGGCAGGGAGTTTGTTTGCTTTCGTTTGGTTGGTTGGTTTGGTTTAGATCCATCAATATCTAAGACCATGGCCTTAAATATAGATTATACTTCAATGTAAAAGAAAAAATCCTTATAATTGGAAGAAAACATAGCATCATGATAAACAGGGACAATAGTGAAGTTGTTAGAGTTTTTCATTTTACTTGGACCATAATCAATGCTCATGGAAGCAGTGATCCAGAAATCAAATGGCATATTGTATTGGGCAGATCTTCTATAAACGATCTCTTTCAAAGTAGTAAGGAGCAAGGTGTCATTCTGAGAACGAAGGTGCACAGAACCCAAGTCGGGTAACTTCAATCTCCTCGTCTACATGTGGAAAGCGGGACAATGGAAGAAACTGGAGAGGAATTTATCATGTGAATTATCATATTGCTAAGGAATGTGCATATGCCATAGTCCGTCAGAAGCATGAACAAAGCTATCTTATGTAACAGCCCACATTCTCCTAGGAGCAAAAGTGGCAAGACTTTCTCTCGCATACATTAGCCATGTTGTTAGGAGAGAGTAGTCCCTGAAAAAGGACATCGTGCTGGGTAAAGTAGAGGCACAGCAGAGAGAGACGAAGACCCTTCATGAGACGAACTGACACAGGGACTTCAACAATGGATTGAAACCTGGCAATTGTCAGGCTGGTGCAGGACCTGCTGTATTTCCTTCTGTTGTACGTTGGGCTGTATGAGTGGAAAGTGAGTGACTAGCCCCTAACTACAGCCGTTGGAGAAGCAGTTTGACCTTTGGGCAACCCCAGGGGTGTCGAAGTGGAAAGGTGTTCGGTAGCATTTTTGATGGTGGATTTTTCAGAAGAAGTCGATCGCAAGGCCTTCCTTCTGAAGCGCCCCCTGGTGGGTGGGCCCCTAAGCTTTTTCAAGCAGTAAGAGTCTGGATCGTATGCTGAACCCAGAGATTCCAGCCATCGATTCTCACTCACCCAGCTTGGAGGGCTACCCCGTCAGCCCAGCCCCCAAGCTCACCAACCCTCTCGGACAGAGCAGAAGTGCACATGGGGTTTCAGAGCCTGTACATCTTCACGGGACCAGAAAGTCTCATCCTTTTCCCATGAAGCTTCTTGTGGGTTCAGAACGGCTGATCTTTGCAAATAGCACCCCAATATGTGGCACACTGCACCACCAGGACTCCACAGCCATCCCTCTGAGAACCCTTAAAACAGAATAAACAAATGGAGAAGTTCTCAGGGTGACATCTGTTCAACACTGGACTACCAACCAAATTGTTAACTGTTTTTGCACCTCAGGTCTGCTACTTAGTACCAGGTTCTTTTGAAAACAAGTGCTTTGGACTTGTGCTTTATTTCCACATCTTTAAAATGGGAATAACAATCCCGGTCATTGTGAAGATTCAGTGAATTAAATACACAGCTTGCTCAGAGAGCATTGCCTGGGGCACGGGAGGGGTACAGCACTTGTTTGCTCTTTGCAATGGAAGCAACAGTAATTACTTGAGACTTGGGTAGGCTTTTATATGGACCTATCGATGCATCTTCTTGGCTCATTCATTTATTCATCTTCTAAATACTACACTCTTGGAACTAGTATCAATGTCAACAAGAGCTTAAATTAGTGAAAAATTATCCATATAAGTATATGCCAACATGTCTGTAGGGTATATCTGCTGATACAGGAGGGTAGATCCCTGCCCTGGCTTCTCCACTGTCAGGAGGCAGAGGTTAGGCATGCCTCCACGTTCCATTCTTCTTTACCTTTTACGATATCAACCATTTTCCCAAAGACACTCTCCGTCTAGGATGGGTTGAAGAATCCCTTGTAATGGCTGTGCAGTGGTCACAGGCAATACTGAAAATTCTGAGGGCTGATTGGGGACGTTAGCAGTTTATTAAAAGCCAGAAGCAGTATATGGTGAGATGATAGACACTGGTTCACATCAACGCCTCTCTTTGGTCAGCAACCAAGTCAGTCTCTGTGATCCTCCGCCTCTCAGCTGTGTTGTTCCTTGGCATCTGCCTCCATGAACCAGGAAGCCCACCTGCTGCTCAGTCTCATGATCTCCTGGCCTCAGCCTCTGGTTTGGGCCTGGATCCGTCACTCTGGTCCACAGTCTGGGAACTGCAGCCTTTGGAGTCTCTGGCCTGGATCCGTCACTCTGGTCCACAGTCTGGGAACTGCAGCCTTTGGAGTCTCTGGCCTGGATCCGTCACTTCAGACAGATCTTCCAGCGTGCCTCATGACCTTTGGTCCTGGGATTTTTCTCTCTGTGAGATGAGTCTTAAAAACAGAGGAACAGCTTTGATGGAGGTGTGCTTTTGTCCTTCAGCAGACTAAGAAAACAGGATGGTGGATTGGTCAAGAACCTCTACTAAATGGGAAACCGCTACTAAATTGGAAAATGAATCCCACCTGTGTTAGTCTGGTTAGACTAGAGAAACAAATTCATAGACACATATGTACATAAGAAAGAGGTTTTTATACAAGAGTGATTGAATATTGAGAAAACAGGCCAGCCCAGTCCAGATAAGTCCAATATTAGCCCATATGTCCAATACCAGTCTACAAAGTCCTCTTTAGACTCATGGAATACATGCAATGATGCCCAATGCAGGAAGATCACAGGCCAGTGGGTTGGAAGTCTTGTGGATCCAGTGGTGTTGTAAGCATCTCAGCGCTGTCAGGGGTCTCTACATGGCTTCTCTGACTCCAGAGGTCTGCTTGCATCAGGGTAGGTCCATGTGTCTTCTCCAGCTCCCGAGGCATAGCGCCATGTGTCTTGTCAGTAGAGCATCTCTTGGGGAGTGAGCAGAGAGAGAAAAGTGTCTCCCGCCTCCAAAAAGCAAATAAAGGAGTTCCCAGAATCCTCAGGAGAAGGCCATGCCCACACAGAGGCCTCATTGGTTATATTTTGATTGACAGGCCAGACTCTACCCCTTCACTCATAATCCTCTAAAATTGACCCCAGATTATGTAACTCCCACACTACCTTAATCTTGCCCATGAGCATAGCAAAGACAAAAGACAAACCCCTTGCCATCAAGTAGATTTCAACTCACAGTGACCCTATAGGACAAGGTAGAACTGCCCCTGTGGGTTTCTGAGACTAACATCTATGTGCTGTGAAGTGGCTGGTGGTTTCAAACTTCTGACCTTGTGGTGAGCAGCCCAACCCACTAAGCCACAAAGGTTCCATGTAGCTCAGAGCTTCCTCCAAAACAGTGCTGATAGCCACAGACATAGAGGCCAGAATTACAATACATCACAAAAATGATGATGGTTAGAAGGCCCACATTAATTGACTACATCTTAGTGTACCTATTCTTGGCTCTACCCCAATATTCCCACTACATTTCTGTTTTCCATTAATGTGCTAATTATGAAGTAACTGTGTTATGATCACCTCAATGATGTAGATACTCAATAGCCCTAGGGGGAACACTAGGCCCTAATAATGACACTGACTACCAATAATATATAAACCTGCATACTAAAAAAAGTTTCTTTTCATTGGCCACCTTTCATCCTCGGCCTACTTTCCTTTCTAACTGACCCTCCTCACCCAAGCGGACTACAGACGATGAGCTCTTGTGAAGTTCAAATTGTCCAAGTTTCTCCTGGCATGCACTTCCACCAATTGGCTTCTATGAAGCTCCTAACATAAGCTCACTTTGACATGAGTTCTTTGTTTATGAGAATCATTCGGGAATAGAGATTATTTCTCCTGCTACACTTTTCATGATGACATGCCCAAACCAAACCACTGCTTCTCTGGGGCGGGGCAGCCATGAGAGCCCCAAATGCCCCAGTTTTGAGGGGCCTGCCCCAGTTTAATCACACTGTCTCTCTTGTGATACAAGAGCACATCTGATGTTCTCTTCTCCAAGTCCCCGTCAATTTCCTGAACCTTTACAGCACTGCCTGAAATGACAGGGTATCAGGTAGGACTGGAATTTGCCAAATCAAAATAGATTCCAATAATACACAGCCTATGAGGTCTCTCAGGAAGTATTTCAAGGTGTCACCAGATTCTTTGTTAATGACTTAACATTCTCCATTTCTTAAAATCTTTAAATTAGGCATCTTTGCTTCATTTTACTAAAATAGCTGGAAAATGGAATTCCTTTTACTATCCAGATGATAAATGAAGCGCTTTCTCTTATTTCTATGACTCTACCATACTGAAGGAAAATATTCACTTTTGGATCTCTGCTAGAATTATTCAATGTTACTTTCAGATTTTTTTAACTTTAATAATTATTTAGGAGCTCTTACAGATATCATAGAAATCCTTAGTTCAATCACATCAAGTATTATACAACTGCTACCACAATCAGTTTCAAAACGTTACCTTTCTTCTTGAATTCCTTGATATCAGCTCCTCCTTATCCCCTCCCTTCCCCAACTTACCCCCCCCCCCAGTAACCCTATAAGAGTTGTGATAGGTTTATTTTGTCACCTAGATCAATAGGAACATGTGGGATGAGTTTGATTAGGTCACAGCTTGATTGGAGGGCGACCAAGATAAATGAAGGCGGCTGGCATCCCATCTCTCTCTTGGTCCCTGGTGATCGGACAGAGTGCTGCTGCTGTAGCTCATTCTCTGCCTCAATCTGTGTGCTGCACTACCTGTAGGCCAAGCCAACCCATGTATCTTATTGCTACTGCTTGAGGCTCCTTCAAGACCTGCTTTTCCACACTGCTGCCACGCATACATTGCTTAAGCTTGAGGTTGGGGATGGTGTCACAGAATTTGAGATCACATCAGCCCGGCTTTGCTAAATGCTGGAGCTACTCACTGTTGTTGGCCCACCCTGCTGTCTCTTGCCTGCTGGCAGACTCTGCCTATCTTGCGGAGGGGGTGACTCTGCCGTCTGAATCCTTGACCTTGAACCTGGTAGCCCACATGAGTTGAAGGACTTCCAGTATAGTAACTGTTTCAGGAAATTGAGTTGAACTGAGCCCTCTGTACTGCTGTGTGAACTAATTAGCTGTTATATTCTTTCGTGTTGTATAAACCTATCTTTCTATCTATCTATCAATCTCTCTATTTATCTAATCATAAGTGTCCTGGTTTTGTTTCTCTAGAGAACCCTGCCTAACACAATAGTTTTTTGTTTGTTTTGCCATATCTTCTGTGATCCAATGTATCCATTCACATGCATTTCTGTTGTTCTATCCCATGGTTCTCAACTTGTGAGTTGAGACTCCTCTGGGGATCGAACTATCCTTTCAGAGGGGTCGCCCAATTCATAACAGTAGCAAATTACAGTGATGAGGTAGCAAAAATAATAACTTTATGGTTGGGGGGGCTAACCACAACATGAGGAACTGTATTAAAGGGTCACAGCATTAAGAAGGTTGAGAACCACTGTTCTATCCCATCAAGTGGGGTTATACAGTTATAGCAGCCATAGAACTGTTATCATTTTAATTATCATTTTAAATGTTATCATTTAAATTTTAATTTGTCTTAAAGATGTATTTTGAACTTGAGTCATCAAACCAAAATATCAAAAGGGTTATATTGTTATTATCAGGTTCTGACTGATAGCTACCCTATGGACAACAGATAAAATACCCCTTTGTCCTGAATCATACTCAATTGTTGTTATGCTTGAATCCATTGTTGAAGGCACTGTGACCATCATCTTATTGAGGTCTTTCCTCTGCTGACCTTCCACCTTACCAAACCTGAAGTCCTTCTCCAAGGACTGATCTCTTCGGATAACACGTCCACGTATGTGAAGTGAGGTCTCACCAGCCTTGCTTCTAAGAAACACTTTGGCTGTACTTATTTTTCATGAAATATTTGTTTGTTCTTCTGGGAGTTCATGTTACTTTCAATATTCTTTTCCAATAATGTAATTCAAATGCATCAAATGCTTAAAGCTATAACAGTTTATAATCCATTTAAAATCAAGACTTTGAATCAGTTCATCCACATTCAGTCATAATCAATGAAATTAAAACAGAATGGACCTAAATTATTAAGATTTGGGTAAACTGGGAAGCAAAATGGAACAGTGGATGTTACAGACAAAATCCTTGTTAGAACCATGTGCTATGCATAGCAACCAAATCTCTGGATTGGCTGAGTGGAAACGGTGAGACTGGATGCTCTGAGGTGGGGCCAATCATGGCATTCAACGCGTATCACTATTCACAGTGATCATTGAGTTCACACATCAGCCTCCTGAAGCACTCACTAAGCCTTCACCAGTCTCCTTTTCCAGAATAGCCACCAGTAGTTATTTCCATTCTAGTTAGCATGACAGAAAAGCAACACCTTCTTAAAGCTTAGGTCTGTACCTGTCCCCTCCATCAGCCATCACTGACTTGGTTAGAATCACCTTGAATCCCTGATTTTAACAAAGCCTTATTCCAAACAGAATGAAAAGTTCTAACCGCATTCTGTACAGTTTTTTTCAGTTGTAGCACATATGAAGAAATAAATGCCATATGTTACATTTATTTAAAAATGATACACAATACACTGAAAAAAGGCAAGGTTACTAATTAAATCAATAATACAGCATTGATAATAGAAACAAAGTGATTGAGTCAAGTCACTCTAATGGTTTGTCCCAAAAGGATAGAACCCCTGCTCCAGTATTGCCTTTGTTCAAGTCATTTTCCTTATCTGGCAAAGCCACTTACTCTATGAATAACCTACCCGAAGTCAGTTACCAAGGGGACTGAACCACCTTCGGTTAGGGTGTCAAACTGCCCCAACTGGGAAGACCAAATAAGACTCTGACTTCTCTCTCTGGCTGTGGTACTAAACACATTTTGTTAGTCTGGGTTGACTAGAGAAACAAATTCATAAACACACCTATGTGTATAAGAAAGAGCTTTATATACAAGAGCAATTGAATATTAAGAAAACATCCCAGCCCAGTCCAGATCAAGTCCATAAATCCAGCATTAACCCATATGACCGATACCAATCTATAAATTCCTCTTCAGACTCATGAAGCACATGCAATGATGCCAAATGCAGGACAATCACAGGCCAGTGGGTAAGAAATCTTGTGGATCCAGTGGCATTGTAAACATCTCAGTGATGACCAGGGTCTCCACATGGTTCCTTTAGCTCTGAGGCTGTGACTGCCACCAGCCTGTCTCCATGTGCCTTCTAAGAACCACAGGGATGTCTTGCAGGAAGTGAGCCTGTCAGTAGAGAGTCTCCCAGGGAGTGAGCTAAGAGAGAGTGTCTCCAGCCTCCAAGGAGGAATCCAGGAATTCCCAGAATCCTCAAGAGAAGGCCACACCCACACAGTGACCTCATTGACTATGACCTGATTGACAGGTCAAACTCCACCCCTTCACTCCCAATACTCTCAAATTGACAAATGATTATATAACTACCACACACATACCGTGATAGTCACATCCTAACTTGTACTTGCTCCTCACAAGGGGCTTACACTGCATTTGATATATTCTCAGCAAGGCCTGGTGGCCATTCTATGGATTGTGTTCCTCAATGTTACCGTTAACAATTGGAATTCGAACAGATATAAAGGGAGGTTAAGCAGTGCCTTTCAATACACTACTTCATAATTGTCACAAAAATGAAGGCTTCAACCAATTTTCCTGCTCTGTATTGTCATTAGACCTATGGCAATGGTTATCAGTTTCTGGAACCCCACATGCCTCTATTACATGTGAATAATTTCTCCTTCTTTATCATAGGAATGAAATGTAGGCAAATTATTTTAGTATGATCGAAAAGTTACCTGTGTATATTGATTGGTATTATATAAAATGTATAACTTGATACATATAATTATTCATTGGTGTATAAGTAAATAGAGTTAAGTATTACTAATTATATAAGGACTGGAAGCTAAAAAGCACATGTTATATGCTAGATTCATGACAAATCCACTTGTTACCTAATTTTCATGCCATAAGCATGCATAGTTATCTTGGTACTGTACATCCTGGAAGCTTTGGCACCTGGTATTCTAAAAGCAACCATTCTGAACATGTCTCTATTATACTACCTAGACTTCTGTCTTCTAATCAGCATGATAAGGAGACTTGATGGAGTAGTGCACTGATAATGGAGGGGACAACAGTTCAGTCCCAGTAGCCATTCTGCAGGAGAAAGATGAGGCTTTCTGGTCCCACAAAGAATTCCAGTCTTAGATGTACACAAGGACAATTCTATCCTGTCTTACGGGGCCACAATAAGTCCAAATGGACTCAATGGCAGTGCGTTCTCATGAATGGACTATGTAGAATTTCTCAGAGGGCAAGATTAACACCCATTTTCATGTTTCCCTGTTGTAACAGTCAAGATCTAGGAATGCTTACACAGCATTCCTAAGGGGATGTGTGTTTTAAAAAGAAAGAACGTTGCAATGTCCATTCCAATCTTCTCTTTCTTCCCATCAGCTGGGACACTGGTTTGGAGTCAAAAGACAGTAGGTGGTTGATAGACCAAATTGTGACAATATCTTCTGAAACTTCATACTGATTCATCTTGATGGGTCAGACACGTGACCACTTGAAGGCAGGACCTGATTGTGTTTTTATTTTGTGTCTTGGAGTTTGCGTTAAGAAAAAACTCAATGCAAGCTGTTTGCAGTGAGTAGGCTGGGTCTGTGGTGCTTTGCCAGTCATGGAGAGCCTATGTTCCTTCGTTCTCTGTCTCAGGGCTTGTGAATGATCAATCAACATCTGATGTCTGGCAACCAGGTCTCTAAGATGTCACCCTGGTTCAATCGTATGCTGGATCCGGTCAGCCAGGAGGTCAAGCCAAGATAAGCTAGGAGTTGGTATGGTTTCAGGAGATAACCATTACAAAGTATTTGGATTAGGATTTGGTTCTAGTCTATAAAAAAGGAAATAAAGAAAAAGAAACGCCCTGCCATTGAGTCAATTCCAAGTCATAGTGACCCGATCAGACACAGCTGAAGTGCTCCTTGAGGTTCCAAGACTGTGAATGCTTGGGGATATAGACAGCCTCCTCTTTCTCCCTTGCAGCAACTGGTGGGTTGGAAGCATTGACTTTGTAGCTAGCATTCCAACCCAACTCCCAATAGCACCAAAAGTCCTTCATTCATAACAAGCTCTCAAAACATGTTAGACTGGAAGTAAGTTCATCACCCCACACATCTCAGAGAAGACTAACCTTTAATACTCATCAGCACACAGCCTCCTGCCTCCATATAAGAATTATGAAATATTCATTCATTGTTCCCACTCTTCATTTCTATTTCTGATGTGGGAGTTTGAGCATAGAAAACTTTATTAAAGAAAACTATTGAAATGTAAATCTATTGTTTCTTCACACGTCTTCCATTTGGTCTAGGTACGACGGGCGGAGTTGTTCCCATTCCTAACCCTTCCTCTAAGAGCTCTGCACGCTTCAATTTGCTCCACATCACAATGGCTGTTCGGGCATCCTCGGGGCACTCAAATCATGCTCCTATTAAAAATCATTTGAGTTTTTCAAACAAACAAACAAAAATACTCTGAAGGCCCTTGGGATGGATGAGGAAAGATTTCCCAAAGAAATTGTAGTAGGAAAACCTTTACTACCCTAGAAAAATGAGCAGGCACATTGTTGACATAGGATATATATATTCTTGGCCTTTTTCTCACCTATGCAATGTTCTTAAAACATCTTCCAATCAGGGTGCAGTATAGCACCGATGAAACACAAAACTTTCCTCTAGTTCCTTAATGCTTCCTTCCCCCCCAACTAACATGACCTCAATTCTACGTTACAAATCGGATTAGACCAGAACATGCACACTGCTACAGATAAGAGCCCACAACACAGGGAATCCAGGATAGATAAACCCTGCAGTTTCAACAATGAGAATACAGAGACCAGGAGGATTAGGGGAGGGGAGGGGGAAACGGGGAATCGACCAAAAGGATCAACATATAACCCCCTCCCAGGGGGACAAACAACAGAAAAGTGGGTGAAGGGTGACAGAGGATGATGTAAGATATGAAAATAATAATCTATCACTTATCAAGGGTTCATGAGGGAGGGTGGGTGGAGGAGGAAAGGGGAAAAATGAGGAACTGATATCAAGGGTTCGAGTAGAAAGAAAATGCTTTGAAAATTATGATGGCAGCGTATGTACAAATGTGCTTGACACAATGGATGAATGTATGGATTGTGGTAAGAGATATAACAGCCTCTAATACGAGTATTTAATTTTTTAAAATAATAAAAAATTTAAATATCTTCCTACTAAGCCCAGTGATCATCCTGTGTCCTTGGAGAAAATCTATTACGAAGGCATCTTTGGAATCGGAGGTGGGGGTGGGGGGGGGCGGCGTGAATGGTGCCGTAACTTTTTAAACTGACCTTTCTGCCTTTCTGCCTTGCATTAAACGGGCCTGCCAGATGCCCTCAGAAGTCAAATATTTGATTAGACTTTTTATGTGGAAGACACCCTTATGAGAATAAGACAAACATGTTATGGAGAGAGTGTGTTTGAAGCACACGATTGATCCCAGGACTTGTTTTATAAATAACATCATGTACATGTGAACTGGAACACTATTATCAGTAAGTTCTTACTCTCTGCATACTGATTTGCTTCCCATAGTCACATGAATGTCAAAATATAAGTCCTCAGACAATGACATTCAGTTTGGCCATGGACTTATTTGGGTAAATGGGATATTTCTAGACATATATGAATGCAAAGCTTGAATTATGCTTCTAGGGTGGGCTTGCTATTGTGCACTTCCTCGATGGTCAGAAGGAAAGCATGTCCCTGTCACTCTCCCTGTAGTCCAAGATCCACTCTCCCTATAGTCCAACGTGTGCCAGCCACTCATAATGTGAAGCATGGTCATTCCAGCTAACCTCTGAACACATCCTTTTGGTATGCTATTTAATTGTAAAGTGATTTCTATCATTAGCATGGCAATAGCGAACTGATTCTGTAAACTTAAGGTATTACTCCCATTTAATGTGTGGCATATCCCAAAACACGCTAGTCACCCCACCAGTACAGGGAACCAAAACCCACTTGCCGTGTTTCATCGAAGTCTCAATCTTAGGTTAATCGTGACTGGGTAGGCCCTATAAGTCATCCTGGTATAAAGGTCAATCTCCATGCAGTTGAGCTACCCAATTCTTCATGCCTAGAACCCCAGGCCTATGGGTAGGCAACGAGGAACATGTTTCAGTGAGCATAATCAGAACATATCAAGTCTACAATGTCATTTGTTTTTCAGCCACCTCGGGGCATTGCATTCTGCTTTAGAGATATAATTCTTGACCTGCCACTTTGGTTAGCCATAAAGCAGAAACACACAGGGCACGGAAGTAAGCTATATGAATTGCAAATAATGCCTTTGCTAAATTTTTTTTCAAATGCTTAGCTAGAAAAAATGCATATGTGAATGTTCATTAAAACCAACTACATCTATATGCTGGTGAATCTCCTGTAAAGATATAAATCTTCAAGTGTCTACTATGAAATACCATTGGAAGAGCAAGCACAAAAGTTCCACTGGGCCTGATGTGGGTTAGACACCTTGCTATGTGTGCAGTCACCTTAAGCAAACCCATGTACAGCAATCCACCTTTAGGTCCAGGCTTCCAGGTAACACTTCATTTCTGAGACATAGTTAAATGTCCATGAAGGACCGGAGTGCACCCAATTTGGAATGTCAAAGTCACCAAGAAGTATATTCGTGTCTACTTACCCTGTTTCCCCAAAAGTAAGACATCCCCAGAAAATAAGACCTACTTACAGTTTTGCCTCTCGCTGAAATATAAGGCATCCCCCTGAAAATAAGACCTCCCTGAAAATAAGGCCCCCCGAAGCTACCATCACTCTGGACTCTGGACCTTAGTGGCAGGCACTGCTGCACAGCTCACTGTTGGCCGCAGTGCAGTCAGAGCAGACAGGAAGTGTGAGGTCTCTTTTAATAAAACAATAAAAAATAAATGTGTACCATATTCTTCTTCATGGAAAAATAAGACATCCCCTGAAAATAAGACCTAGCGCATCTTTGGAAGCAAAAATTAATACATGACACTGTCTTATTTTTGGGGAAACAGGGTAGTGCCAACACTGGACTATAATCTGAAGGTGGCTTTCTTCAAAGCCCATGCACAAGTGACACACATATTGTTGTTCGCTGGTCCTGGTGAGCTCATTCTAACTCTTGGCCACGCACGCACAGCAGAAAAAACACTACTGGGCTGTACACCATCTGTGCAATTGTTAGTGTGTCCCGTGTGGCAGCCACTGTGTGAATCCGCTTCTTTGAAGGCCTTCCTTTTTGCTCACTGACCAATCATGACGTCCTTTTCTAGCATGATGTCCTTTTTCCATTGAATTTTTTTGAAATCATTTTATTGGGGGCTCTTCCAACTCTTAGCACAATCCATATATCCATCCGTGTCAAGTGCATTTGTATATTTGTTTCATTTTCAAAACATTTTCTTTCTACTTGAGTCCTTGGTATCAGCTCCTCATTTTTATTTTTTTACCCCTCGCTCCCTCACTCTCCCTCCCTCACGTATCCTTGATAATTTATAAAATTTTTTTCATGTCTTACATGGACCGATGTCTTCCTTCACCCACTTTTCTGTTGTCCACCCCCCAGGGAGTGGTTATATGTAGATCCTTGTAACAGGTTCCCTGTTTCTACCTGCTACCTTTCCCTCACCCTCCTGGTATAGCTACTCTTATTATTGGTCTTGAGGGGTTTATCTATGCTGGATTCCCTGTGTTTCCAGCTCTCATCTGTACCAGTGTACATCCTCTGATCTAGCCAGATTTGTAAGGTAGAATTCAGATTATAAAAATGGGGGAAGGGGGGAGGAAGCATTAAAGAACTAGAGGAAAGTTGTATGTCTCATTGGTGCTATATTGCACCTTGACTGTCACATCTCCCCACAACCCTTCTGTAAGGGAATGTCCAATTGCCTACATAAGGGCTTTGAATCTCTACCATACACTCCCCACTCATTCACAATGATATGAGTTTTTTGTTCTTTGATGCCTGATACCTGATCCCATCAACACCCAGGCTGGTGAGCTTCTTCCATGTGGGCTTTGTTGCTTCTCAGCTAGATGACCATTTGTTTATCTTCAAGTCTTTAAGACTCCAGGTGATATATCTTTTGATAGCTGGGCACCATCAGCTTTCTTCACCACATTTGCTTATGCACCTGCTTTATCTTCAGTAATCGTGTCGGAAAGATGAACATCATGGAATGCCAGGTTAATAGAACAAAGCATTCTTGCACTGAGGGAGTACTTGAGTAGAGGCCCAATGTCCATTTTCTACCTTTATACTAAACCTATAAATCTATGCATATAGATTTATTTCCCCATCGTCATATATAAATATATTTACACATGTCCATGCCTGTATTTAGACCTCTATAAATGTCCTTTGCCTCCGAGTGCTTTCCTCTATTTCCTTTTACTTTCTTCTTGTCCCACTATCATGTTCAGCCTCCCTTTGGGTTTCAATAATTCCTCTAGGTTACATTGCCCTTGATCAAGCCTTACCAGGCCTCCTACACACTTCTCACCATCGATTTGAGATCACTTGTTGTTCCCTTGTCTCTGAGTTTGTTAACACCCACTTCCTTCCATTTAACTTTTGATAGCTTCTAATGTTCCTAGATTCATAGTTTGTTGGGCCCATGCCCAATCATTAATGGATGTTTATTGCTGTTCCTTTTATAATTTTTAAGTTGTTTTCCATCCGCAAATAAAGATCCCCAAAGCTTTACTCCATTCCCATCATTAAGGTCGGCTCAATTTTGAGGAAGCAGCTCTTTCCAATCTGATGGGCTCAACTTCCAGCATTCTTATCAGACAGAGTTCCACGGCATTCATAAGATTTTCAGAAGCTAATCCACCAGGAGTGAACAACCTACTCTTAGTCTATTCTTATCTCGGAAGCTCCATTGAAATCTGTTCACCAATAGGGGCACTTGGTATTTCAAATATGGGTAGCATTCACAGCAACACAAAATCACCCAGTATAACAAACTGATGGAGCAGTCGAATTAATTACCTGCCTACATAATTTTAAGGCAAGATCCTGCTTGGTATAGGGTAAGAACATACCAAAAAATATTTTAAAAATATTAGATGAATTACAATTTCACAGAACATGGAAGAAAACTTAATAGAGAAGGCAAACATTTGACCAGCTCTTAAACAATGAGATCACTGATTGTAAACTGGGACAAGGCATGCGTATTTGAAAGTGAATGGAATGCTCAGAGACGATGCAGTGGGTTCAGTGTTGGACTGCTAACTCATGAGTGCCGAGGTTCAAAATCCGCAGCCCCTCAGTGGGAGTAGGTTGGGGCCACCTGCTCCCCTCAAGATGCCCAGTCTTGGAAGTCCTTTGTCGAGTCTCCAGATGTTGGATCAGCTCTATGGCAGAGTATCTGGTTACTAGTTAACTAGTAAAGTTGTGTTACGGAAGGGATACAAGATGGGAGTTGGGACTTTAAAATAAGATGTAGAGAAGCTCTGTGTACATGCTGAGTTATCCAGACAGTTGTCGTAGATAGTGCCAGGGAACAGTTGTGGAACACTGTCAGATAGAGTGTCAATAAGCCAGTGAGGACATCGGTGGGTTTTAAGCCCTGACATACTTGGATCTGATATCATCTTTTTAAATGGAATTATTTTAACAGTAATGTGGAAGAAGAACCAGAGGGATATGTTGTTGTTGCTGTTATTATTGTGTGCCATCATCCACAGAGCATAGGAATAATTGGTCCTAAGCCTGAGCCCACTGTTGCAGCCACCATCCCAGTCCACCTCCTTGAGGGTCTTCCTCCCCTTTGCTGGCCCTCCACTTCACCACACATGATGTCCTTCTCCAGGGACTGGTCTCTCCTGACAACATGTCAAAGTATGTAAGGTGAAGTTTCACCGTCCTTGCCTCTCTGAGGGACACTGTGGCTGTGCAAAAGACAGCTCAGTTTGTCCTTGTAGCAGTCCATGGTAATTCCAATATTCTTCTCCCGCACCATAGTTCCAATGCATTGACTCTTCTTTAGTCTTCTTTATTCTATGTCTAACTTCACATGCTTATGAAGCATAATAGGATCCTAGGGCTTATTAGAACTATTTCGAGTCCAGTAAACGATGAGGAAAAGCCCAACTAAAGCACACTGGAGGAGATGCAGAGTGGAAGTCAAATTGATAAGTTACAGGACACACAATTAACAAGATATGGCGAGATATAAATTCTCTCCATATTCTGAAAGAAATTGAGGTTTTCATTCCCACATTTCAAATAACATTTATCAGTGTCTCAGCACAGAATTTTGCAAGAGTGATGTGTTTGGGGGCAGTGTTATATATATTGATTTGGGGGCAGCTTAGTGTTCTTTATTTTTTTAAATCATTTTATTGGGGCTCACAACTCTTATCACAATCCACACATACATCAATTGTGCAAAGCACACTTATACATTCATTGCCCTCATCATTCTCAAAACATTCGCTTTCCGCTTGGACTCCTAGAATCAGCTCCTCATTTTTCTTTTCTTTTTCCCCCTCCCTCCCCGCTCCCCACTCCCTCACGAACCCTTGATAATTTGTAAATTATTATTTTATCATATCTGACCCTACCCGATGTCTCCCTTCACCCACTTTTTTGTTGTCCATCCCCCAGGGAGGAGGTTATATGCAGATCCTTGTAATCGGTTCCCCCTTTCTTACCCCCTCCTCTCCTCCCTCCCAGTATCAGCACTCTCACCATTGGTCCCGAGGGGGTCATCTGTCCTGGATTCCCTGTGTTTCCAGTTCCTATCTGCACAAGTGCCTTATATTTGAAATTGAGAAAGTATGCTCGTTCTATCTCTTTACATTGAGAAATGCACAGATACTGTCAGCTCTCCTTCTGATTGTGAATTTCCATCACCAAGGCCACTCCCTGCCCCGACCCCCCATCATCCCTCACCAGGACCACCTGAAGAGCCACCACCTGGTCCCTTTCTTCCCATAACACCTCACTTCAATTAATTTTCTATACTGTAAGGAAAATAAAATTTTTAAAATGCATATCAGATCATGTCATTCCGCTGCTTGCATTTTTCTCTGATTTCCAATTAAGCTTAGAATATAATCTGAATTTCTCAAACCAGCTCCAAAGGCCCAGTAGACGCTGGCCCTGCTCCATTCCCCAATCAATTCTTATTTCATCCCACCTCCCCCACTTTTTCAGCCTTTCAGTCCTATGAGAGCCCAGTCTTAGCATAAACCATTCCTTCAACCTGGAATCCCCATATTTTTCTGCTTGTGTTTTACTCCTCATAACATTTTTAGCCTAGTCAAAATAAGGCCCTCCGGAACATTTATAGCACTGGAGAGTATTAGTCAAGATTTAAAATACGAGTCAGTGCGTGCACTGGCCTACTAGCCTGTAATTCATGAGTGCAGAGATTATGTTTATTTTGTTTAGTCTTGCTTATCTAATACCCATATAATTCCTGACAGTTACTAAGCCATCAATGAATAGTTCGTGAATTTCAGAAGAAGAAAGAAAGAGAAAAGGGGAAGGGGAGGGAGTCGGAGCCAGTGAGCAAGCAAGGAAATGCCATTCAGGCTAACGAATTTGCACTTCTACCCATTTAGCTGTGTGACCTTGAGTTTGTCATGTAACCTTTCTGTGTCATATCCCTGATGTATAAAACATTTCTTTCTTTTTAAAACATTTTTATAAATCATTTTACTGGGGCTCTTACAGCTCTGACAACAATCCATACATCCATTGTATCAAGCACATTTGGACATATGTTGCCATCATCATTTCCAAAACATTTTCTTTCTACTTGAGCTGATGGTAACTGAACAAATTTTAAATGGATCAAATGGGAGACCAAATAAGATGCTAAATTTAACCTAATTATATCTACCATAATCATCTCTACCATGTTCTCTGTCTGATAACAAGGCTTTTCACAAGAAACAATTAATCCAGTTACTACCTCTATAGATTTGCCCAGCCTGGATTTTATAAACTGAAACACATACTGAAACAAAGAATCAAAAAGGCTAACAACAATAACAAAATAAAATAGAGGGGGAAAATCCAGCTGGAAAGGAGATAGAAAATATTAAAAACTAAAACAAATTGAAAATGGATGCCTATGACATTATTGATCACAATTTCTCATACATCCTAGTCCTTCAGGGTACTGCAATCCTCTGCTGTTGTTAGGTATCATCAAAGAAGTTCCAACTGAGAGCAACCCACTGAAGAGCAGAATAAAACACTGCCGGGGAACCAACACAAAACACATCATTGTCCAGTCCTGTGCCATGCGCTCAATTGTTATGTTGGAACTCGTGGCAGCCGCTGTGTCAGTCCATCCCGCCGAGAATCTTCCTCCCTTTCCCCGACCCACTCCCCCACCAAGCATGGTTGTCTTTCCCGGGTCCGCTCTCCCCTGATAAGAATGTCCAAAGCACATAAGACAAAGTCTTGCTACCCTAACTTCTAAGAAGTATTGTGGATGTCCCTCTTCCAAGACAGATTTGTTAGTTATTCTAGAAGTCCATGATAACTCGATACTATTTACCTACAGCATAATTGACTTATGCTGTGCATTTCTGTTCCATGTGACTGGGAAATAATAGATAAAGGGAGACTTGGTGTGATGCCAGGGTACAGTCTCCTACCTTCAAGAGTAGAGGTTCTCCTGGCCTACGTGCTGGGGGGTAGAAAAGATGGAGAAAGGAACGTGCTCTAGAAAAAGCAGGATCTACTTTGGGAGTGGGTCTCTGGGAAAGGAGGGCAGGATGACAGTGTCCCAGATTATTCCATGTTCTGAAAAGAAGAAAGGCTCCCAGCTCTTTCCCAGGAGAATTCCAGGGAGATGGTAGCTCTATTGAGAAGACAGTCCAGTCAATGTAGACAGATGGACTCAGGGACGTCCAGAGGCCAGCTATTGTAGAAGCACCATCATTCACCAATCAGGAAGAGGAGTGTGGAAGGTGAAAGGGAGACTTGCGTGTCTCACAGGGAAGAGCACAGAGTGCCTTAGTGGGGCTCTGTGTAGACTGGTGACTGAGACTGTGTGGACAGATGACAAGCTAGGTGAGATGCCAGCTACCTTTGTCACCTGGGTACTACTGAAGATTGCAGAGAAGAGAGACAACTTCAGAAATTTGATGGGAGAGTTATGGAGTGGCTGAGGTTATATTTCTTCCCCCTGACAAATGTTTTTTTGAATTAGGGAAAGAAATTGCAGGAGAATAGTTATATGTACTTGCATACTAGAATTTATGGGTGAAAGTTCAAACCCATTAAGTTATAATCTTGATTACATTTCCCTGTCTTCTATCTCATTGACCAAGTGCTCTTTGTTCTTTTCATCTCTCACTGCTCTCTGATTCTCTGTCTGTCTACCTCCCTTTGGTTTGGTCATTTTCATCCTTCGGTCTTATTTTATATATGGTGCTAAGCCCCGATTTCAGGACTTAGTCTTGGCCCTCATTGTGATGAACTGATTTTTGACAAACCCCACCCACCCCCCCAAGCATATACCCTGACCTTTATTTGTGTCTCTCTGCTTTGCAGACATCTTATAGTTCCCCTGCAGCCTCTTTGTTGTTGTTGTTTGGTTGGTTTCGTTTGGTATTGATTCCTGAGGCTCCTCTGTGATTGTTCTATTAAAAATAGTTCCACTAAGCAAAGTACCTATGCCTGTGCCTGCGAGATAAAGACCAGATTCTTCCCCAGACTCCAATACCTCCCCAAAGTAGAACATTCTACCTCATCGCTGCTCCCAGGAGGCCAGACTCTCAAGCTCCGATGGAATCTTTGCTAAGCTTCGACGTACACTGCTCCTCTTTCACAATTCACCCCTCTCTCTCTCTCTCTCTCATGCTGTTCCCCTGCTGGAAACGATCGCTGTTCTCCTCACCACCTGTGCGAACATGCTCCTTTCAAAACCCTCCCTGTCCCCCCAGTTCACATAACACTATCTGCATCTCGACACCATTAGCCTTTCTCCTCCTACCTTAATCATACACGATCAAGCATAGGTATTGATCTGTTAAAATAGACATTTCCCCACCCCATGAGACCAGTAGCTCTTCACAGTCAGGGGCCTATTTTTTCATTGATACTATTAACCATGAAGACGGCGTTCTGTACATGGTAGGTTCCTCCTTAAAAAAAGTGCATGGAATAAACCATTTATTTCATGTTCTGATTGTTTCAACTCAATATCTGTTTATTAATTGAATAATGAGATATGGAAGGGGAAAAAAGCAACTATTTATTGAATAAGTGAGTGCCTGAAATCAAGCCAGCAGCCAGCCCAGATGTTCTCACCCATGGGGAAAGGGCTGCCGTGCCAAGTCACAGTTGGATGATATTTACAAGGCTTAATACCATCTTTACTGACTTATCTCAAGTTTTCACTGATGTCAGAAATAAATGCTTTTGTCACGCAGCCTAATTTATAATTCTTGGCATATATGAGCATTTTCATCATAACATGGCTATTTATAATCTTTTGTTTTGTTTCAGTCCAATTTAACTCAGACCCATTAGATTTGTCTGATGGCCCAGTTAAGGCAATTATATTTCAGAACCAAGTCTGCGTCTCCAGAGGTTGACTTTTTTCTGTGGGGACATGGAGAGCCAGAGAGTCTAAATGATATGCCCCCAAGACACACAGCAAATTAGAGACAAGATCTGGCCTAGAATCTAGATAGTCTTTTCTACACCCTGCTGCCTGTATGGGTAAAATAATGAAAGGACAATCTACAATCTGGACATTTCTCACCCAAAAATTCACAGTCACAGCACGATTATCCTATCACGGTGAGACTGGAAGAAGCTCAATTTCCAGCACCTTGACTAAGGTGCAGTAGAAATTAGTGCAACCCTAGGTGACAGGCCTCAGCAGGCACAAGACACTCACGGTGAGCTGAAACTAGTGCTGGACTTCAACCACCCAAGTGCAGGGCTGGCCGATTTGAAATGCACCGTAACTCCCCCACGTTCATTTTGTCTTTTGTAGCTTCAAGTAGCCACCCTGCTCAATTACAGTTTGACCACTCCATCCCACTCACCTTGGCTTTGACCCACTCTCATCTGATAAGTTCCTCTAGCAGCAGTTCTCAACCTGTGGGTCTCAACCCCTTTGGGGGTCAAATGACCCTTTTGCAGGGGTCACCTGATTCATAACAGTAGAAAAATGACAGTGATGAAGTAGCAATGTAAATAATTTTATGGTTCGGGGGTGACCACAGCATGAGGAACTGTATTAAAGGGTCGCAGCATTAGGAAGGTTGAGAACCACTAAGGTCTGTGTTAAGAGGAGGGCTAAAGGTAGGTCCCTCCAACTCTCTAGTGACACATAACTAGTGTCAAGTTAATTCTGGCTCATGAGGGGTCCATACGCTTCATTGTAGACCCATGGTCCAGAGAGTTTTTAATGGATAAAACATTTCTGATGCGGGTCAGTTCTAAAGGGTATCTGGCTTGACTTGAATTACCAACCATTCAGTGAGTAGCCAAGCAATGAACCCCTTATGCCTTCCAGCAACTCCTAGTGCAACATAATGTAACATCCATATGGACAGTGCCTTCTGGAGACCAGGATGTAATCCATTACCAAATGTTACACGTATAGAAAAAGCTTATAGAACTAACCAAATGATTGAATTCCAGAAACAAACATGCTATTGTCTAACCGTGTGGATTTGAAATTATGCACACAGTGTACATATGCTTACCAGAGGGCTTGGGCGAGAAAAGACATTCATATCCCAGTCTCTGGAAACTGTGGTGTCCTAAGCAAACCTCTACAGCTTGATAAACGGAATTAGCCTGCTAAGCATTCTCGCATCTCAACCTGACTTCAAATAGAAACGCTCTGTTTTAGACTCTTGTACACTAGGAACCTGTGCAATACTTACTGGGGAAAATAATTCAGTGTTTTAAAAAATACCAATGCGAATAAACAAACAATGTTGGAAATCTACTGGAGTAGCTATTTTCTAAGGTGCCTGCCAGTTCTTTCAACATATGAGATATTGCAGGCAGATTGAGCCTTATGGTGTATTTTAAATCGCGTCAGAGCTGTCTGTTTTGTTAAAAGCATCCTCCCATCTACCCACGCCCCACAGAGGGATCTCAATGCCAAAGACAATGCAAGGTCTTTGAGACATTCTCAAAAATACAGGCAGGATTAATTCAGTGCCACTTTCCCCTATGACGAGACCTATGGTGTGACATCCTGAGGGTGTGGATTAAGGGGTTCGATTTCATCCAAGGGATAGTCTCTGAACACCAATCCTACGCTAGGCACTCCTTAGGCGAGCTAGTCAAGAATTGTCATTATTGTTACTGTTTGATTTGCTTTTTATATTTAACCCCAAAACGACAACGTCTATACCACTCCCAAGGAAGAAAACTCAAATGGATTCTCTCTCTCTTTCTTTCTCTCTCTCTCTTTAGATATATTTACTAAATACTGATGAGACTATGTAATACCTTATGAATGACCATACTGAGCAACATGCAGAGACATATAAACATGTTGAAAAGATATGGTCACTGTCTTCTTGGATTTAGGGAATCTAAGAAAGAAAAAGTATCTTCCACATGCAACTCCAGCGTGTAAAAAGCAAAGAGTGCTAAATTTGCTGGAACCGTCTGCCAACGTCTGGCAAAGCCACTAAATTTGCTCCACAGCCAGGAAAGGGAGATATCATTGCAAGGTCCGGTTTTCCATGATTTCACCTGGAACAGAAAGGCTAGAGATATCGGACACGAAAAGAAAATCTGATGTCCCGAGGGGTTGTGAGAAAGTCAGCTAGTGCGGACTTAAGTCTGCCCTCTCCGGTCACTCACAGACCCCCGACCCCGACACTCGATCGGGCGGCGAGGCTGCTGGCCAAGTGACCCGGGTGTAGGTTCTGAATCTCAAGTCAGCCTTTCCCAGAGGGAAACAACTGGACTCGTATTTCTCTCCAAGGTGCATCTCGCTTACAATGAATTTAATGTTTGTAAGGTGCTTAGTGCTCACTATGTGAGAGAGAGGCCTGCGTTATTATTACCCTAATCATCATCTGCCACCTGCTTGCCACACTTGAACCCGTTGCTCCTGCCTTCTTTCTCCCGGGAGAGGCCCTGCACCCTCTCATCGGGCCTATACACCTGCTCTTTGGAAGATGAATTTACTACATCTGAAATTTTAAAGTGACCGCTTTCCAAAATACATACAGGATTTTGAGAGGGAACGTGGCAGTGTGTCTGCATTCCTCAACTAATATGCTTATTTTTCCAGAAGGGAAAGGTGGTTGGCGGAATACAGAAAAACAGCCCACTTCAGTGATGTAGGGAAGAGAGCCCAAATACCGTATATACTCGTGTATAAGCCAGGTTTTTCAGCACATTTTTTAATGCAGTTTTGGTGGTAAAATTAGGTGCCTTGGCTGATATTCGGGTCGGCTTATCCTCGAGCATATACGGTATGTCCCAGGTAGCATTTGTCCTGCCTGTGAATAATCCTCTCCATTTCCCTGGTCTGCCCATGGGCTCTTTTGGGCTAAATTAGTCCTGAATTTAATCTGGGAATAAATTCACATTTTCTAAGGGAAAAGCTCTATTAAGCTTGTTCACTTCATGAAGATGGGATGTTATGTTTACTACGTTATACTATGATTTCTTAAGAATAAGTTGGAAGGAGGGGAGGGAAAAAGGGTCCACCAAAAAAATCAACAACAACAAATATTCGCCAACCCATATGGTCAATAATTGCTGTTTAATAGACCTCCTATTACAAACCTAAGAGGCGGCAGTCTGAATTACCAGTAGAGTATTAATAAACAGGAATGAGTTAATAGTGCATAAAGACCTTCTAGTGGAACAGTGGGGGAGTTGAATATTCTTTTCTTCAGTCAGCTGTAAGTAATTACTGCATGGTGTGCGTCTGACTATTACCATAACAGAGCAATTGGACGTGAAGAACGGCTAATAGTACGGACGTGGAGGTATTTTTAGACTATCGGCATTGAAGCAGGTAACTGGCCGACTCCAGAAGAAACCTTTAAATAAGTTTAGAAGAGTTGGAGTTTTTTTATTTCCCCCCTTTTCCGTTTTTCCCTCTGACATTTAGCTGGGGTAGACTTTTTAAAAGATCAATCTAATAAATTATTTAGAAGAGCCTGACAGAGAGAGGATGTTTGTGATATGTAAATAAGAAAGCGAGGAAGGAGAAAGACACTCCTAAAAAGCCCAGCCGATGCCAAGCATCCAGCAACAACAGCACTGTCACTGCATAATCACGGCCCCCACCCGGGGGAAGCTCAGCCCTGTCTACCTGGACGCAGCGCCGGCCGCCGGCTCCCGCGGGCTGTGCAGGTCAGAGGGAACAAATATTCAAATCAGAGCTGCAACTCTGATTGCTGCAGTTGTGGGTAGTCATCCTCAGTGATTTAATGATGCACATCATTTATTTTAAAATAGGAGTACAGGGGCATCAGCTGAGCTGCAGCGGGTTCTGCACAGGACCGTCCATTACGCAGGCCGGCAGGAGGGTGTGCTGTGGACGGCAGTGGACTGAGTCTCACCGCCAGTACAGGTTCTCAGACGAAAACAGCAAGAGACTTCCATTCAGAAAGGGGTTATGTTGCCAACGCACACAAATATCATTTAAGGAATATTCTGTGTGTGTGTGTGTGTGTGTGTGTGTGTGTGTGTGTGTGTGTGTGTGTGTGTGTGTGTTCTTTCTTTCTTTCAGGTCCTTCTCCTTCCTCTCGGCTGCACGGGCCGATGCTGATTTTTCAATTTGCAGGTTTGTTAAGCATCATGGAATGTTTTGGTTTTCAATCAAGAATATTCTTCCCAGGTGGTTCCAAAGTCCCACGCTTGAAAATAAACGCGTGTCCTCTTTGTCTCCTGGCAGCGAGAGTCACGGCGTACAATAGCAGCTCCGGATGAGCAAGGCAGCACCTTGGATGGCGCCGTCCCATAGGTTGTAACCTGCCTTTCTCCTGGCCTGCAGGCTTGCTTCCCGTGGGGGAGCACACTCCCTTCTTTGGGTGGTGCTGGCAGCTGACGTCCAACAGGGGTGTGGAGGAGCCAGGAACCGGGTCCTCATCCCAGCAGGACCCCTGTCCTCTGATGTAGCACCTGGGCTGACCAGAGACTGAGCCTCCCCAGGACCAGTGACCCCAGAGCCCCACCTGGAAAGAAAAGGTGCTGGCTATGGGACTGGTAGCCATGCTTAAATTGGTCTCTGCTGCCTGGAAGTTCTCAGACAGACAAAAGTGTGTCGAACAAACACGGTAGCATTCTTTTTGTACCCCTAAAAAGCCAGGTTATTGCGTATGAGCCACCCCCACCCCCAGCCCCCAGACGCCAGCTTATTCTGATTCATATAGGCACGCCCCCTTTCTTGTTAAAAGATGCTGCAGGATAAATTGATGGTCGTGTATTTCACCTGTTCAGCCAGTGATTCTTTCAAGAAGTCAAGGGCACATACCTGGGGGGGAGGGCTGTGACCCCAGGGATCCACATCTTCCCTGTCACTGGTTTGGATTTACTTCTTCCCCTTTGTCCCACCCCCACCCCTCACCATGGGATTGAAAATATTTCGGTTTGCTTAATTCTATAGGAAGATGAGGACCAGGACATTTGGCTAAGCCAACACCAATTTTTAACAATTTGTTTTTGGGTTTTTTTGTATTGCTCGAGTCAAACCTTAATTTTAGAGAATATTCGAGACCTCGCAGTTGATCATCTTTGGTTTCTGATTCGGTGAGACTTTGAGACCTCTTTACCTGGCTTTGCATCTGACGGCACTATGGGTGGCCACAGGAGTACACTGGAAGGCGTATTTTGTCTCCTGGGCCCACTCACCAGGAACTTCCCAAAGACATGGGCTATCCTGCAGGGTTTTACACGCAGAGTGGCCTGCCTGTCCCAAGCATCAGAACCTGGGCTTCCCAGGGAAAGCACAGGGCCAACCTTGGAATTGTTGCTGTTTTAGACCTTGCCAACCCTCAAGGAAGCAGAAACATAAGAATGCTTCCCAAGAGTGAGACTGAAGGAGGAAAAGACTCCAACTCTTTTAACTTTCCCTTTAGCTCTGAGAAGCCCAGCGGGGAGCAGATGCCTGGAAGGGTTAGGAAGCTAAGCAGTTTCGAAGGCTACTGATGGTTTCTCTGCTCCGTGTTTCACCTGCAACTCTCCGTGCCAGAATTCTCAGTATTTCTAGATGTCCCCGTTGTAACCACTGAACCAGCCAACGCGCCACAAAGAAACACTGCAAAGTGAATAATTAAAACCTATGACACGACTGGACTCGGGTAAATGTTTCTGCAAGGGTTGACTTCAGCCACTCTGTTCCTGAGGGTGCACGCTAACTGGGGGGGTGGGGGGAGCAGTTGAATGTAAACAGCTCAGAAGCACCTCGAAATCAAGGTCTGGTGATCTTCTGCAACAGTCCTGAGGATGCTTGGGAGCACAGCTATGTTCTTAACACACGTGTGGTCGCCAGGGGTCCCAGCTGACTCCATGGTAACTGGTTTGTTTGTTTGCTTGTTGTTGGTTGTTTGGGTTCATAGGTTATGATGACAACCAGTGGGCCAGGTTAAAATACATATCGATGCATGCTTTTCAGATTCTGATAAATAACTCTCTGAAATATCTAGCTAGATGATAATGCATATGGCATTAAGGATAATAATACAAGTCTAACCTGGCACCTGTCTCCATTGTTTTAATCTCCTGCCATCCTTCTTGTGGTCAAATTCCAGTTTCTCCCTGGCCCGGAGCTGTTCCCTGCCTCAGGACTTGGCTGCGTCTCTCCCTCCACCTGGGTGCAGCCAGCCTCGTCCTCAGTGTCTTTTCTTACTAGCTCTCCAAGCTTTCCCTAGACATTGCCCTGTTTGGATTCACGCTAGCTGATTTTTCTTCTTTGCATGAAAGCCAGATAAAACTGTTCTCTGTCCCTGACTTCCTCCCTGTCATGGTATGGATGTAAGTGGGAGGAGAACATGCTCCCCACCACATTCCTGGTCGGTTCAGCCTGCTCACTTGTGCTGTATAATTCAATATTGGCAGGTGTGGTGAGGACACAGACTTTGAGTATGCTTTTGTGTCCCCTAGAAGGAAAATAAACCTCAGGTAGCTGTTATTCCAAGAAGACTGAAGAGCTTCATAGAGCAAATCACTGACCTAACACCACCTATGACCTGAAGTAGGGCTGCTTCAGCTGACACATAGGGTCATTATCAGAAAACTAAACGCATGGTGGGTGTGTCATCGCATTTGGTGATTGGGGGTCATGTTTGTAACGCATTGCTATTGTGGCATAGTGGGTTACGCATTGGGCTGCTAACCACAAGGTCAGCAGTTCAAAACTACTAGCTGCTCCACAGGGCAAAGATGAGGTTTTCTACCTCCCATAAGCAGAGAGCATCTCTTGAAACATACGGGGGTGGGTCCTACTCTGTTCTATTAAGTCAGACTCTGCTCAATGGCCATGATTTTTGTTGCTGGTGGTGGTGGTTAATAAAAAAATAGATCAAAAGTGGGTTTTCTCTCGAAAACAAACAAAAAACCAAATCAAATCAAAACAAAAAAACACCTTAAAATATATTTCATTTAGTTTGGGATCAGGCTATTAGAGAAATCAAAGCAAACCACACTTACTGCCCCTGAGTAGATACCAGCTCATAGTGACACT
>NW_022106471.1:13101012-13103521 GCF_000313985.2 Echinops telfairi
AAATACTAAAGAAAAAGAAAAATAATGAAAGAAAGGGGGAAAGGAGCTAATAGGAATCTGGGAGGGAAAGAGAGTCTATACCTGGCGTCACAGATGATCAAATGGTTCAGTCCACCTTAGGAGGGAAACATTGCACAAAATACACTTCAACCATTGGGCTGAGAGATTTTTCAGACAGAAAGCCCATGGTGTGTCGATGGTGTTGATGTCGTTAGGTGTCATCCAATCAGTTCTGACCCACAGCGACCCTATGCACGAGAGAAGGAAGCCCTGCCCCATCTGCACCGTCCGCACGATGGCGCCAATGCTTGAGTCCATTGTGGCAGCCACAGTGTCAACCCGTCTCACGGAGGGCCTTCCTCCTTTGCGCTGCCCCTCGACTTTACCAAGCATGATGTCCTTCACAAGGACTGGATTCTCCCAACAATGTGTCCAAAGGATGTAAGAGTCCATTGTGGCAGCCACCGTGTCAACCCGTCTCACGGAGGGCCTTCCTCCTTTGCGCTGCCCCTCGACTTTACCAAGCATGATGTCCTTCGCAAGGACTGGATTCTCCCAACAATGTGTCCAAAGGATGTAAGACGAAGTCTCGCCATGTTGTCCTTCAGGAGGACTCGGGCCCTCCTCCGCCAAGACAGATCTGCCTGTCCTTTCTGCAGTCCGTGGTCCTTTCCCTGTCCTCATCCAGCACCGTGATCCAAACGCATCCCATTTCTACCTTCCTTAGTCACGCTCCAGCTTTCACCTGCATCCGAGACCACTGAAAAGACCAAGGTTTGGGTCAGGTGCACTTTAATCCTCAAAGTAACGACTTAGCTTTTCAGTCCTCTAAAGAGGTCTTGTGCAGCAGATTTACCTAATGCCGTGGGTCTATTGACCTCACGACGGCTGCTTCCATGAGCATTGACTGTGGATCCAAGCAAGACAAATCCTGGACAACTTCAACCTCTTCTCCATTCATCATGATGTTACCTATTGGTCCAGGTGTGAGACTTTTGATCCTTTGTTGATCATAATCCATACTGAAGGCTATAATCTTTGATCTTCATAAGCAAGCAAGGGCTGGGAGCTGTCCTCATTTTCAGCAAGCAAGACCCATGGTGTGAATAGGTTGAGATTATGTATACTTCAAAAATTACTATGAGAGGCGAGCTTGGAAAACTAATTGGCTGGTTTGCAAATGGGGTGATGGATTATTGAGAGTATCCAAATATTCTGGGACTTGTGAGTTGGAAAAAGAAACCATATCTCTTTCTATAAATTTGACTATTGAAATACTCTCATAAAGGAAGAAAAAACTTAAAAAAATATTAAGGAGACTAAGCATCTCTAACACCTATAAGCTTCCTATACTTGCATCTAAAAGGAAGGATGCATTTGTCTAAAAGAATTATGAATATATCGTCGGTAATATATAATTGGGATCAAATAGAGGAAGCACACATTTTTTGTGAGAGCTTTATTCATGTAAACTCCAGGCTGAATTGGGAAAAAAAGTGTCTCAGACGCTCAAGAGCATATCTGCCAGTACCGCGCAGAAAAGACAACAATGAAAAGGGGAGGCAGCCCAACACAAAGCCAAGAATCATGTAGAATAATCGAGTTTTCATCTACTCTGAGCTGCAAAGCCAAGACCTAAGCATTTTCTAACCCAGCCTCTAGGAAGGAGAGCCTGACAAAATGGGTGCAGGTTGCAAAATCAAAATCCTTGAAAAGTCAATATTTTCTCTGTATATCCTGATGTTGTTTATTAATCCTGTTTTAGATATTTGCTTTCTTTATGTTGGGGTGCAATTCAGACAAAAAGCTGTTGCCTTTGATAATCAAATCAGCAGGCGTTTCCAGTCTTCTTTGCTTTTAGTAAGCGAGGTTGTATCATTTGCTTATTGAAATTTAATGAGTCTTTCTCTGATCCGAGGACCAGAGTTTTCTTCATAGCGTCCAGCTTCTCAAATGATTGCTTAGCCCAGAGATTGAATAAGTATGGTGAAAGAACAGAATCCTGCCACATATCTAACTAAAAAGGTAACAGGGAGTTTGCAGGTTTCTCAAGGACTTTCTCCCAGAAGCCAGAAAGTGTGCCTGAATCCACAGACTCAGGAGAGGGGAGGAAATGGCCCCAAAGCCCCAAAGATCAATTATCCTGGGACTGAAAGCTGCATAGAATCCATGGATTTAATCAGCTTGTCTATTTGTACCAAGACCTCCCCGTAACCACTACCAATGGAGTTGGTAAAGTAAGGAGATTACAAAGCGAGTGAAGGAAAGAATAATTTTAAAAAACCCTCGCTGCCCTGAAGGCATCTCCCCTTCACAGCAACTCTGCAGTACAGATTCGAACCGCGTGCAGAGGGTTTCAGGCACTGCCCATCTTTATGGGAGCAGAAAGCCTCATCTTTCTCCTGAGGAGCAGGTGGTGATTTTGAACTGCTGACTTTGAGGTGAAAAGCACAATAAGCAACCCACTATGCCACCAGGGCTCTGGGAAAGAGCGGGGTGTGTGTGTGTG
>NW_022106471.1:13103621-13135466 GCF_000313985.2 Echinops telfairi
GTGTGTGTGTGTGTGTGTGTGTGTGTGTTGGCGGGGGTGGGTGGGGAGAGGGTTATTATATAGGGATGCAGAAATAAGACCAATATGTGTAATAAAGTAGGAAACAGATGGAATTTGTTCTGACTAAAGAGGGTGTGACTGACAGAAGAAGAAATAAATCTGATAAATCTGTCTTGGGGGAAGAGCAGGGTACCACCGTGGGCAGTGGCTGCCACCTGGTAACAGTTCAAGCCCACTGTTCCTCAGGAGAAAGCTGAGGTGGGCCTCTCCCATGAAGACGGACAGTCGCAGACTCTCCCAGGGCCAGTTCTCCTGTGTCCTGCAGGCTTGCTCCCGCTCAGTGGGAGCTGAATTGATGGAGTGCCTTTGGCTTGGCTTTCCTTTGGAGTCTGGAAAGAAGTGCAGCCAGCGTGCTCCTTAGAAAGGAGGACAGAGGATGGGGAGACCTGGAGACAGCAGTCCCTGGAGAAAGACAGCATGCTTGGTAAAGTAGCAAAGCCTGTCACTTTGAGGTCTAACAAGACCATGGTATTCTTAGTTACCTCACATGCATGTGATAGCTCAACATGAGCAAGGAAGACTGAGGAGGAACTGATGAACTTGAATTAGGGGGTTGGTCAAAAATACTGAACGTGCTGTGGACTTCAGACGAAGAGCAAATATGTCTTGGAAGCAGAGCAGCAGGGAGGAAAATGAGAGTCCAGCTCACCTATTTTGAAATGGTGAGGGAGAGCAAGCGGCCCTTGGAAAAGGACATCCTGATTGGGAGAGTGGGCCAGGGAAAGAGAAAAAGCCTCCGGGAGACGGATTGGCACAGCGGCTGCAACCACAGGTTCAAACCTGGGACCAAGCTGAGGATGGCTGAGAGCCCGGCCGGGCCTTATTCTTCACAGCAGGGTCTCCAGGAGGCAACATCGACTAGTCAGCGCCTAACATCAGACACACAGACACGTGCGCATGAGCGTGCGCGCGTGAGTACATATAGAGAGTTGATACAGATCGCGGATGGTGGGTGCAGTCGAAAAGAAAAGTTATCGGTGATGTTCTAGGCTCACCACTAAACTATGAGAATCTTTATCAGTACATATGTACACATATGAATATATATGTAGATCGCGGGTTTACTGATTAGATAGCGTAAGAGTCCTGTGCTCAAGGGTCCAAGATTTGTGTTCAATTAAAAAAATCTTCTGCCCTAGAGTCTAATCAATGATTGAATTATTCGTGTAGAAGTTGTTGAATTGGAGGATGTTTCATTGTGTATATTCTTGCCAAAACTGAAAAACAAAATTACAAGGATACCAAGGAGTGCAGGGAAAAAGAAAATGTTCTAAGACTGGTTATGGTGAAGGTGACACAACTCTCCTTCATGCGGTTGAACGACTGAGTTGTATGGCATGCAGATATTAATTAAAAAAATCTTCTGTCCTTGCAGAAAACATTTTTGAGGTAGCTTGAAAAGGTTTGGTTAATTAAACTTGTGAGGTAAATGTATGCATCACAAAGAATTCATTTTTATATCTGCTTTTTATTTTTAACCTTGTGCATGTGTTGGAGCTGAATGGCTCCAATGATACATTTTTTAAAGTCATTTTTGATCACATTTACCTCCCCTGCCTCGTTCTCACTCCTCTACAGCTGCCCCTACCATGGTCCTGGAAGGCTATGGCGGGGCAGGTCTCTAAGGTTCTGAGATTGTTCAGATATTCCCTGAAAAGAACTCATTTCTCCTCCATGTGTATGTTATCTCTGGTTTTCTTAAAAAGGTGATTTTTAGTAGCGAGCATGTAATCTCACAGATAGCTTTTCTTTCAAGAAATACATTAATAGAAATGCTAGCATATTTCTTTTTTTAACTAAGATACAAATCTTAAAAAAAACTCTCCCAACCACAAATGCCAATACATAACTCATTTATAAATAACTTTGATTCTTCTGACAGAAATCAAACACAAATTAAAGAAAGGTAGAAATAGACAGATGCCTTGATTATATTCCCTTTCTTATGTTTATTTTTTTAATGATCATCAGCACATGTCATAATTGCTAGTTTTCTTTTGACTTTCTTTAAATTGTTTTGTTCACAGTGTAAACAAATAAAATTTAATGAAAGTGAAAAGAAAGGGAAAGGAATTTGTCTGGTGGAAAATAACCTTTCTTTTTACAAACCCCCTTGTCTCTCCATTGTGAAGTTGCTAGGGTAGGGATGGAGGAAGCCCACTAGAACAGATTAGCCCGCGAGTCATAAATGCCTGGATCAAAATGTCACTAAAGGTAGGGATTCAATTTCCCACACTTTTAAAATGGGTATGATAAACTCGACCTCACAGGTGCATTGTGGGGATGAGAAGAGGTAACAAAAAGACCTGGGGATATCAGACTAAATAAATCGATCTAAAATCAATAGCCACAAGCTGTGATTAGCATTAAGGTCCTGGGTGATGGAAATGGTTTGTGCTTGACTATTAATTGAAAACTGGGTGACGTGAGCCCATGAAGAAGCAAGTTGAAGGACAGAAGGCTTGTCGACCTGCTTCCACAAAAAGGACAGTCCAGAAAACCCTCTGGAGGAGAGTTCTACTCTCAGCACACTGGCTCTCCAGAGGTCAGAACCATGTGGGTTTGGTTTGACTTTCGTGTAGGATTCTATTTGCAAAGACGCTATGTTGCTTTTTCCACGTGAGGCTACTTCGCCAGCACACTTGTCCAAAGACATTGAGAACACAGCCAGACACACAACGGCTACACCCTCCGAGCTTCTCATGGGCAGGAAAACCCAACAGAGCAGTCTGCCCCACAAGACAGGAGCATCCACTCAACACTAGCTGACAGCTCCTGAGTGCACACTTATGTTACAAGGCTCTGCTTCTCAGACTCACGGACATTACTTTGAGGAAGGGGAAGTGTGACACAGGGTCAGGAGGAGGCAATCTGGACAAGTGAACATTTCCCTACAGAAAGGACATCGTTGAAAGGCGACGCTATGAAACCATCACAACTTGGAATGGTCTCCAGTTGCCACTGCCAAGGAGGAGAGTCACAAACCAGAAGAGCCTGAACTGTCACTAATGGATACCACATTGTCCTCAACATTTAGCAGTGTGGAAGCACACGGACCAGAGGAGAGTTTTTTAGAAATGAAAGGGCAGCAGCTATGTTCTGCTTGTCTGAGCGTCGTGTGAGCACACACATTCAGGGCAACATAACATACAACATTATTTATGTAACGTACAACCAGGGGCTTGTTCCCTATAAACGTTGTTTACCTGCAAAAAGAGAAGATGCGTGGGCTCTATTCTTTTACTTCGATGTAATTGTTATTGCTGGGTACTGGCTCGTAGGCACCCTCTGTACAACAGAACTGATCCCCGTCCAGGCCATCTGCCCCACGCTCATGGCTGAGCCGACTCTTGCAGCCGCTGTGTCAATCCATCTTGTCCAGTCTCCCTCTTTTCCTCTGCCCCCCGACTTTACCAAGCCTGAGGGCCCGCTCCAGGAGATCTCACCGTTCTTACTTCTAAGGGGCATTCTAGCTGGTGGGCTATATTTTTCACTTTGTATCATCAGTTTTCCGTGATGGGCAAATATTTGCTTCTTAAATCAAAGAGGGCTAAGTGTCATTTTAAAGAATTGTTGTTGTGTTTTTTTAAGTCTTTATTTTATGGTTGCTTCTATCTAACTTCCACAGTTGCATAAAACAAAGTAAAGTGTTCGGACTACTGGTTCTTTCCTGACTGAACTGTACAATATTATCTATATTTTTAATTCAAAACTCCTTTCTAATTTTGCTCCGATTTAATCCCTTTATTTCAAAGATCACCTCGCATCT
Organism: Echinops telfairi; assembly: GCF_000313985.2. Taxonomy (NCBI): domain Eukaryota; kingdom Metazoa; phylum Chordata; class Mammalia; order Afrosoricida; family Tenrecidae; genus Echinops; species Echinops telfairi. Next base: position 13,107,451 of record NW_022106471.1, read on the forward strand.
CCGTTTTTCTATTAAAGTTTCAGAATGGCCTGTGGCCAAATGCAATAAGATTTTGACCTGACCTGACGGAAAGAAAAAAGTGTGTCTATAAAAGCACTTTGAAAACTTTAAAGGACTTTAAAAAATGCCTGATGGTATTGGTGGCAGAAGGAGGAGGGGGAGGAGGAAGGGAGAAAAAGAAGGAACTATGTTGTTTCTTCTCATAACATGCATTTCTAATATCCTTCCCAGTTTCATTTTCAAATAGGAGCCATTATGTGAGGGTCCTGAAAGCTCACAGTTTTCCAGCATTAAGCCCTTGCCTGGGACAGCCGGTGGCACTTCTCAGATTGACATGTGTCCGTGTCCTTTGCTATTGCTCAGGGCAGTGGGTCTCCACAAGTCACTCGGAGCTGCTGGTCTCCACACTGCAGCGCCTAGGGCAACCTCCCGAGCAGACTTTGTTCACAGTTGTCCAAGTGGACAGAAACCCTTTACCCCGAGAGAAACTGCCTACAGAGGTTCTGGTGCCCTGTTCTCTGATCTTGTTTTTGAAGAAGGGGCATGGCCAGGGTTCCAGGAGAGCGAGGAATCCTGAGAACACTTTCCAGATTTGCATCAGCTTGGAAGGACTGCCCAGGTTTAAAGACCTGCAAATCAGGAATCCCTCTGCACCACTGCCAGTTCTTTCCAGAGCGCCAACATGAAGTCATGTTTGTAAGGCGACCACACGTCCTGCTTTTAGCGGGACGGTCCCGATTTTTAACATTTTTTCCCTGCGTCCTGCGGCATTTTTAAAAAGTCCCAAATTTCGGAAAGAATGCATAACAAGTGGCTATTTTGCCAGGATATAAGTTTTATCAATGGTGTCCCGCTTTACCAATGTTAAAAACCTAGTCACCTTACTTGAGCCCTGCGGATCCTTTGGCTGCCCAGAGCAGCCACACGTTTTGTTGACTCTATTCCATAGGTTAGTAAGTGTGCACTACCAAGCACTAGCATATCGTGAGCGTGCCACAATTTGACACGCAGACACAAAGTGGGCTGTGGGGAAAATGGTGCCGACAGACTTGCTGGATGACGAAACCTCAGTAACAACGCAGTAGCTGTGACACACAGCGAAGAAGCAGTGTGCGGCGAAACGGGGCCTGCCTGTGCTTTGGGGAAGCCCAGCCTCAGGTCCCAGGCTCTCCCGTGTCAATCTACATCAGAACCAGGACCTTGAAAGGGGTAAAAGCACATCATTGGGAACCAGATTGCACAGGTTCAAACTTCAGGTCTACCCCTTGTGAGTTCCCTGACAATGGCTATGTAGCTTGACCTCTCTTTCTGCTAAAGTATTTGTCATAGAAGGGAAATTGTAAGAGTCCCTATTTCATAGGGTTCCTGAGACATTACAAGTGCTGGTGTGCTTTGGGCTGCTAACTGCAAGGTTAGCAGTTGGAACCCCCAGCCACCCTGTAGCAGAAAGACTAGGCTTCTACTTCCTTAAAACGTTAGTCTGGGAAACCCACCAGGGCCACTGGACCCTGTGCTAGAGGGCCCACACTATGGCACAGGACAGACTAGATGGCAGGGAATCCGTCTCATAGTGGGCTATACATTGGGCTGCTAACTTCAAGGCCAGCAATTCAAACCCACCAGCTAGCTGCTCGTCGGGGAAAAGGAGAGGCAGTCTACTCCCATAAAGCTTTATACCCTCGCGTGTACATTATGGCGTCCACAGCCAAAGGAGGGACGACTATCAGAGCTTCCACCGTGAGATTCTGGTTTGCAGAAGACTATAGATGACAGCGGAATCCCAAAATACATTTGCAGGATCAACACAGGGAATAAGCCTCCAGTGTTTCCCTCCGACCCTGATTAGGGGTGGGAATAACCTGGTGGTCAGAGAGTGACTATTAGAGAGACGACGGCAGATAAATCTAACTTGAAGGGTGAAAACCTTGTCATCTGATCTCTGTTTTGATACACTTTGTACTCAATCAAGTTTTTAATATTTGCTTGGTTTTTTTCATATAGAGATTTATCTCTGTTGTATTTTGTCATTACTGGTAGCTTTCTTGACTCTGGCTATATGTTTTCTATGTCAGTATTTGAAATCCAGGATGTATGCATCTATAGACATGATAACTACAATAAGGGTTCTTGGGGGTTATAGCAGGGGGGAGGGGGGAAGGTAATGGAAAGCTGATATTGGGGAGTACAAGAAGGAAGAAAATGTTTTGAAACTGACTGTGGTAGTGATTATACAACACTGCCTAATATGATTGAACTACGGAACGGTATAATGTCTGGATTAAGTCATAATAAACTGGTTTGAATGAAAGAAAAAAAAATGTATACCTCCTTGGAAGCCCACAGGAGAAGTTCAACTCTGTCCTAAAGAGTCCCTCTGTTGAGATCAACTGCACAGCCTGGGGTTTGGTTTGACTTCGTGTGTGCGTGCGTGCGTGCGTGTGTGTGTGTGCGCAAGAAAGAGGTTTAAAAGAGTTAATATATGTGACATGTGTGGAACAGCTTAAGTGCCCCATCAATGCTTATTCAAATTATTATGAAGAAGAGAATCTTCAGGGACATCCAGACCCCAACAAACCCGTCAGGTGCACCCCCGTCAGCCTGAGGAAAATAAGATGAGAGTGTCTGACAAGTCTGGTGATGTAGCGTGTTACTTGTTGGGTTGCCATCCACAAGCTTGGCAGTTCAAACTCATCACCAACCCATTGAGAGAAAGATGAGGCTTTCTGTCCAGCAGAAAGTATAGCCTTGGAAACCCGAGGGAGCAGTTCTGTCTTGCAGGGTTTCCATGTGACGGGAGTCACTAAATTGCAGTGGGTCTGTTTTTCCATTTGGTTTACTGTGGTACGTAACTCTGAGAACATTTACAGAGCTCTACACAGTATAACTGTGTGGTGCTGACCGATTTTGCCTGGACAAATGTCTAGCAAGCCTTTTAGATTTGTATCGGCAACCGTGGGGTTGAATTTGTGTTGTGTGCTACACAGGGTCTAGGCCAGCCTGCTCCAGCAGGACCCCAGGAGGCTGAGTGTGGCTCTGTGACTTACCCATCCCGTGGTTCAGTTTCACCAAGTCCATTCTGATTCATAATAACACCGTGTGACAAAGTAGCACTGGCGCGAAACCGTGTTCCTGACTGTGATCTCCATGGAAGCAAACCACCGGGCATCGCTTCCTCAGAGCAGCCGGGCGGATTCAAACTGATACCTCTGTGGGTAAGGGGGTAGATTAAGTGGCAGCATTGCATCGCCAAAGTGGAGCAGAGTTCAAGGCCACGTTTGAAACGAGCCACCAAGAAGCTTGAATAGAGAAAACCATGCTGAGCTCATAGACTGACTCTCTTCTTGCTGGTGGCTTTGAATTCTGACGGCTCTCAGTCAGGCATGACTGAGATTGTTCCCGGACCAGACTGGAAATGGTAAAAGATGGTAAGCAGCACAAAGGTGCCTTTTCCTGTGGACCCCAGACTTCCTGCGGTGGGCGGCACCTCCCCCTGGGGGTGGGAAGTGGCTGGGAGGATCTGGGGACCTGTGAAAGCATGTGTCTACATGTCTCCATCATCTGGGTTTGTGGCCTACTGTAAACAAGTGTTTTAATGCCAGGGGCGCACTGGGAAATTTTTCTTTTTTTCTGACTAGGGGATAGTTGGGTAAAGAAGTTTGGTAAGCTGTGTGTAGTCTCTCTCTTCCCTTCTTTTTAATTGACACAGATGCATAACTAGGGAGAAGAGGAGAGGAGAGGAAAAAGGAGAGGGAAAGTGAAAGGAGGGGAGAGGGAGGGAGGAGAGGAAAGAGGAAAATCCATGGAGAGAGGCCTGCCTGTGTCAACGCAGAAGTTTGACTTCCAGAGCGCCCTCGTTCGATTCTAGAAGGGCACAACATGTGTGACTGCTAATTTTTACAACCCTACTTTTTGTGGCATAGTGGACTATGAATTCAGTTGCTAACCATAAGGTCAGCAGTGCAAACCCACCAGTGGCTCCTCAGGAGACATGAGGCTGTCTATTCCTGTAAAGATTTTTAAAGTCTTGGAAACCCAAAGGGGTAGTTCTACTCTCCTGTAGGCTTGCTATGGGTTGTAATCAACTCAATGGCAGTGAGTTTGGTTTGGTTTGAATTGGTGTGGTTTGGTTGTTTGTTTTGGTTGGGTTAGGTTAGGTTTGGGTTGGTTAGATTGTTTGTTTTGGTTAGGTTAGGTTAGGTTTGGTTTGGTAAGGTGGTCCAGCACCCATCTGTCTTTGATTGTACTGTGATGACTTGCATGCTGCTATGATGCTGAAAGAAATGCCACCCATGTTTCAAAACCCTGCAGAGTCACCCAGGCTTCTACAGGCTGGGACAAAAGGCCCCATGAGCTACTCAGTCAAGAAAAAGTTAGCCAATGAGATTTCCTCAATGAAAAACCTTACGGGTCACAGAAGACAATTGTCCGCCTTGCTTACTTTAGCCATGTCGTCAGGAAGGATTATTTCCTAGAGGAGGACATCATGCTCAGTGAAGGAGAGAGCCAGCGCGGATGAGGGAGACACTTGATATGACAGATTGGCCCCATCGCTGCAACAATGGGCTGGGACATGCCGGTCCTTGTGAGATGATGCAGGACAAGGTGACACTTCGTTCTGTTATAGATCAGGCCACTATGAGTCCATTCCACTCGAAGGCACCCATCGATCTTGCTACCTAGTCAGATCTCGAGGATTCTTAGTGAATTGATATTCAATGTAATTTTTAAGGAAAACACAAACATTCATAAAGGGTATTAAAAATCAACCAGCTAGCCTTGGACTGAACCTGATTTCCTCTTAAGCCCTCGCCCCCTCTCTGTCAAGCCTGTTTCACGATAGCTCAGTCATCAAGCAAGTAGCTCCAGGTGTTACTCTTCCCTGCCTGTCCTCTCCTCTCCCCACATCTTCCATTTGCTTCCTCAGCTCCTGCAATGTCAACGTACTCAGTTTATAGGCCCCTAGGAAACAAAACCCTTTCTGATCTGTTTTGGGCAGGAGGGGTCAGCCCGGATTCCCATTGTCCAGCTCCACTGTCCACCCGCACGCACATTGCCTCCCATTCCCGGGACTGCATTTCATCTCCTCACATCCAGCTACAGAAAGCAAAGGCTAATTTAGGAGCCTCTTTGTGCCTGTACATATTCAGCCAGTGGGGCCATTGTTGATTGATGCAAGACACTCTGTCCTCCAAGAACTCACCAAGTCCCTGCTGGTTCAGAGAGTGGTGACCGGCAGTAATTCACCCTTTAGTGCCTGTGCCTTTCTGTGCCTCCAGCTAGAAACAGTCAATAAACACCACAGGCAAGTTATGTTGCCTTAGATCACTAATACATGCCTCACACCACAACCTCGGAGCCCTTTCACAAGAACGTATTTCTGCACAGATAGATGCCAAGCCATGACAGCCAATTACTACAAAGATGCCTCAAAGGCTTTCGGAAGGAAGCAAGGAGCGAGAAGGGGCTCTTTCCAAGGCAAGAATTATGTGCTTCCGAGTAAAAATTATTCGTATTTTATTGAGAGCTCCCCCTGAAGTAGACATAGGAATCAGGCTGAACCTCCAGTATCAAATCCATTCCCTCCCAGACTGTGCCTTGGTTGTCACTAGCCCATTTCACAGATGAGAACATAGATGCTCATAGATCTTAAAACATTTCTGCTCTGCTTATGGACACGTGTTGCATTAACAACAGGGCAATCCCACAAGGTATCAGGCAGTTCTGATTGAGCACGGGACCTCAGAAGGCTGCCACTCTTCTCATGTTCACAAGATATACAAAACCCAACCCAACCCACAGTCAGAGAATCCATTCTGACACACGTCAACCCAACAGGTGAGGGGAGAGCTGCCTGCGGGTTTCTGAGACTACTCCTCTTTACTGGATTAGAAAGCCTTTTCTTTCTCTTGCAAGAAATACAACGATCTGATTCTTTTATCAACTACCCACTGCATTCCAAACATCATCTAGATGCTGCTAGAACTTCCAGAGGCTCCCACTTTCAGGACGGAGATGACCTATTCTGGGAATTGCTTTGGCTATCGCAAGGTATTGTATGTTCACTTTGATGTAAGAGAGAGCAGGTCATTAAATTAAAACAATGAAATCATAAATTAGATAGTGTCAGAGTCTTACAAAATTATGTGCAACCAGCGGTTAGCCAGGTCCTGGGTTAAGAACCAGGGATAAGCAGGAGAATAAATATGTCATGTCACCGAGTGTACTATTCCTCCTCACTGTCTCTGCTTCCGCCTCAGTGCCACAAAGTCAGCTCTAACTCGTAGGGTATAAAGGAGAGAGAGGACCTGCTCCATTGGGTTTGTGAGGCTCTAAATCTTGGCCATTGTTGATGGCTTCATCTTTCTCCCTCTCAGCGACTGAGAGCTTTGAACTTCTGATGTTGCGGTTAGCCTACTGGCCTAGGGTTGACTAACTAACCAATGCCTAAGCCACGGCACCACGAGGATAAGATGTCTCCTGTGAAGTCATTAGGTAGATTGTGGCTCCTACATTGACCCAAACTCCACTCGGTTACTACTGCAATACTGAACGCAACTCTTCGGATCCACTGAAAACAAAGCCTTAGCTGGCCACAGAGGTCTGATAGGGTCGAGGTGTCAGCTCCCCACTGTACCTTGTGTCTCTATTGCAGGAGCTGAACCAGGCTCCATCATGAACTTGAGATTGCTTCTGAACCATCCTTGAAAATGGGTCACACACGGACATTAAGTGCCCATGACACATGTATATCCAAAGCACCAGGGACCCCTGACTTACCTCGCCCATACGTGAGCGGTCCTCCATGCCTTCTGTGCAATGAGAGGGGCAGCCAGAGGTGAGCGGTCTCCCTCCTGCAGGGAACAGAAGAAACTCTTAATGGGGTAGACCCAGGCTTTATTTAGCCTTTTAAAAAAAAAATAAGGATCAACAACTGTTTTTGTATGGTGCAGAAAGTCAGCCTAACAGCATGGAGACTATAGATCAGTGATCGAAAACAAATAAATGCATCTGCAATAAACAGTCGTCCTGGAGCCCACTCTGTATGTGTCAGAGCAAATCTGTGTTCCTTAAGCTTTCCAGCATCTAATGTTTCCGGGTAAGTTGCCACGTCTTTCTTCCAAGGTACCTGACATAGGAAATGCTTGATTAGCAGTCAGTCACGTCAGACGGGGACTTGCAGACTGAGAACGGGAATAATTGAAATGAAAATGATGAGAACTTAGACTTTCCCTATGTTTTCCCTTTCCTCAAGCACTTCTGCATCTGTGGGTTCTTTTGATCCTCACAACAAACTTCACATCAACATTACTTAAAAGAAAAAAACACTTCATTGATATCACACTTCTGGTATTTCATTTGATCCTCATAATCAGAAGGGCAATATCATTATCCACAATTTACTAAGAAGGAATAGTCCGAAGCTATAAAGCAATGAGGATATGAGGTTGAGATGGACGTGTGTTCTAAAGCAAGACGTGGAGCCCGGGTTAGCCTAGGCAAAGTCCGGTGTGGTCTTCATCTGGTACACACAGGGAAACTGAGGCCCCTCCTCGGCGAATCATGGATGAAAGTGACAGCACAAAGTCACATGGACAGAAATCACAGTTCGGAATGGGGCTAGGCCAATGACACCCTGCCTGCAGGAAGCCTTGTAGGGACCGTCAATCCGATGCATTTCCACAGGTTGGCTTCTGAGAGAAGGGGCTTCTGTGGACACTTTCTCTGCATGTTTTGTTCTGCCTGTTTTTGTTGGCCTGGAGAACCAGCAGCCAGGGACAGCGGGTGACTTGGAGCCAAGGGGCGGTCCGTTCGCACCCAAGGGAGGAGGGTGTTTCACCGAGTTAGCCGCCGCCTGAAAGGACAGCTGCCGCGCCGCCTCGCTCTCCCCATTTTGTCCTCCCAGAGATAATACATAAAGGCCCATTCGCGGGTGTCCAAAAGACCCTTTTCAGTAGACTTGCTCTGGCTGCACGTCCCCCGAGTCCTCTCACCTGATTACAGTCAGACGCTGGGCATTTCAAATTAAATTAGAACAAATAACACACACGAGTGGAGAGAGAACAAACCAGCAAAAAATGGGATTCATTGACAATGGCCAATGAGGAACAGGATGCCTGGGAAACTCAACTGGCACCGGCAGAGATTGCTGTGTGTCATCCCGTCTCAGGGGACAAAGAGCCGCATGCGAGAATGGGGAGGGCAGATGGCGCCTGGCCAGTGGTGTCTGGGATAACCTGACACAGATGTGGACAGATGTGGACAGGGCACCCAGGAAGATGTTCTGAATCTGGACCGCCGTTTGTATAATCCTCCTGGAGAGTTACCATCTGCATGGGTTGGAATGACAGTGTATGCAAGACCTGAATGTTGGCAAACATATGTGTCCCGTTGCACCAATTTCTGCTGCCAAGTGATACCAAGGACATGTGTCATTAAGCTCAAAATTTCTGCCAGACATGTACCTAGAGACCCCCTGGAATGTGGACGGGAGGAGGTCAGAATATTTGCTCTCACTAGTGGAGAGTGGCTTAAAGTGCAATGAAACACTAGACTATGACTCCATCGTACAGAGGAATGAAGTCTCTCTGTATGCCATCACAGGAATAGACTTGGGAAACATCTGACTGACCCCCAAAAATTTAATGATTTCTGCCATCGAGTCAATTTTGACTCATGGTACCCCGGTAGGACAAGGTAGAACTGTCCCTGTGGGTTTCCCTGTCTCGTGAAGGGAGCAGACAGCCTCATCTCTTCCTTGCAAGGGGGCTTGTGCATTGAAATGGCTGTTCTTGGGGTTAGCTGCCAAATGCTTAACCATTTCTCAGGAGCCGAGTAAGTCCATCCCCAAAAGGCAACTATTGTATGATCTCACTTATCTAAAATAAGTAAATATGTAGAAACCCAAGATTATTCATTGTTAGCAGGGAGGGAGTGGGGAGAGACAAAGGAGGGTTTTTGCTAAGGGGGTACTGAGTTCGGGTGAAGGTGCAGGGGTGATGTGGAAATGGATCGTCTTGCGGGTGCCCAACATAAAGGGTGTAATCAATGACGCATGCAGAAATTGTCAGCTTGGCATATTTTCACCGTAATCAAAACAAAAAATTAAATGGAAGGATCCCGGGACCAAGATTACAGTAGGCCCCATTAGCAGAGTGAGTTCAAGTAGAATTCGTATTGTTTCATAAAGCAGCTTGAAGCCAACTACTCAAATGCAGGCCTGGAATTTGGCACCCCCTGACCTCTGGTTCGGCCTGCATGGCATGCACTGGATGCGTTCCTGCTACACTAAATACTGCTAGATCCTGGAAGAGTATGACGGTATGTGATAAGAAAATCTGACTTCACCATCCTGATGCTGAAAGGACATTGACATCTAATGTGCTTTCCAATCCTATTAGACTCAGTAATATATCGTACAGTAAAATATATTGTCTTATTACAGTACTCTCATCATGAAGAAACAACGAGCACACAAAAACATCATTCCTATTATGTTATCTGTCACTACAGGAGGGCTCTTCAACAACTCCCGACCCAATTTGGATAAAATACGCGATGAGATGTTAGAGAGTTAACTGTATCACAAACAAGTGGCATGTGCATCTTAAAAGCCATTATTACCTAGGCACAGAGATGCGGGAGAACCAGAGGAAAGGCACTCTTGTATAGAATATTTAAAATGCCATTTGATCCTGGGGCTGTCCCCTGGCGTCACTCATTAGTTTAACATAGACTGTCCAGGCCTAAGTCAAACTTTCAAGTCTCCACAGGAGCTGGTTGGACTGGGTATTTTCTCAAAAATGTGACAGCCCCTTTACTAAAAAAATAATAAGGATTCAGGAATTATCAGTGAAAATGCCTCTAAAGACCATTATTTTTAGCTGAGCGTTGTTGTGACTGTTTCCATGGCTAAACCATGAACATGTTTTCTGCACAAACCCGGTCAGCGAGTGGCCTTAATTAACTTTCAAATGGAGAATGCTGTGGTTTACCACTTATTAAATAGCTACCACACCAAGTTACAGTTCTACCCTTCCACACCTCGCTTGAGTCCAGGCACCTCGAAGAACCCGCAATGCTGAATAACTGGCTCTTTAAAAATAGATCCCATGTGCAATTATCAGCCAGAACACCCAGGCCGTAAGGGACGTGCCCTGGACGTCTGGCCCGCTCTCATTTCCAAAGGGAAGAATCGCATTGGTTGCAGGAGGCTGCAGACTAGGAGGCTCGAAAGAGGGGAATGAGTGGTTCTCACTCTGTTCATCGGGGGTCCGGGAAAGGGGTAAAAAGTGCTGCTCTGTGTCTGGGTCTCGAGACTTCCAGAAGATGCCTCGCCTCCTGTCCAGGAAGGGCAGAGGTGTTCCATGGAGGAGAGAAAAGAGGGCAAGGCTAGAATGCCAGCACTTAAGTTTTCAAGCAGTATGCCCCCTAGAGAGGAAACAAAGTATAGAAATACTCTTTGAGCTAGTCTACAAGCTACAAGTAGACTAACGGAGTTCATTTCACTGAGCATTTTATTCATGAGGGAGATGATGCAGTTTGAGATTCAATCGAGACAGAATTAGTTTTTGTGATTAGCTAGGTTAAGTGGTTAAGGTATAGTAATAATGATATCATTATTTCTCCTCTTTTCTCTCTCTTGCTCTCAAACAACATTCAGCAGCACGTTTACCCACAGCCACACGCATATCTGTGTGGATTTGGCTTGTGGCTCGTCAACGCATGTCAACCGTGATTCCACATGTGTCCTCCGAGGAACAAGAGCGACCACACAAAAGCGAATCCACCTCTCGCTGAAACTCCACTGCATACAAAGGGTCTTGAAATTTGGAGTAAGGAAGAAAAAAATTTCTTCTACAAAGAGAACATGTGAAAAGGCCAAGGGAGTGCATCACTGCAAAAAATACACATAAAAATGCAAATTTCCCTAAACTTCAGCATTGGACAGACTGAAGCCTAAGCGAGGACTTCAAGAAAGCAATGAAAAAGATGACAGGTCAGAGTTTCAGAAATTTAAGACAGCAGTAGGATTAGACACTTTGGGTTGTCTTCGTAGACATTTCTTATGGGAGTTAATTCCATTTGACATGCAAGACCAAAGCAAGATTACAGAGGTATAGCCCCATGGCGAGGTGTATGCTGTAGCTAAAAGCTGGGATTTGAATAATTGTGCAGGCTTACTCCAAGAATCAGCCGAGAACAGAATGAATGGATTATTACAAGGAACTTTGTACATTTTTAACTGCTGGACTTAATCAAATGCCCTCTATGTGAGAGCTGTGTTATGGTCCTCTGCACACACTCTTGCTGAAGTTTGTGGTAGGATCTATCAAAGATGAGAAAAAACAGAAGCTACTTTTTAAGAAAAGAAAGAGAGAGAGAGAAGAATGTGTAATGTATAGCCAGACTGGGTCATGCCCGTATGATTTACAAAGGAACAAAAATTTGGGGAACTTCAAGTCAACCTATCCAACCTCCCCCTCCGCCCCCCACATGCCCCTAGACTGCTCACCACCATCCATCCCCACGTTGCAAAGCTGGGAGAACTCATTTCCTGTGCAAAGACGGTTACAGACACCAGAGAGGAGATTTCAGGGAAAACGGGCCACAGCAAGATGGGGTTTGATTTCCCTAGTTCAGCTCGTTAGGGAGATCGTTGGTCACTGAGAAAATAATCCATTGCCCTTCCGCATATCTATCGATGTATCACTGCGACCTCCCTGTCTGCAACCCAGGGAAGCGCTTGTATGGAAAAGGCCAAAAGGTAAGAGTTCCGAAGACTTCTTGGCACTGAATTCACTGTCCAGTGGGGATTATTTAAATCCTTGATATAATTCCCACGTAGCACTCGTTAAAGTGCACTGTACATGCTGGACAGTGCAAAATTTAGAGAAGCTTTGAGAGAGGGAAGCTGATCTTGCAATAGCTGAGAATTATGAGAACCGGCCCATTCACGGGAGCCAAGCAGACGTCTCATTTTAAAAGCCACTGATTCAGATCTGAAGTGATTTGATTTGATTTTTTTTTCTCCCTAAAACTAGTCTTCCTCTTAGCCCTGGGTGAGAGCGCAAGTGTAATTCAGCCTGCAGCCCTCAGCAGGAGAGTGTCCACCCAGACAGAAAGAGGAGTGGACTGTTCTGGGGCCATGGCCCTGGGTCAGTGCGCCCTCTGCTGGGATGTTCACTGGCAGGCCAGCTGGGGAAAAGCTCCGTGGACCCCCCCAGGACAGCAGGGGACAGCTAGCCCATTGCCAACAGAAAGGACCTCTGAGAGGAGACAGCAGCAAGCCAGGAAGGCATCTCCCGCTGCAAGTGCTGATGAGAGGGGGCTTCCTTAAAGCCGAAGCCCAGTGCAGCTCTCCTCGCAGGACAAGTTTGACAGTGTCAGCCTGCCATGCAGAAACGGCAACAGGCAGGATGAACAAACATATTGTAAATTTGTCGACCCTAAAATTAAACTCCACCTCATTTATTTTCTTATTTCAGCAGGGGCTGCGACTCACCTGACAATAGAGGCACACATCTTGACTGACGAGCTGAGTGGTCTCCTTCTTAGAACAGGGATTTGCTCCCCGATGGACACAACCTGGCTTCTTGCAGCTGCAGCGCAAGTTTGGGCAGAGCTAGGAATTGGGCACCATGCTGCGTGCTCCATGCAGGAGAGTCAAGAAGTCAAGAAGCAAAGCGTAGCTGTGGGAGGGAGACCAAAAAAAAAAAAAAAAGAGAACGTGTTACCACAGAAAGATGAAACCCTTGCTTTTCCCCCCTTGTCTCTGTGGATCGTTGAGATTCTTGCAACTTGGGTCGGGTCCACAGAGCAGTAGCTTCAGCATCACCTGGAGCTTGCTGGAAATGCAGGACTCCAGGCCACAGCCCGGCCCTCCTGGGTCTGGACTGCGCTGGGACGTTTTCTCATCATTCAGTTGCACTTGAACACACCTACTGGATCAAAAGTCACAGTTCGGTGGGGTCCCTAAGGTAACTCCTAAGTTAGAAGTGTGCAACTGTCCAAAATGCAAGAGCTAAATCGCAAGTAAAGTGAGAGCCTCGAGCTTGTCGAGGAGCTACCACTTGCTTCCTTGGATAAGCAAAGCAGAGCCCAGAGAAGCCCACCCCCCACCACATATCTGAAAAGGAACCTCTCTTCAGGCTGAGCATGGATTTGCTATGGAAACTGGAACCCCCCATCACTGGTTTTGCAGGTAAGCTTCACCACATCCCATAACACCATGCAAATGTGGCCCTAGTATTGCAAATGATGTCAGGGTAAATCCCCATGTGGAAGGGACCCTATCTTCTTCTAATTAGCTCTGTACTACCTAAATGACTTGTCTAAATTCTGCAAGAATTGACACAGATATGACATTTTGATATCCCTTCCACTCATATAATGATTAATGAAACACCTGAAAATATAAATTGAATTTTGTTATAATCTCCCAAACACGATTACATTGTAAAGCATTCCCATGAAATCCTAAAAGTCTTGATATCATCTAGTCAGTGAATTCTACTTATAATTAATAATCATATTAATGAAACATAATTATTTTGATAGGAGGGTACAACTTGGGAGGGGGATCCCATTTATGGATCCAATATTGAAGATGTAGGTTGAGCGAGCTCTAGATGTAAATAATTCTTTTGGGGGGGTATGTAGAATTCTTGGTCACCAAGTTGAAGTCCGTTAGCAAAATCCAGAAACATTTATTCAAGATTACCTGAAGACATCCATTCACTATCCTTAGCTCTATGAAAGGCAAAAAGGAGTTATCTTCGGCTAGGGGCTGTTCATGATCTTAACTGTGATTGAGTTCATTCACTCAGACTCAAGACAGAAAATGACACACATTATACAAAAAATAAAACACAGCGCTCTTTAAACGTCCAAATGTCTACTACTCCTGTGCACATGGGACTCTTAAGAACATTCAGACAATTCTCGGGCAGTGATGAAAGAATCTGGCTCCATGGGAACACAGTTCAAAGGGATCTTGGAGCCTGGGTCCTTGTACAGTCAAGTAGCCATCTTGGCAGCCACCTAATTGTGAAAAGTATTCCAAGTGTGGGAGCCTGGTAGTGCATATTTTAAGTACTGGCAGAAATTGGGACTTCTTACTGATTCTTTTTGCCTTTTCCAGGGACAGATTCAATGATGTGTAACTTCTTGTTTTCCTAAAAGTACCAGTAGATGTAAACCACAACAACAACAGCAATGAAAATGCAAGAACCATATAACAAATATGCCAAATTCTTAAATGTTAAAAAAGGTAATTTCTTATTTTCTCCACCTTAGTTAATAGGACTTACTGGGGTTTTTCAACATGAATGGATAATATAGTTGAATGAATTACAATCGGTTGCAATTAATTATTTCACCAGCCCAGTAGATAGATAGAGACTGGTAGAAGCCCCAACACTGAGAACCTTAGTTACCCTTCACATCTGGCAATAAACTCACCACCATGGGTTAATTTTTAGCCCAACAATAAACTGGTCAATACGGGGAGCACTAGTACTAGAGAAGTACGCACACCTTATATTCAATGTGAACCACTGGTAGCTAAAGGACAGCACTTACCCAAAGGGAAAGTTCAGCAGGATTAGCAAGGAGAGGGGATGGTAGGAAGTGGGATGATATTATATTGTGGAGATTATAATCAACGGATTGTTGGATGGTTGGAAAACTTCAACCCAATTCACAATTAAATATTTTTTCTCATTTTTTGTTTCGTTTTATTTTGTGCGCCATGGTGAGTGTCCATGACACAACGGTCAAAGACCCTTCTGGGAAGGTCTTTTTTATAAGACAGCAGTTCTCAACCTGAGGGTTATGACCCTTTTGGGGGTCGAATGACCCTTTCACGGGGTCGTCTGAGTCATAACAGTAGCAAAATTACAGTTATGAAGTAGCAACGAAAACAATTTCATGGTTTGGGGTCACCACGACATGCGGAACTGCATTACGAAGGTTGAGAACCACTGTGATAAGAGAAGTTGTAGACTTTCATTCAACTGCGGAAGAGCAACAGCTCAGAGCCTTAGGGACCATGGGGCTTGATCCAGATCCCAGATCTGTCACTGAACGCTGCTGTGACCTCACTGACTTCCTCAAACCCTGCGTCCCTCACTCTCCACAGCTGGAAACGAAGGGTAATATAGGGCATGCTTAGTGGACTACTTATAAAAACTTGAATTAATAATCATGAGGAAGCTAGTACAGGCACGAGACACACTAAACAGCGTTTGCTGTGGGGGTTGTTGTAATACTACCCTTACAATTTGTGTAGGTTGACTAATCATGGTCATATTACAAGTTACTAAGCAATAGTCTTTGTAAGCTCAACTTTCATCCAATCTGAAAGCCTAGTTTCAGTCTCCACCTCAAGATACATGCACATACTCTTAAAAGCAAGATTTTTTTAATGTACTCGAGGGGGGAAAATGGTATGCCCTGGGACTTGAAAACACAAATGTGAACAAAAATATTGCAATTTAGCAACACACACACACACACACCAACACACACCTAGGACAGTTCCACTGGACAATCCAATACCGGAAGTTCTTCCACAAGAGATTGGTCATGAAGGGAGCTAACTGTGACCCAGTAGTCTCGTGAGAACGTCACCATTCAGAGCAGAATCACCTGAGAACAAACTAAGGCGGGAAGCAGCCCTGCGACGCCTTTGTCTTTTCTCCTTGAAAATCAGTTCTGTGGTTATCCACAGTTGGGTGTGGCATGGCTTATGAGCAGCAGGGCTGCAGCCAGCGCATGCTTCTTTTCAGAGAGTGGGCTGCGGGGGTAATATTTCACACCCTGAAGTACTCGGCGCAGAGAGAAAAAGAGGAGCTCCATCTCAGGTAGGGGAATTTATTCTAAGACACTGGGAAAGACTAGAGGGAAGAAAAGGCAAGGCAAATGAAATGTAGAAACAAGTGTCCTAGGCTGCCCCTGCCCTCTGCTCTAGACTCCAAGGTGAGGGGCAGCACTTTATGGATTGCCCTGGGTCCCATCTTCTCCTCTTCTCTCCTAAAGGCCTGCTTCCTAAGCACAGGAAGGAAATGAGCCCTACACCCGACGCTGCATATCAGAGCAAAATCGGAAAAACTTCCCCAAAGAAAGTAAGCCCACTTGTGAATGAGGCATTGTAGAGCCCAAAAAATAGACCGACAGTGATTGAAAGAGAGAAAATGACTTGGTCTTTCTTAAAACTGCAACAATTAGGCAATTGAGCTAACTAATAAGATCCAAGAAGATGTAAATAAGTTCCTCCCAACCCACCCCCTTTTTTGAACAAAGCGAGTGAGGAGACAAATTTCAGCCTGAATGAAAGAAGGTAAATGATTCCTCCCAAAGGCAGAGCCAAGATTTCTCAAAAGAGCTTCCTCCTAAAAGAGACCAAAGGAAACTATAGGAAGCAAGATGATAGAATGTGCTCCTGCCTAAAAGTAGGCAGAGATGGCCTCCTCTTCGACAGACTGAACCGTGGGTAATTGAATGCGAGACAAAAGCAACAATACAGGAAAAACTCTCAGAAACAGATGCACATAGTCACAGCGTGTGTAACAGTCCCAGGAAGGGCCCTGCGCTGTAGAACTCATTAATAAGGAGAGCCGTGAACAGAACAGAGTGGATTTGCAGAGATTAGGATGTAGCAAGCTCTGCCCAGAGACTGTATGACGTTGTGATGGGCCTTGGATCTGCAATCAGCTAAAACCGACCTGCCACCCTAAAGACCTCCTATGATTGGTTGATCTACCTTGGCCAAGTAACTTATGTGGTCTCCCAGACCACTAAAAGTGTAACATCTACAATACACTGCGTGTCCTCATGGGTCTTCCCTACCCTGGAGCATTGCTCCTGTTTGGATGAGACAGGGCAGAGCAGGCGGACCCGCATCTAGGATGCCATCGTCTAAGAGAGGCAGACACCTACGAGACGTGGGGCGGCAGTCATTTCATCCATGAAAGCTGGGCTCAGAGCTGGATAAAGCCTGCAGGTCAGGTTCCCAGGCGGACAAGGACAGGAGTCAGAAATGTGAGATCCCCTGGGGAAGGTCAGAAATACAGGCATTTGTATTTCCAGCATAGAACAGAGGGTTCTATGGTGAAGGACAATGTTTCTTCCACCAGGTCCCGAGCAAACAGAAGACAACTTTTTGAAGCAATGAAGAAAAGGAGGCAGGACGGTGGGAGGCAGGGGAGTGCAATCCAGCCTACTAGTTAGTGATCAAGGATCCAAATCGAAAGATGATGTTTAAGAAGCACAGGCCTTTAAGTGACAGTAGACGGTAGCTAATTACTATGCCCTGGGCAGGGAAAGGGGGGCATGAGGCTTGGGCTTCTATTTCATTATCACAGGTCAAGACTAGAGACCGTTACTAGAGAGGCAATTAAGTGTGTAGCCCTGGGAGGCTTCCTCAGCCAGGGGCTGTCGGTCCTTCCCATTGCTTAGGTCTTGGAGCTCTGAAACCCCTTCTGTTACCGGACTCTGGTTTGCTCTGTGGGGAGACTGGAGATCTTGATGTCAGCCGAGGAGTTTGTGTCTCTAGTGAAGAGTGGGGCTGGGTCAAGAGGGGAAGGAATCACCCCGTCCTTCACCCCAGTCGACACCTACATCACCAATAGGGTGCAGAGGGTCTGGGGGCAGGAAGAAGTCGAAGAACCGGCGAAGCAGTCCATGGATCATCGCTGCTGGGCTCCCCTGGGAGGAGACGGGAGCTCATGAGGGACAGGAGACAGAAACAGCAGCTCATACAAAAGTGATTTTCCGAAATGCAAATCCCAACCAAGACCAGGAAACTTTGGCCAACAGAAAGCCCTCCAATCTTTCTTGTTGGAAGCAAGGAGAGAAAGGGAGATTTCCAAGCGACAGAAGGTGTGGGATGAACAAACGCAAAACCAGAGAGCACTGTCTGACTGTAGGAAACCCGCGTCCAGGCCGTCAGGAGGCGGGCCCTGCCAGCCGAGCATTCGGGGTGACTTCCTGGGTGAGCTGGTTCCCTGTGGATTTCAGAGGAAATTGAAAGACATGTAAAAACAAAACAAATATTAGGGGAAATATATATTAGGGGAAATATATATATACATTATATACAGTGTTTGTCTCCACACGTGTGCATCTGCATGTTTATTATATTTGTTTCCTGCAAACAAAAATAAAAACCAAAAAGGAATTCTTTTTTCCCTTCTTATTTAGAATTCGATTTCCCTGCCTTGGTTCTTGGTCACCAGTGAATCCTCTTATATACAAAGCTGACTGGAGGGAGGGGTGGGATTGAATAACACATTTGTGCGATACAATCACATCATTTACAATCACTTAATGGGCCATATCCCAATTTTCACAAGGCATAAAGTGTCCTCATTAATACGGTAAGTGCAGCAGTCAAATCAGCGCTGTGATTTTATCAGGGTTTTTGACTGTATATGAATTAGAATGTAAGATGCCTACAGAATTTTTAATGGGGAGCCTTTAGCATGCACTGAATGTGTCTCCTGCTGTCATTTGCATCACATTAAAGCAAAATTTGGCATAAAAGGATAGAGAGAATATGTCCTAAATTACAGTTTTCCCAGAGTTGTCATGTCCACACATAGAAAAACCCGACTCATACGCTTGAACAGGATCCTCAATCTCAACAGGCCGCTCATGAACTTCCGCTGTGCTTGTGGGTTTTACAAGGCTGATCTGGGGTGCGCTCAGCAAGGCCAGGTCTAGGCAAAGTCCCCAGTGGTCCTGTGGTGGCCATGGGCCCAGGGAATGATTGTATTCATTCTCTCTACTGCAGCATGTCATTCAATGCTACATCCATCTTTTTTGGTTTTGTTTTTCTTTTCTTACCAGCTTGCTGAAAAGCCACTCACGTTTCTTAGATGACCCTTCAGTGGACCCTTCAGACAGCTTCTATTTTCAGTTTAATTCACGGCGATGGCTTTGGGGACGCAGGCTTAACGTTTTATCAATTCGATTCTGTATCCTCCATGACGAATGTGTACCAAGTGCTCTGTCTGTGGGACACAAAGCAGAGGCTTCACATCACACGTGGATGCATGTAGTTGTATGTTGAAATAAGTACTCAGTCTTAAGGTGATGGTAGCCGGAATAAGCATGCGTGGATGCTTCTATATACACTGAGGAACAAAGCAATGCAAAACCAGGAACTGTCGTTTCTTGTTAACCTCCAATTAGATCCAGGGCAGTCACTGGTTGGTGCATAGCAATTGAAACAGAATCCTTGGAATAAGAAAAACAATGAATGCATCCTACTTTGTAGAGGAGGCCGCGGTGCTTGTCCCCTGCCAAGCTCATCCAAACACCTGAGAATTGGATGCACCCGCTGGCACACGTTCTGATGACCTGTCCACTCCCCAGAAGACCAGGTCATGTGCAGGGACTCATATTCTGGATGGCATAGCTCTGCTATTTTAGAACCTGAATAGAAAAAAACCACTCCCATACAACCAATGAAAAGATGAATGTAACATGAGATCTGTGAGATCGTGTGAATTTACACCAAACCCACTGGACTACTTTATTAAAAGAACACTTTATGTGCACATCTGGAAAGAGCCTAGGCGTGATGAATGGATCTCAGAATAGCCACTGTTTCCGTTCTACTAGGACTGATGATAAAGGTTGCACGGCATTCCGCATCAGTGGCAGCAGGTTACCCCAGTCCGGTTCCCCTTCCTCTAATAGGCTTTGGTTACAGACTGGTCTTAGGAAAATCGATCCGATTTCTTCTAGTGTTAGAAACAGTTTTAAAATACAATTGTCACAAGTTTTACATGCATTTCATGTCTTTTATTTGTTCGTTTTTAACTTATGACAGGAATTGCCATTGGGACCCTCTTCCTTGTGGCACTGTGGGTGAAGGACTGTGCTGCTCACCTCAGGTGGCAGTTGGAACCCACCAACCCTCAGGGATGGAAAGCAGAGGCTGACTGTGCCCGTCAAGGGCTACAGTGGAACCCTAGAGGGTTGCTTCAAGTCAGACTCAACTGGCTCACAGTGGGGTTTGTTTGGGTCCTTTGGTTTAGTTGGGCATTGTTGTGGCGTGGTTACAGAAAGCGCTGTTAAGCTTGACTCCGCCAGCTTCGCTGAGGGGGAAAGATGTGGAAGTAAGCTTCTGTAAAGGTTCCAACCCGCTGGACTAGCTCTGTCCTGCGTGACAAGGTCACTACAAGATGGACTTGACTTGGGGGGCTTGGACTTGATCCATTTTTTAAGACCATTATAATGTTTCCTGTCATACCTAAATAGTTCAAATAGCATGGACCTTGTGACAAATCCACCTGCGGGTTAATGGATTTTAAAATTAGAAATTTCCTGAAGATAGCATTACGTTCTTTAATTCCATGTATCCCCTCCTAAGATTATGTCATTGTTGACTACACAGTGTCCAGGCAGCAGGCACTTCACCTGCTGTGGGTTTAAATCCTGGCCTTACCTCCTCCACGGCTGGTAGAACATTGACAAGCCACTTGTTCTCTTTAAGGAATACCTCGTTCATCTCTAAAATGGGACTAATATTTAATATAGTGACTTCATATGAGTTTGAAATAATACGATGGAAATCAAGTACCTAGAATCACTACTGGCAAAATGTTAAGAGTTCACACAGGGTCAATGTACTACTCAGGATGTTCTACTTAGCTCTTTACCAAGACATAAGAGTGCCAATAACTATATAAGATTCAAATTAGATGCTATGTAACCCAATTTTCATAATCAGGCTGTGTAAACTAAGGTATGTGAAACTTCTTTTCTCCAGAAAAATTTATATAAACACCTTTAATTTACCCTACCGCTCCTATGTACTCCCTGGAAATTTACTAAAATTCAGAATTTAAGGGAGGTACACAAAAGCACAGAGAGACTATATATTTTATCGCTTTTCAAGAACTACAAACTTTCACAATTTCATCAGGAACCATACTTGCCTGTTGATCATTTGAGCTGCTATTCTTTGAAATCCCCTGCCAAATCCCTAGGTACTTATGAATAAAGGTGCAAGCTCTATGGAGAAGCACGCCAGCCTATGTGATCCAAGGATTGCAAATAATGAAATCCAAATCCTAAGGAGGGAACAATATCCGAGTTTAAATTATGAACACCTAGTTTACTGAAGTCTGTAGATGACAGTGGAGACCCAAGATGGATTCAGATGGATTCTCCATGTGGATTAAGTCTCTAGACCATAGTCAGGTATGTGTATAGCCTTGGGATCCAATAGAGAGCATGGCATAGCTGATTATAACAGATCTAGCAGGTTAAATATAAGACCTTATCATTTGATCTCCCTTTGACCCGTTTTAAAATTGTTGCCATTTTTACTAATTTCTGCTTTTGTTTTGATTGAGGTTTTTTTTTTTCTGTTTTGAATAGACATTGCTTTTGTTTTTTTGTTGTTTTCTTTCTGATTGTATTTTGTATGGTTTTCTGTACATGAACTCCAGGATGAGAGACCTATAGAGACAGAAACTGGATTCATAATTGCCTAGGCACATGGCAGGGGAGGATGGGGAGAAGCTAACAACAATTAGAACTAGAACAAAGGTTCTGAAATGGATTGTGGTAATGACTGCACCCATCATTTAATATGATGGAAGGGTAAATTTTATGATATGTGAAATATATGCCAATGAAACAATTTTTAAAAAGATCATGGAGTTTCTCCCGGAACTTTCTGAAACCCTCCCATATACTTGTCAATATTCATGAGCTATATACTTAAAAGTAGGTGTGTTTTATTGTATATAAACTACATTTAACACAATCAATTTTAAAAGTATATTTTTTAAAAGAATCATGCAGTTTTGTTTCTAATTCCACTCTAACATTGCCTAAATGCATTTTTACTTACTTTCTAAGAAAAAGAATCCACTCTTTTTTTTTGACAATATACTTGTGTAAATAATAGCACACCGAATGCCTAGGCATAGTCTTCCCCCTCAGATGCAGCCAGTAATCCGTCTCATGGACTCAGAGTAATGCTGCAGTGTTTCCTCTCACGGTACATGCGTGCGGCTTCTCTCGCAGAGCCTGTGGCACATGCTTCGTGTGTCCCATGTTCTTCTCACAACAGCGGTTTGAGTGTCTTGCAGGATATTGATGTGGGATGCTTATTGGCAAATACTTTTTTAAACTGCTTGAACTTCCTACTTTGCATTCACTTTCTTCCTTCCTGCCAGCCATACACACATGTAACATTAGTCTTCAAATAGAGGTGCAGTTCAGAAAGTTGATTAGCTTTTCAAAACATGACCTCAAAGATGTTTCATGCCTCAAATAATTCCTGACTCCATTCATATCACTGACACTATGATAGCTCAACGTTGGATGATCAGCAAGTATTTCCATTCTTGCTCTCTTGTTGAGGAATTTCTTGCTATTAATATTCAAAACATTTCCATCTATGCCTACTAAGTAAGCTGTCATTAATACTGCTTTCATGTCTCCTTCTCCTCAGTGCACAATAAGGTGGAGCAGGGGCACTGTGAACACTAATTTCGCTGGACTTGGATTTGCATTGCCTCCTCATTGTTCGATTCTTTAAGTCAATCCTGTCCCAATAATGTCTATTTATATAATCAGAGTCATAGACTGGACTGTGGCAGAAATGAAGAATTATAGATTTCTGTCATTCTATGTGCATTTGTAAACACATTAGAAAGGTTAGGAAACAAGGCCATGCAATCAGTTCATTTGTGGATAGCTTTATTTTAACTTTAGTGTTTATCTGACATCTTTCACTAATGATAAGTTATTTGCATCCTCACTGATCTTCCTTCTCTCTCCCAACTCAAACTTCAATGATTACTTTTGATCTTTGAAAACGTTCTGAAAAAGACGGAATGTACATATCCATCTTCCTTCTCTGGGCTACTGGTGCATTCTTTTCCATTCCCTTAACCCACCAATGATTCTTCATCTGTTTCCCTTGCTTTACTTTAATACTTGAGTTGCCCTTAAGAAATCATTTTCCCATAGATTTTTCTTTTCTTTTCATTTTGGCAATTGTCTTTCTTCCTTAAATTCAAGAAGGAATTAGTTTGTGCTTTGCATTTTTTTCCTTAACGTGTGTTTTCATTAGTGAAAGACACTATGAAGGACATAGGGGGACTTTTTTGAGGTAATGGTTATTTTGACGCCACTAGTGGAGCATATGTATTTCAGGAAGTCTCTGATGCTGGAGCCAGTGGGATAAGACTGGTTTCTTGGGATTCAAATAGTTACACAGTTCTCCACAGATGAAAGAACAAAGTCAATAAGGTGGGATACCAGTTTCCCAATAAGCCCCAGAGGCATAAAATACAGGTGAATATATATCAAGAGTCATGTGTTAGTCTGGGTAAACTAGGGAAACAAATCCACAGAAACTCATATATGTGTAAGAGAGAATTTTATATAAAGGCTAAGTGTACATTCAGAAAGCATCCCAGCCCAGTGCTGTCCAAGCCTATAAGCCCATATGTGACACACCAATCTACAATCTATCCTCCTAATTCTCACAAAACACATGCAACAATGCTGACTGCAGGAGGAAAGCCAAATCAGTGAGCGTGTAAGCATCTCAGCACTGGCAGGGGTCTCCATGCAGCTGCTCCAGCACCCAGGGCTGCATCAGGGTAGGTCCATGTGGCACCTCCTCAGAGATGTCTCCCAGGAAGTGAGCCTTGCCAGCTGAAGCAGGGAACTGGCTAAGGCAGTTGCACCCTGGTCTGACCATCAGAGAGCAAGAGACCTGAGAAACAAAAAGCAAGGCTCACCGAGCCATTTTATCTCTCCACCCTTCAGTGAATCCCAGATGTGTGCATTGGTCAGGTTGGCACAATAAACCTTAACTATCTCAGGTCACAACAGGATTATGTATCTGGTTTGCCTTCAAGTTTCAACCTTGGCTTTTTCACAAACTATGAATTATAATGAAGATTAAGGTACACCTGACCCAAACCATGGTATTTTCAATGGCCTCATGTGGGTGTGAAAGTTGGACTTTGAATAAAGAAAACTAAAAGAGAATCAATGCATTTGAATTGATGGCAAAGAATATTGAAATTATAATGGACTGCCAAAGAGACAGTGTCTTAGAAGAAGTACAGCCAGAATGCTCCTTAGAAGTGAGAATGGTGAGACTCCCTCTTATGTCTTCTGGGCATGTTATCAGGAGAGATCAGTCCGTAGAAAAGGGCATCATGCTTGGTAAGGTAGAGGGACAATGACAAAGAGGAAGAGCTTCAAGGAGACGAATTAACAGTGGCTACCCAAAAGGACTCAGACAAAACAAGCATTGGGAGGGTGGCACACGATCAAGCAGGGTTTAGTTCTATTGTGTCTAGGGTCATCAGCACCCATTGATGATGAGGGTGTGTTGTAATTAAAGTCTTGGGTGGTACAGCGCCTAACCAGGTCAGCTGCAAATCCCAAGGCTGGAGGTTCAAGTTCTCCCAGAGGTGCCTTGAAAGAAAAGTCTAGTGAATTACTTCTGGGGGAAACAATCAGCCATTGAATGCCCCATAGAGCACAGTTCTACCCTGACATACATGGGGCTGCTGTGACTGAGAGCGGAAGCCAATTCTTGCACGACGATATCAATCAGCCCCATTCATAAAATATGGGTTCAGGCAACTAACCCACCCAGACACATCCTCTATGAGTCCTGGAGGATGGGGTAGATTTTGATTCACCTGTGCCTCAACTGATAGTGGGCTTTCATTCTCAATTGGTAATCTCTAGAGGGCACTTTGGGATGCCCTGAAGATCAAGGAATTAAGCTGAAAATGTTGCATTTGTAGAGCGTATCCTTTTTTTTTTTTTAAAGATCATTTTACTGGGGGCTCTTACAACTCTTATAACAATTCATACATCAATTGTATCGAGCATATTTGTACATAGGTTGCCATCATTCTTTTCTAGACATTTACTTCCTACTGAGACTTGGTATCAGCTTCTCTTTTTTCCCTCCCTCCCCCGATCCTCAAGACCCCTTGATAAAATTATAAATTATTATTATTATTTTCATATCTTACACCAAACTTCTGTCTCCTTTCCCCACGGTTTCTGTTGTTAGTCCCCCTGGATGCAGGGGGATGTGGTTATGTGTCAATGTTTGGTTCCCCCTTCTTCTTCCTCTCCTCTGCCCACCTTCCCCCTACCTTTCTGGTATTGCTACTCCCATTCCTGTTGCTGAATTCCATGAGTTGTGAGCTCTTATCTCTTACCTGTACCTGTGCACATGCTCTGGTCTAACCCTCAGTGAAAGGCAGGACTGGGGTCATGATAGTGGGGGATCAAGATGCCTCAAGGAACCAGAGGGATAATGTATGTTCATCGGTGCTTTACTGCACCCTGGTGGACTCATCCCTTCTCTGTGACCCTCTGTGAAGGGAGGTCTCATTGTCTGCAGATGGGCTTTAGGTATTTGCTCCGACCCCCCTCATTCTTAATATGTTTGTTTGTTTGTTTATTATGGGCCTTCAGATACCTGTTACCCAGACCAGGTGACACCGCATGATCAAACAAACTGGTGTGCTTCTTCCCTGTGGGCTTGTTGCTTCTCTGCTTGATAGCCACTTATTTAACTTCAAGCCTTTAAGACCCCAGACACTATATCTTTTGAAATATTTATATAGCAATACACTGAGCTAGTGGACGGACTTCAGGCCTCTGCTCATACCCTCCCTCAATGCCACAACACTTGGTTCTAACAATCTGGCATTCTGTGATGCGCACACTCCCAGCACTTTCGCTGAGGACAAAATGGGTCCTTAAGCAAATGTAGTGAAGAAAGCGGATGGTGCCCATGTTCTTTTAAACAGCTCAGAATGCCTTCCCATAGCACCCATAGATAGTTTAATTAGAAAGCACATTGCGGGCAGCAGATAGAATACCCTCTGGAGAGTCCACATCGTCCTCAGGCCTTACATTCCCATTTTACAGATGTGGATTCTTCCCAGAGTCCTAAAGTGCTGTGGGTCAGAACTCATGGAAAACCTCAAGCTTCCTTATTGCTCCACTCTTTCCTTGTCTCTCTAGATTCTGTTGAAACACAGCAGCGATAAACTTCCACAGCCCACTCTCACTGCCGCCCATCAGTGCCCATTTTGAAATAGGAAAAAGAGTAAGGGAGTTTGTCCTCTTTTGATTTCTCAGCTCCCAGGTCATGAAACTGTCCTTGTCCTTATTCTAAGTAGATTTGTGTTATATTTATTTCATGCCCGAGAAGCTATTTCAGATTTAAGGTACACCATGAGGTACGGTACAATACCTGGAATGTATTTATGGGGAGAAGCAGTGTTTTCTTCCTTATTCTCCCACAAGAGGGTCTGTGGAGGAGAACTGCTGCCTGCCATCACTTATTTTTATTCTGCCTACTACATCCAGAGAATTCCCAAACCAGCCTCGAGGAATACCGACCCTCACAGATCTGCTGCGTGTTCCCGCCTTCCTCCCTGGCCTTTCCTCCTTGCTTCCTGGCACCAGCGCACTGACACCTACACATCGAGGCTCTCCTTGTGAGAATTGGCCTATCACATTCGTTTACATCCACGTAATTGCTCCTGCTATTGTTTGGTCTGTTCACCCCCAGCTAGGGTGCAATTCACGTGAACGCTGGGGAAGCACAGCCACTCGATTAGTTCTGCAAGTGGATTAAAATCTCCTAGTTAATTGGAGCCTGTCCACACTGCTGCAGGTTGAACAAGTCTCTGTCTTCCAGAGAAGACCCCCACTTGGAATATGAAAGGCTTGACTGGGACCAGTCGGGTTTTCTGTGCAGCTCTGTGGCAGGGCACTCCGCCAGCAATTTCACCAACCCAATCGCTCCAACCTGCAGCTAGTCTTTTGATTGGCAGCTTGCCTTCTCCGTTCTCAGACGGTGCGCAGGCAGACTGGAAACTCTCAACCAGTTATGTGGTTGCATCATTCGTATCACAAGGCCATGGGAATTTATTTTGAAACATAACCCCTTAGAAAAACTCCTTATTAAACACCTTGGCTCACTGGAAGGAAAATGAGAATTAAAAAGATGATAGTCTCAACGGACCCAAACCATATTTCAGTAAATTTAGTAATTATCTTTTTTTGCCAGCACCTAGCACCCACGTGACAACAAACACCCTCTGAAAACTGATCCCTAGGCTTCTCAGAGGCAGCAAAGTCTAGATTTTTTACTGCCAACATTGTATCCCTAATCATGTGCCCCAAATATCGTTGAAATACAAACACCTTTACCTGTAAACAGGAGGCTGTTGGGAACTGGCGTTTTTCTTTTGTTATGTTCATACAGTGGTGCGGATGCCGGATGGACCATAAACCGAATCACTTCAGCGTGAAATCAACAGCACCACCGCCACAGAAGCTCGCACCGGGAGGAGACTCACACGGGGAGGAGACCCACACACCGGGAGGAGACGCGCATGGCAGATGCATCACCATGCTAGGAATGCCCGCGATGGTCGGCTGCTACTAACGGCTGAAAAAAGATAAAGCATGGACATCCTTCTGGAGGGCTGAGGTAGCTAAATGTAGGGACACGGGGGCTTGTCCCTGCCGTACCTGCAAAGGCCCCATAGAGGAGGTTGGAAAGAAATCAGACAACCATTAGAGACCCCAAACTGAGCATGCTCACACTCAAGCCCTCGGGTCAGGTGGGAGATACACCTGGGCCTTCACCAAACTAGGCCCAGGCTCGTGACATCACGCAGGTGGGCCCAGCCCAGCCCAGCCCAGGGAATCAACCGATACCTTCAACCACGCCTTCCCCAGCCAGGGGGTGGGCTTGAACGCAAGCAGGGAGCATGCGCTGGGGCGTTCTTACTCCGTCTCACCCTGCTCCTGGTCAGAGGCAGGGAGAAGGGGAGCGTCTCCGTCCCGTGTGTGCACAAGTTCCCACTCTGGGCCCACATGCTTTTAGCCTCTAGGGTTCTTGGCCTTGTGGCCTCCGGGGTTCCCCCCACCCCGCAAACTCCGCACATGTCAGTGCTCTTTTCCATGTGCTTGTTCGGACC
>NW_022106471.1:13137239-13139034 GCF_000313985.2 Echinops telfairi
GTCTTGCGTTTGTTTTAGGGATGATGAACATACATAGGAAGAAGTGTTTGTGTTTACCTCGGAAGTCAACGCTAGAGGCAATTAAGAAACATGCCAGGTGCTTTACATCACTTGAATCCTTAAACCATCTTACCAGACTGATTTGGGGAATACCACCTTCTGTCTACATACTACAGTCTGAGACTCAGAAAGGTCACAGAATCAGAAAGTATCAAAACTATTTATTGAACTCCAGTTCTATATGAATCCAAATCGATGTTTCTACAACATCAGAGGAATGTCCTTTAAGAAGAGATCATTCTTGAGCTGTAACCTGAAGGAGATGTAAGTGCTCACCAGGAAGTAAAAGGAAACCACATATCCAGAGAAGACCCTTCCCTGGTTTGTCAGTTAATTGTTCTCTACTGGCCTGGGATCAATTCCCACCCATCGTGACCCTATAGGACAGGATAGAACTGCCCTGGTGGGTTTCTGAGATGGTAACTTTTTTATAGGACCAGAAAATCTCCTTTTTCTCCTCCAAAGTGGGTATTGGTTTCGAACTGCTGACCTTGGGTTAAGCAGCCAATATTAAAGGCCATGAATGAGAGAACCAGGAAAATAAGGTGAAAGAAGTAATGGGGACTACCTGAGTCAGTGTGGTACCAGGCAAAACGAATGCTCATGAAGGAAGAGGAGAGTTGTTCCCGGCAAGAAAGGGAGCCGAGCCACTTATTAGGAATCAAGATGATATTGGGCTTACAGATATTGGGCTTCATTTACTGATCTCCTCCATGATACCAAAGACGAAAGCACCGTGCTTTAGTTCCCATCTCTGTGAGGGCCACAGGAGTAGAAATCGCATACAATATCAGGGGACTTGGCTAATTTGTCAGTGTTTTTCCCTTATTTTACCTTTCATTAACCACTTGAGGAGAAATGTGACCCAGCAAAGCAAGAGACAGAGCACAGGGGCAGTTTTTGCCAGCTTTCCATCACAATGGTGCACAGAATAATAGAAGCGATGCCTCCTGTAAGCCACACATCTAAACTGGGCACTGCTGTTCCTCTTTGACACTGCCCGAGGCCATTGCTTCACATGCTTTCAGCCAGCCCTGTGCTTGCCGTCCTGCATCAGGCCCATTCACAGGTACAACAACCACACACTGCCGTTGAATCAGACTCTCAGTGACCCTGTATTGGGCTTCTGAGACTGTAAATCTCTTTGCTTACCAGTTTTATTGACATATCATTCACATTCATATAATCCAATAGTTCGATTAAATTCAAAAGAGTTGTGCAATCATTGCCACAATCAATTTGAGAACATTTTCTTCTTTCTTGTCCTCATTATTATTAGCTCTTCATCCCCACCCCTCCCAACCCACCCTGTCAAAGCTTAAGAAGCTATTTGTCCAGTTTCTGTTATTCTCGATTGACCTATTCTGGATTTCATATACAGAAAAGGACACAGAAGCAAAACTGCAACACCTGTTACAAAAATGAAACTGAAAAGCATCAGCCAAAAAGAAAGCAGGGTTAGAACAAAGTTTAAATGGGTGAGAAGGGAAATCAAATAAAAAGATGTTATATTTTAACCTAACTACATATGAGTATGTATTAACCCACTTTCCAAGACACTGTCTGATGGAAGGCTATTCACATCCCTGATCTATAGTCAGAAGGCATTCGCTGGAGGCTTAATCCAGATGGGGACCCTGGGCATGAATTTTGGGCTTTCACTGTCCTCTATAGCCTTCTGCACACCAGGCACTCAAAACTTAATCTCTCCTGCTGTTCCCTCTGCCACAGACTG
>NW_022106471.1:13141303-13143500 GCF_000313985.2 Echinops telfairi
ATTATAAAAGACCTTTGAACTTTGCACATATAATATATGGCATTATTTTCAGAGAACCTGACTGTAATAAATGGCATTGAGGTAGACAGATCTGACCTCTTCTGGCTTCCATATTCCTTCAAGGCAAGACTCAAATATGCTTCTGTGCTCCGTTCTTCATAACTTATTCTGGAACCCACGGTCCCTCTGTGTCCATAGTGGGTTCAATGATGTGCTTCATGGCCACACGGAACTCACAGACGACGCTCACAATAGAGGGTCAATTGATTCCTGCAAGTCAGGATCAGAAACAGTAAAGACACGGTCCTTGGTCTTCTTGGCCACCAGCCAAGTCATTGTCTGGTCCTCAGTCTCCCAGTCACATGGTCCCTTGGCGTTCACCCCCATGGGCCAGGAAGCCAGCCCACCTGTCACTCTGTCCCATAATTCCATAGTTTCGGGTCTGATGCGGAGTTGGAACCTCCTAATTTCAGTGCTGCTCATCTGAGACTCCATGCCACCGCATCTGGTGCATCTTCTCCCCAGCCCTCCAGAAAGAAGCCTTGGTCCACTGCTCCAGAAAGAGGTCTTAGATGTGTTTTTCCAAAGACTTTAAGGTTTTCTCTGGCTGCTGCTTCAAAGATGGTTTATCCTTATATCCAGGAAGGTGACAATAAAACTGATCGATCCCCTCTCTTAGGTCACACATGCCTGAATTGCATTGTCCCACCCAATCATTCATTCATTGAGACTTGGGTAGGGGACCAAAATAAAAACTTTCACTTCACCACAATGATTATATATAAAAATGATATCCAAATTATTTTTACAATATTGAAATCAACAAGGTTTCAGGATATAAGGGTAATATAACGTCTAGTGCACTTTTATACACTAGCAATGTTCAACCACAGTGTTCAAAACCATGTAGATGGCGTCCATTAGGAAATACATAGGGGCTGTGGTCATTGTCATTGCTGTTGTTAGGTGCCCTCGAGTCAGTTCCAACCCAGAGGGAGCCTGTCTACAACAGAAGGAAGCCCTGCCTGGCCCGGGGCCACACTCACAACTGTCAGGTTTGAGCCCATTGCTGCAGCCACTGTGTCATTCCACCCTGTTGAGAACCTTCTTCTCATTTTCGCTGCCTGAACTTAGGAGTTAGTATGACGAAAGATACACAAATCCTGTACATGAAAACATACAAAAAATCTGAACATTTCAAGAATCTGTAAATATATGGGAAAATATTCTATTGGTCATGTACCAGAAAATTCCATATTGTTAAGATGTCAGTTTTCCCCTTATTGATCTATAGACTCAACACAACCATAAAATAGGCCATCGGTCATACTAAACCTAATGGAAGGTTGAATATTGACCAAAGTGCAAAGATAATTCAAAGTAGAAAGGACCGCTTTTTCAACAACAGGATTAGATCTAGGAGCTATCCATTCACAGGAGAGTGAACTTCATCAGCTTTAAGAACTTCTGCTCTTAGAAAGCCACTGTTAGAGCAATAAAATGGTCAAAGAAAATGTGAACACATAGACACTTTTAAATCCCATATCTGGGGAAAAAAAACTTTTGTCCAGAATATATAATGAAATTTCAAAACTATAGAAAAAGAAAACAAATGACCTAATTTTAAAAATGGCCAGATGATTTTAAAGGATACTTTATCAAAGAAGATATGTGGATGGCAAAGAAGGACCTGACAAGATGCTCAGCACCATTAGTCATCAGGAAATGCAAATTAAAACCACCATGAGAAATCACTTATATGTATTAGAGTGCCACAGATTAAAATGACTGACAATACTGCATATGAGACACAGGGTCCTCTTATCCTGCCAGTGTAAATACAAAATGATACAACCAACACCATGGGGTACAGTTTGGAAGTTTCTTTCCCACAGCACAACTGGTCCTTTCAATCTGCTGAGCTTGTGCTTGGCAGCCTGCGTGTAACCACTGCTTCACCTGGGCTCCTTAGTCGTTATTGTTGTTGTTGTTGTTGTGTTGTAAGGTGTCGTTGAGTCAGTTCTGACTCATAGAGACGCTTTGTTCAATAGAGCCAAACAGTGAGCACATGCCAGCCTCACATTTGTCATATTTGAGCCCATTATTGCAGCCTTTGGGTCAATTCCTCTCATGAAGGATTTTCTTCTTTTTTGCTGGCCCTCCTGCTACACTGCAGCGGTTCTCAACTTGTGGGTCG
>NW_022106471.1:13144660-13160315 GCF_000313985.2 Echinops telfairi
CCTTGTTTTTCAGCACTTTAAAGAGGCCTGGGGCGGCAGATGAAGTCAATGTCGGGCATCACTCGGCTCTTGACTGCGGTTTCTCCCAGCATCGCTTGTAGCGCCAAACACGATGAAATCCCTGAGAACGTAAATCTTGTCTCTGTTTTTCTCTATTGCTTTTCTCTGTTTCCTATTGACCCAGTTGTGATGGCTTTAGTTTTCTTTACATTGAATTCTAATCCATAATGATGCTGCAATCCTTGGTCCTCACCCACAAGTATCTCAAGTCCTCTCATTTTTAGCAAGCAAGACTGTATCACCTGCATATCACAAGTTGTTCATAAGCCTTCCTCCTATCCTGATGCCACATACTTCTTCAAAAACCTAGCTGCTCGGATTATTTGTTCAGCTTACAGGTTGAATAAATACGATGAGAGGACATAACCCCGAGGCACACTTTTCCTGATTTCAGCACATGCCGTATTCCCTTGTTCTATTTGTACATCTGCCTCTTGATTCATACAAGTTCCACACGAGCATAAGGCAGTGTGCTGGAATTCCCATCTTTCTCCAGGCTATCCAGGGTTTGTTATGATCCACATAATGGAATACCTTTGCGTAATCAATGAAACATAAATAAACATCGTGCTGGTATTCTCTGCTTTCAGCCAAGATCTATGTGACATTAGTAATGATGTCAGTTCCGTGTCAGCATGCCGCTGCGACCCCTGGTGGAGGATCATCCGCAAAAATGTACTTGCATATGATATCAGTTATACCTTAAAAAATAAATTTAACATTTCGTTGGCCCCCCTTTCTTTGGAGCGGACCTCTCCAAGTTGACTAGTTCCTTCTGGTTACAGCTACTCGGGGTACTGTTCCCACTGATTTGCTGCTTGCGTTTTCAAGAAATGCTTTCTTCACTGGATCTTCTCGTCGTCCACTGGTTGGGTGGAGAATTTCTCAGTTCTTTCAGTCGAAGAGCTGAGGAATAGGTTCTTTCTTTTTGGTTTTCTAACTCAAGGTCTTTGCACATCTCATAATAGTTTACTTTGTCTTCTCCAGCTGAGCTTTGAAACTTTCTATTCAGCTCTTTGATTGGATCATTTCTTCTTCTTGCTTTAGCTATTTCATGATTAAGAGCAAGCTTCGGAGTCTTTTCTGACTTCCGTTTGGATCTTTTCTGTCTTTCCTATCTTTGTAGTGCTCTTGTATTCTCTGCATGCACGAGGTCCTTGATGCCCCCCACCGCTCATGGGGTCTTCCGTCATCGGTGTTTAAAGCAAAACATTCGGGAGAGGCTATCAAAATCCGGGTGGGATAAACTTACGGTGGTCTTTGAACTCTTCTGGATTTGTTTTCATTTCTGTTTTCAACTTCAACCTGAACCTGAACTTACAAATGAACAGTTGGTAGCGATGCTCCACCATCAGCACTTGGCCTGCCTTTAGCCGCTTTCATTAGGCCTCTCCTTCATCTCGTCCGCAGATGAGGTTAATTTGCTTTCTGTGTTTTCAGCCTGGGGAAGACCCTTTGTGGCGTTGAAAAAGAGGTATTTGAGATTGGTTTTGCAAAATTCTGTCATGTGATATCCAACGTCCTTCCTATCACCCAGACCATTTTCCAGCGTCTGTGCCTCCCTCTGTTTCCAACGTTTGCATTCCGAGAGCAAATGATTATCAATGGCTCTTGATCACACGTTTCCCCCGTCTCTGACTGAGATATCTGGGAGAATTCTTCCATGTCTTCCTCACTAGCCTTATTGTCGTGCATAGATTTTCATCATAGTTGTACCAATTGGACATCCTCATAGTCCAATAAGTACAATGCCATCACAGGCAGCATTGCACTTGAGGATAGATCTTGAAACGTTCTTGTTTGAACGTGAATGTGCAGCCATCCTTGGATTGTGTCCTGGCTGGTAAAGTAAACCATAGGGTTTTATGATTCAAAATACCCAATACCACTCCATTTGAGCTCACTAAAGCCTAGCATACCTATCTTTGTGTGCTGTTTCATTTTTAACAGCTTACAATTATCCTAGATTTGTACTTGATACATTCCCAGCTCCAACTATGAATGAATGTGTATAGCTGCTGCTCCTCCTTTTGATTCTTGATTCAGCATGAGGACCCCCAAGACGTTCCTCCATAGGCTTTACTCCGCTCCTGTCATTATGGCTGACTTTACCTCGAGAAGGTCACTCTTCGGCAGTCATATTTTGAGTGCCTTCTGACCTGAGGGAATCATTTTCTGGCAGCATCTCTAACAAATGTCTGCCTTCGTTCATTAGCTAGTCAGTAACGAACCATCATTCTATGCTCTCCGTAGAGTTTTCCATGGCTAATTCCTCTCAACTGGACAGTCTATTCTTCTTTCCTGGTCTGTCCTTAGTCCGGAAGCTCTGCTGGACCTGTTCACTGTAGACAACCCTGCTGATATTTGAAACCCCACAGACATAGCCTCCAGCATACAGCCACACACGTGCCACCACAGTCCTGCCAGCTGGCAGGCTGGTGGTGGGGTTCCTCAGCAGGGCTCGGCAAAAAAGAGGCACACTTTCAATGAGATGGATTGGCACAATGTCTGCAGCGATGGGCTTAAACACAGTTGTGAAACTAGTACTAAATCAGCCAGTGTTTCCTTCTCTTGCACATCTGGTCACGAGGAGTCCGAACCCACTTGTTGGCACTTAACAACCACCACCACCATCACCACGTCATTTGGCATTCTAAGAATCACTTTACTGTTACATGTTCCAAACTACACATTCAAGATTTTTGGATTTCTTACACGGGATTTTTGCAATTTGTATTTTTAAAGGTCCCTAAGGAAATGTTGATGACCAATCATATCTTGGACCCACTGTGTTATAAGAGATACCTAGATAGGCCATAGAGTCATCATGACTCAAAATTGACTCGATGGCAGTAAGTTTAGATAGACTTAGTTACAAAGGCCCATCAAAAAGTTTGGGACCATGTCATGGGTAACTTTGAGTAGGAATTCAATGGTTTACGGTAAGAGACAATGATTATAGTACGCATTTTAAATCTTAATCACAGCACCAAACTTTCTAACTGAACCCTTCAAATCTGAATGAAGCAAAGCACATCATATTTCAATAAACGAAGGTAATATTAATTACTTGGCAAATCGTTGACAAGCCTGTTGTATGACTTTAAGTGTTTAAACATGGGGTTCTATTTTTTAATTTATGCAGATATAGATATAATTATATATATATATATAATTTAGAGAGAAGAGAATGAGCTGAGCCATGGTGGTGTTGTGAGTTAGGCATTAGGCTCCTAACTGAAAGGTTTATAGTTCAAGTACACAAAGACTCCACAGGAGAAAGACGAGGCTGGGTGCTCCCATAAAGATTTACAGTCTCAGAAATCCTATATACAGGTGCTATGAATCTAAGTCAAAGAGATGACAGAGGTTTGGATTTGGTAAACAACGCATATGTCTATATAAGCATGTAACCCATTATTTACCAGTTTAATATTCATCACTTGACATCATTGATATCAAGCATGCTGTGCAATGATCATCAATATCCAATGCCTACTTTCCATCATCAGAAATAAAATCTCAGTGCTTCCTAAACTATGCTTCCTCTTTGTCCCCTCCTTTCCATTTCAGCTATCTACTCATCCCTTCTATCTCTACACATTAACCTGCTCTAAGTACTTCATGTAAGAGAGGCCACACAACACTCATCCTTGTGGAAATGACTGAAGTCACAAAAGGACACATATTGTGTGGTGGCGGCTACAAGAATAACCTTTCCAGGGTTCATCTGTGTTGCTGTGTGTACCAGTATTTCATGCTAACTTGGGGCTGAATCATATTCCATTGAGTGAGGAGTATTTTTCCTAGGATGAACCCAGGGCAAAGCTTGCCAATTATTAAAGCCGTCTGCCTAATGCCAAACCCAAACCCAAACTCACGGCCATCAAGTCTACTTGGACTCTGACTCGTGGTGACTCTGTAGGCAGAGTACAACTGCCCCTGTGCGCTTCCACGACTGTAACTCTTTATGGGAGTAGAAAGCCTGATCTTTTTCCCACAGAAAAGTTGGTGGTTTCGATCTGCTGACCCTGCATGCACAGACCTAATCATTTCTTCCCTAAAAACATGTACAAAGCAATCTCATATTTCTCAAAGACTGCGGTGAAAGATGGTTTGATTGGCATAGTTTTGCTGAAAAAAATGTTTCATGATATGGAATGAGAGGGGCCTTAATACATTAAGTTTTGGCTATCATATGACTGTCACACAATTTATAAGTATAGGTTCTTTCTGCCACATGTATGTTTTGATAGATTTTGGTTTCTTTTGCTACATGGTTCATTGTGTCAACTAATCAAGGAGCAAAAAATAAAGGAAGATAACCCAAGTAAATAAACAGATAAACTTACATTTGTTCAGCAAGAATGTATGATATAAAATCTATTTTCGTTTACAAGAGATGAAAGTTATGGAATATATTCAGTCTTTTTTTTTTCCAGTTTTGAATAGTTAAATCCATTCTTTGCCAGTATTCCTCATTTCTAATTAGGATTGTAAATTCCCTGTGTGTGTCTCTCTCTCTCTCACTGTCTCTCTCTCTCTCTCTTTCTCTTTTCTGAAAATGGTAACTATGTGTCTCTTTTGATAATGAAATGCACCAGAGGGGCCCATAGTTAAGTCTAGGTCTCAGAACTAGGAGCATTTCCATCAAAGATGGTTTGTTAATAATAAAGTAAGGAGTGAAAAAAGCGATTTGCTTCTTTTGTGGCTCTGACCCTCCCTTGGTCCTGCTAGGCCTGTCTGAGCATCAGCAGAGTTCAGTGGTAATTAAAGCAACAGTGTTATGAAAAAAGTGTGAATTACTTTTACGGGAAGACTTGGATGTTGCTACTGACTGACAAAGCACAGCGGGGGACTCTGCTGGATATTAAAGAGTGGTGGTAGTCCCTGCGTTGTAAGGTGGCTCTTCAGCACAATGGAAAATTGTGACTTTTCACAAGTTGATATCTCTGGAAACATGCCTGTTATTGACTTAAAATTCTGAACCCCCGCCCCCACCCCCTTTGACAAGGTGGTAGAGCAAAACTGTGTCACATTTCGGGAAACAGGGTAAGATGGTTAGACTTGGGGAGCGCTAACTATAGATTCTCTCGTTTCTTCCCCGAGATATTTTGACTCTATCACGGACATCGTTCAGCCTTGAAGACGGCTGAAAACAGAGAGAAAGGCTGGAAAGATCATCCGCCCGATCTCTCGCGGCACATTAGTTATTCCAATGTCGAATACCCAGGCCTTCCTTTTCTGTCACTTGTAAGGAAGGGAGAGGGACAGGGGGACAGGAGAGCACTCTCGAGGCAATGCCAGCACGTACCAACTCTGCACTCAGCACTGCTGTGTCCACAGCTCCAGGGATCCCGGGCTCCTCTGCCAGCCCCAGCCCGGAAAATCCCGATCTTGCTCTTCATCGCTGCATCTCTTGTTCAGCCAACTCCCAGACCGGTGTGATAGCACGTGCCTCTTGCTCCTGTATGGTGAGGGGGAAAAACGTCTTTGGCCAAATTCAACAAACTACCTGCATTAGTCTGGAAGCAGGAGAATCAAATAACTCACTAGGCAATGAATCCCTTTCCATGTTACAAATGAACAGGTGCTATCAGGTCTTTTGAATCAGATTCATGGAGCATTATGTAGATTGCCACGGAAAGACACCAGCAGACTGGGGCCTCCTGCGCTGGCGCAAGATAGGATACCATGTAAGCGAAAGATGGTGGCTATGCTGTATGTAATGCGAGCCTGAGCTGAGGCTCTATTTCTAATGTCAGCAAGGGTTAATGTATTTTATGAGATGACTATTATAATTTATTACCTCTTCCCCAAGTAAATAGATTGTGGTAAGGAATGAAGCCTGTCTCCGCTTTGGGCACAGTTTCAGTAGCCTTGGTCACAGCAGGGAGCTGGGGGACACATAGGGAATCAATGGTACAGCAAGCAGAAGGCAGGATGACCTTGACCTGGTGGATAAGGACATTGGGGTCCTGACTGGCCATTCTCCCTTGCTAACTGAGCAATTACATTTTTTTTTCAAATGAAGAAAGGGTGTCATAATTATCCCCACCTTATTATAAAGATTAGGCACCCCGATGGCTTAGTGGATTCCTTCCTGGGTTGCCAACCGCAAAGTCAGCCATTTGACTCCAGGATAGAGCTGAAGTTGTCTAATCCTATCAAGATGTACAACCAAGGAAACCCTAAGGTGCAGTTCTACCCTGTCCTAGAAGGTCGCCGTGACTCAGAATAGACTGGATGGCAGTTGGTTGTGATGAAAGGTACAGGGATTAACACGTAAAAGGTGCTCAGTCCGTTGCCCGACGTAAAGGACACATTGGGAAAGGCACCCACCAGTTCCTATTGTGAGCATCATCATGGTTAAAGTGCCCACCTTAGGAAGCAGGTGAGTTGGGGTATTTCCTCGGCTCTTAAATATACTGCTTCTGTTGGGTTTGCCCTGCAGTTGGATAATATTTTAAAAGCAATGCAGAGTTATGAAATGGCATTTAGGAGACGGAGCTCTGACACACCAAACAATAGACTGTCGAAATATACAACAATGATATAAACAGAATAACTGGGGTGCTCCACATGACACGCTTTCACCCCACCAGTGCAAAGTTTAATTAGTATGTAAATAGCATACTCATTTACAATTGACATAATGCCACTTCTTTTCATGCCAAGCTGTCAGGGCCTATGAAACTGAAAATCCCTGACACCAAACATTTGTTGTAAACTGGTCCTTCCAAAAGCAACTTAACTAAAGCTGAAAAGGCAAGAAAGGTGATAATTCCTTTTTCTTTTTAAATTTAAACCCACTACTTCATTCTTTCAGAGAAAATACCCCCAAACTGTGATTTGGGCGGAAGACTCGAGGCGTTATATTGGCCTGATGGCAAATTCTATAGAAAAAGAAGAGGGGGGGAAACAATACATGAGCCACCAACCCCAGAGTGATGCAAAGCAAAGTGGGTAAGGAAAAAAAGACCCCCAATCGACACAGCTATTTTCATCACTTCAAATCAGCCATCTGTCCTTGACACAGTTTATCATCATTAGGAGGGCTTTCTCAACTCAGACATGGTGATGAGAAAGACGAAAAATTAACCAGATAAATAGCCAATTTGGAAAATTCAGGCTGAGAACCTTGTCTTCAGGGCCGTTCCCTCCTTTCTCCCAGCTCCACCATCCCCCCAATTGCCCCAGGAAAAAGTCAGGGACGTGATGAGACAGGTTTGTGGCGCTGTTTCTCCCCCACTTGCGAGAGCAAAACCAAGTACACACCCTGGGTCTCAGGTGACACCAGGGTGATCAACATTGTACAAAGATTTAATAATTTCCTCTTGTTCCAAATGACGGCATAACTTAGCATGACAAGCGGTTGCAGTTAAGGAGAATTAAATTATTAGTCTGAATTGAAATACAAAAAAACTGGTGTTTTCCTTCTGGCGTCTATTCATTAGAAACCCATCCGTTTACCTTGGAATAAGAGTAGGGGAAAATACTTTTTAAAACTTTCTTTTTTCATGGAGTGATTCCACCAGGTCTGTGTGGGAATCTGGTAGGAAAATGCTATTGGAAATCAATGAGGAAACGGCAGTATTTGAATTGCATGCTTAGCATCAATTTATTAAAGTTGGAAACGCATCATTTTCAAAAGTTAAACTCATAATAAATTTACGCAAAACAGCTAACAGAAAATTCTTGACAAATATCAACACAACTGCCTGAAAAAAAATTAGGCAAGCCAGTGTTTTTTATCTCCTTAACGTCAAAAACAAGTTTGACTGATTCTCACTCTAATGGTTCACGAATTCACAATGTTAGATTGATTTGTAAGAATCCAATCCACAGATTTTGGATTACACTTAAAAATCATATCTTTTTTTACTGAAACATTTTAGATGCCACACATAGTGGGTATTTCATTGAAACGACGAGGACGCGTGCACAGAGCTACCCCCCTCCTCGGACCCAGCTTGCTTTAAGTGGATCCGTTCTTTCTATGATGGCATCAGTTAATCTTTTATTTAGTTTCTCTTACGTTTGTCAATTTTCTTGGAAGAAGTACTGCCTTTCTCGCTCCATGATACCTCAATGTCCGAAAATTTCCCTTTCATGACTGCTCATTCTCCGTAATCTTTTATCAGTCATCATATTTGTAAAATCTTTCTTCCTTGACACATTTTTACTAGATTTTACCTATGCTAACTCTTCGAGGGCTGCTTGTTTTCCTTGTTACTCCAACAAAGTTTCATGACAGCCAGTGTTCATCAATCAGCAAATGTTCAGGAATTACTGTGAGGCAAGTGAGTGCTGGGTGCCAGAGATACAGAGACATCGAGATAACTTTTGCTAGACACGCGTTATTGAACTAGACAAACAGGATCCTTGACCTCAAGGATCCTAATGTCTACACCTGGGTCCGCCAACTATGGGCTTCCACACGCATCCAGCCATTGCCTATTTTTGTAAATAGATGTTTCTTGTAACCCAGCCTGATGGGTGTTTGAGCGCTACTTCAGCAGAGCTCGGTTGTTACAGGGACCACTGGCCTGCGAGGCCAAATGTTGACCATCTGCTTCTTTATAGCAAAATGCGGCTGGCCCTACTAGCCCCTAGGTCCATCTTCAACCATCCTAGGTCTGAATTCTTTCTCCTACAGAATGTATTTTTCTTGTAGTTTTAATTGCGTCTTCTAGAAAAGAGTTCAAAAATCTCTATATAAAGGCACGAGATGTGAAATTCAATCATAAACAAGGGTAAATCAAAATGTATTGCTAATGAAGTTGCAGAAATAAGTATTTAACAATAAAACTGTGAGATTCCTATTTCTTGGCACAATCTCCATTTTGGTCTATCCTCTCCTGATGGTGGAGTTTCCATATCTCTATCAAATCCCCCAAATAATTCTATTCTTGCCCATTTACACCACGCCAAAGCAATAGTTTGGTCATCTTTAAAGCACTCGAATCAGGTTCCTTTTCAATGTCCTTTGTGTTTGGGAAACAAAAAGGAGGCTGCAGAGGCAAAATCAGAGCTATCAGGTGGATGGGGTAACTTTCTTCCCAACGCAGTTCTCATAGGACAGATGTCAAGAGCCTCAAGGAGGAAGCAGATCTGGTCATGATGGGTGAAAATCCCTCAGCTGAACTTTCCTTGACAATGCAGTCTTGGTTTCTTTACATTTCTTCATGATAAGTCTCCATGGTTGTCCTGTGCCCTTTGACCCTGAGCAATCGAGATTACCCCTTGGGAATCCCAAAAAGCAGTCACCATAACCTTCTGAGCTGACCTCTCTGCCTTCAACACAACTAGCCAAGTAGATCCCTTCGGAAGCCACTGTTTCTCTTGGATCTCGTCTTTGAAGATTCCCTAACACAAGAGTGAGACAGGTGTATTACTGAGGGAACATGTTCACAGCTATCCACTGATCGAAGAGACCCATTTCAATGTATGTTATTGGGAATAAATGCTTATATTTACGAACTGGAACCCTAGTTGCAATACTTTTTTACTTACCCTCATTTTTCTAATTACCTACTTAAAAGCTTTCACCTCCCAAGAAGCCACTATTATATTTCTACAGAGCTAATATTAAGCTCCTCTTCTCCCCACAACCATATCCTACTTTCAATCTCTCAGTCCTTAGGACTTGAGACTTTGACCTCTCATATTCTCCTCTGAGTTAGTTTATTGTGCCAACCTGACTGAGGAACACATGTGGGGTTAATTGAAGGAGAGATAAATGGCTTGGTCAACCTCGCCTTTTGAGTTCTTGGGTCTCTTGCTTTCTGATGGTCGGACCAGAGTGCAGCTGCCTTAGCCAGTTCCCTGCTTCTACTGGAAAGACTGACTTCCTGGGAGACATCCCTGAGGGGAAGCCACATGGACCTACCCCGATGCAGCCCTGGGTGCTGGAGCAGCCCTGTGGAGACCCCTGCCAGTGCTGAGATGCTTACACATTCACTGATTCGGCTTTCCTCCTACAGCCAGCATCATTGCGTGTGTTCTGTGAGATGGAGGAGGACTTTATGGATTGGTGTCAGACAAATGGGCTAATGTTGGACTTGTGGGCTTGGGCAGCACTGGGTTGGGATGTTTGCTTGATGTGCACTTACCCTTTATATAAAACTCCCTCTTATACATGAGTTTCTGTGGGTTTGTTTCTTTAATGTACCCAGACTAACACACCCTCTAACATCTAGGTAGCAGAAATTAGAATAAATTAAAGGATGAATTTTCATACCCATCTATTAATTGTATTTCTATCTATCCTATTTCTGGATGACACTCTTGTCATCAAGCAGTCCCTATCACCAGACTCTGATGCTTCCGGCAAATTGTCCATCTCAGTGAGACACCATTTTTATGTGTCGTCGCAATCCTCAGTAGCACAGCGACGTCAAGAGGCTCACAAATCCCAAGAGATAGAGCAATATTTTTCTAAACTAATTAAACAGTGAATTTCTGAAGTAGGATGTATGACTATCTCTATTTTTTCATATGTGCCTAGATGTTCTTTTGATTACTAACATACACATCGCTTATCACAGTAACACATTCTGTTTTTGCCTCCCTCTTGATTTCCCTAAGAAGTTCACTCTGTAAGAGAACAACTACATTGTTTTATTTTGCTTTGTTTTTAATCTCTATATTTTGCAGTAAAAGAGCCCTCATTGATTAACACATGCTGACTCTCTTCGAAGGGAAGGGCTATTGTTGATGGCTAATAGAGTGATAGAACCCTGTCCCTGTGTTGCTGAGACAGCGACTTTTAACTGGGGTGCGAGCACCATCTTTCTCCCGCGGAGCAGCCTCCTGAGGAATCGTGAAGCCACAACAGCATCTTTTCTGATGGTTTAGGTGTGAAAAATAATAATATTTATCTCAAAAATGAGTTGTGAGTCTTAAATAAAACAATATTCAAAAAACGTCCTATCAAACTCTATGCTTTACCACAGAAACCAATAACTAGCAATGCACTCTGGTAAATCTTTGGCCTACATAGTAGGTTCAGAGAAACCTGCCCTACTATGCTTGCCTTTGGTATAAACATATACATAACTCAGACCTACATCAAACCAGTTGTCATATGTCTAATAAGCAACATTTTAGCCTCAAACCTTCTCATGGATGTATAACTGTTGGGTATCCCCTATGTATCAGGTACCACAGTGAGTTCTTAAATATTTCATCGCCTTTAGACATTATCATTGAAATACTATTTACACTTTTAAAAAAACTCACTGTCCTGGGGTCCATGCCAGTTAAAAGTCGCTGTCTCAGCAACACAGGGACAGGGTTCTACTTCACCCTGTAGGCTGCTATGGGATGGCATCAACCCAATGGCAGTAAGTTTGGGTTTCGTTGTTTGTTGGTTGTTGTATGACCATTAGAAATGTGGAGCCAGGAGAAGCTTAGTAAATTGTGTGCCCATAGTAAACAGCAGGAGAAGGATCTCAATTCAGGTCTAGGTGACCTTAAAGCGTTTCTATTCTTTCTTAATCACTAAGCTAAACACTTTCATAAACTCATCAATTTTCATGAAGATTATGATTCAGCTCTCCTTGTACAACATGATCTGTTTCTACACTCCAAGTAATTATTCCATTTCATTAATAGAGAAGACAGAAATGTTTATATACATTAAGCCCAGGTATGTGGCATGGTTTTACTTGACAATATCAGGTGGGGGGGTGGGGGGTGGGGGGACGGACCGAAGAACCTAGAACTACCCTGAGAGTGAATGCAATGACTCTCTAATGAGACACTTCAGTAGCCATGTAACTACATGTAATTGGCAAAGCCTGGACCCTGTAGGAACAAGGGCCGCTTCTGGCTGGTGTTGTGCCTTTGGTCTGGTTCTTTGAGTCTTTTGAAAGATCACTTTGATTTCTGAAAAGTCCGATCTCCTCTGCTCACTTTCTGCAGCAGGTGAGTTGGTAGAAATGGTTTACAGCTAGAACTTAAATGGTGCAGCTCTTGAGAGTGGGCTTATATAAAAGTATAAGTAAATAGTAAGTAAAATAAGGATAAAATGATGACATTCTTCAAGAAACAGCTTTAGGTCCTTGAAAATGATTATTTCTGTTTGCCTGCAACTGTAAAAATGAGTTTCAGGTAATAGCTTTTCCTTTATATGGTAAATGATGAATGGGCATTGAAACATTGACTCATCCACCAACCAAGATATATAAAACTTTCTGTGCAGTAAGAGAATTTGAAGAAAGACGTCACCTGATTTTTCAACCTGATGAGTACACCATAAGGGCATTCATTTGTCTTGACTTCAACTCTGGAATTACAAAAAATATATTTTGCCAGCCAAGGAAATCAAGCCCTTTAGCTTCTACACATTTTCCACAACCTTATAAATATGTTCCTCATTTGAGATGGCGTATCCTCCTAGACTTTAAAATGTGTGATAGTAAATATACACCAGAGTGAACCATTAAAACCCCTAGTAAATTGTGAATAAATCCTTCTTTAAACACCCATTTTGCCAAAGAACATACACAATTTTCTTCGTGGGGGCCAGGCCTGCCACTGCTTGCGATGGAAAACAACCCCTTCAGCGATTAAGTTGATAAAAACAACAACAGCAACAGCAAAAATAAAAATACCAAAGAAGTGTGGTAAATGTTTAGTAAGGCAACACAGTTGTGTACATGCTTATTATCATGTTAAAGCATCTTAATGTTCACAAAAATATAAATACTCCATGTTCCATTTCCAGCTAATGTCAAAACACTAACAATATGTGTTACAATGAAAATGCATGAGAGGTAAAATGGAAAGAGAAT
Source organism: Echinops telfairi (assembly GCF_000313985.2). Taxonomy (NCBI): domain Eukaryota; kingdom Metazoa; phylum Chordata; class Mammalia; order Afrosoricida; family Tenrecidae; genus Echinops; species Echinops telfairi. The sequence continues at coordinate 13,157,521 of NW_022106471.1, forward strand.
AAAGATCAAGGAAGGGACAAAGGTAAATAATGCAATTAGCATCAAAATGAAAGGGCCACTTGTCTCCTAAACTTTTCATAATCACTTAATCAAAAGGTCTCAAAATGTAATCAATTCATGAATAAGAAACTTAATGTTATGAAGATGTCAATTCTTCCCAATCTGATCTACAGGTAGAGGATAATCCCAGTAAGTTGTTTGGTGGGTATCAACAAAATGATTTTAAAATTTACTTGGAAAGACAAAAGATGTAATAGCCAATGAAATACTAAATGACAGTTGGATTTAATTTCAAGACATACTAGATAACTACAATCATCATGTGGTATTGGCAAGAGAACAGAAAAATTGATCAGTGGAACAGAACACAGATCCCAGAAATAGACACATTCACATATTTTCAACTAATCTTAGATAAAGGACCAAAGGAAATTCATTAGAAAAAACGAAACTTTTCAATAAGTGGTGCTAACATAACTGGATATCGACATGCAATAATGGGGGGAGGGGTGAAGGGAATCTAGACACAGAGGTTACATCTTTTTCCAAAGTAATATAATTCAGAATGGATCATAGACCTACATGTAAGAAGTAAAACTATACAACTTTTAGAATATAACATATGCAAAATGTAAGTGGCTTGGGTTGGGCAATGACTTTTTAGATACAAAATTAAAAACAACATCTTTAAAGAAAGATGTTTAAAGTCTGTTGACATTGTGAAAGAATGAAAAAATAAGAGTTAGACTTGGAGAAAGTATCTGCAAACAATATAGCTCATCAAAATCTTGTATCCAAAATTTAAAAAGAACTTTAAAAGTAAGAAAACAAACAACCCAATTAGAAAACATTTGGAATGACAACCATCTAAAGGAGATATGTAGATAATGAATAACCACATTAATAGATGTTCAGTATCATATGTCATTAGGGAATTATAAATCAAAACAATAGTGAGGTACCACTACACCCCCATTAAATAACTGAAATAAAAAATGCTAGAGGGTGTCAAGGATGGGGACGAATAGAAATTTTCATTTATTGCTGGTGAAAATGGTAAGTCCCTTTGGAAGAGTCTGTCAGTTTCTTACAAAGGTAAACATGAACTTACCATATGATTCAATAATCACACCGTTAAGTATTTACTCAAATGAGATATAAAAGGTATATCCACATTAAGACTGCACACAAATGTTTTTAACAGCTTTATTCACAATTGCCAAAATTGGAAGCAACAAAAATGTCACTTAATGGGTGAATGGATAAACAAACTCTGGTACATCCATAGGAGGGGTTATTAATTAGCTGTTAAAAGAAATGACTTATCGAGCCACAAAAAGATATGGAAGAACCTTAAATACATATTGCTAAGCAAAAGATGCCAGTCTGAAGAAGCTACAAAGGGTAGGATTCCAATTACATGGTCTTTTGGAAAAGTTAGAACTACAACAAAAGTGAAAAGATCCATGATTTGTTGTCAGGTGAGAGAGGGCCCATTGAACGGACACAGAGCACTCCCCAGGTCAGTGAAATTATTCTGTATGATTTTGTCATGATGGCAGATGATTCTGTGCACTTGGTCAGAAATAAATTGTGAACCCTAAGTAAAACTATTGGCTTTGGTAATAATAATGTAGTAATATAATACGAGTTTATCAATTGTAACAAATGTACAGGAAGGCCTGATGCCAATGATAGAAGAAAGAGGAAACAATGGATATGAGGTCTATGGAAACTGCACACATCTTGCACACTTTTTGTCTGCAAACCTAAAACTGCTCTAAAACGCAAAGCCTATTTCTCTAAGAAAGAATAATAATACTCAATTCAGCATGATCCTTTCTTAGGTGCAAGTGCTATGGAATAAACGATTTTAGTGCTCCATAGGTGTTAGATTCTTCTCTCCCACCCCAAAGCCTATTAGATGAGGGGCTTCAAAATGTTCCTGGAAAAATGGAATGAACGGATAATGGATTTTTTCCAGGAAACTTTTGTAGCCTCCTCAGAGTATCTGTCAAATCCATCCCCCTCCCCACATTTGTGATACGCTTTAAATGGATTCCCAAAGAGTGAAGTAATGATATTGTAGAATTAATGCCAACTTTTACTCTGTTGATTCTATTGCTTAAATAAGGATGTCAATCAGTGCCCCCCTACCTATCTGCTAAAGGGTGACAGAAAGAGCGCCCACCAACACCATCATCTCGAGAGAAACTGCCCGTTGTCTCTTTTAGATACGGGCCATTTTCATAATGGCATGGCCTCAACTTATTTCTACAGCAGCAGAGATTCTAAAAGCCCGCAAGAGAATTTGAAGGAAAGGCAATTAATGAAACTATGGAACTTCTTTCCAGTGTGGGTTATCTTTGACATTTTCATGTTGGGTGAAATTTAGCTAATATCTACAGAAAACAAACCCGTGAAAGTCACTGCCGTTGGCGTGACTGAAACTCAAAACAACCAGATAGGACAGGGCAGAACTGTCCACGTGGGTTTCCCAGGCTGTACATCATTACAGGGAGAGAAAGCCTCCTTGTTCTCCCTCAAAGTGGCTGGTAAGTTTGAACTGCTGACCATGGGGTTAGCAGCCCAACGCACAACCACCAGTTCTCCCCAGTAGCCACAGACGTGAGTTACACTTGACAAATGTTCTTGCTTCAAAAACCAACACTGTCAAGGCAATTCTGATGCCTATAGACTCCGTAGGACAGATTAGAGCTGCTTCTTTTCATCAGAGGCCATAAATCCTGAAGGGAGGTGGCAGTTTTGTTCTGTTCCTTCTGAGATGCCGCTGA
>NW_022106471.1:13160791-13162140 GCF_000313985.2 Echinops telfairi
ACACATAGCGACCCCCTTTATGGACCATAATTCTTTATGGAAGTAGACAGACCCCTTTCTTCCTGGTAACAAATGGTGGGTTTGAACCACTGACCTTTCAGTTAGCAGTTCAACACTTGCCCAACAGACCCCCTTCCTGTAAATCTCAGGGCTCCAAAAGCCCTGTGGGGCAGTTGTACTCTGTTACCTATGGTCAAGAGCACTCAATAAGAAAAATAAAAATACCAATTGTAATAAGTGCATAAGATTCTGTTAATTATGCAAGGATCACCCCTGCAATTTTGAGTAATAAGCAACAAGATACATTACCTGCACAGTAGATGTAACATTGTGCGATAGTTTACTTACTTGAGTTTTCTTCCTGTAAGCTTATTAGTTTAACCAAACTTAAATGTAGCCTTTCCATTTTTCCTACAACAGAGTATCTTTAAATTTATGGAATTAAGGTAGCTGTTCCTTAATTTCAGAGAAATTTTCTACTTCACGTTGTGGAATTCTTTCTATATTTGCATGACTAGTTTTCTGTTCCAAGATTCCCATTATAAATTACATTAAATCATCTTTGCCTTGCTCCTAAAGAACACCTAATATCTCATTAATCTCATTTATTTGTCTTTCCCTCTGCTTTTATTGTGATTAATTTAATATTTCTCTGTCAGGAATTATAGCCCTACTGTTCACCAGGCATATCCTTTAGCTTAGAAAAGCACATGCTAAATTAAAGGCACTCCTATAAGGGAATTATAGCATAGTGTATTTAAAGTATCCCTCCACCCCATCCCACCCCCATCAACTTTGACAATGCAAATAATGTTTAGTTCTGAATAGATAATAGGTTAACTTCATCTATGTCTTTTTATCCTCACATTTCTAAGGGTTAGACAAGGAAATGTGATCATCAAGTGTAAGTAGTTGATCGAATCAACCTCCTTTGATTAAAATGTTACGTGATGTCAACAGAACACACAATGCTGGTGAGCTAACTGCAGAAAACAGAATGAAAGGCCAGCTCTGACTTCCTCTGGCTTCCCTATTGCCACGAGGCAGGAGGCAGACCTCCCTCCCTCTACCATTCTTCTTCACCCACTCTGACACCAACCGTGCCTCTTACAGTGCTAGACTTCTGTATTGGGTCCAATCATTCAGTGAAATGGGCACAGACCTCACAGACAATCCTCACAACAACAGGGGTTCTAGGGAGGCTCAGAGGTTATCACAAGTCAGGATCAGGAAACAAGAAGGATGTAGTCATTGGTCCATAACAGCACATCTCTTACCAGAAACTAAGTCTCCCTCTGGCCTCAGCCTCTCAGCCCTTGGCTGCAAGGCCTGTTGGCCTCTGTTCAAAA
>NW_022106471.1:13163901-13165974 GCF_000313985.2 Echinops telfairi
TATCTTTTATTTAGAAAAATCATGCATTCAGTAAACTTGGCACATGTGTGTGTATCTTGAAGCCCGAGTATTTTGTCTTTTATTCACTGTAAATTATCTGTAATAATACCGGCTTCATGAGACAGTAGATTAGTGGCGGGGAAAGAGGGCAAGCGAGCAGTTGTTTGCTGTGCATTTTAGCCCTTAAACAGAGGAGTCACTCTGCTCTCAGGTCTTCTTCCTTGACAAAGTCTTTGGAGTCAAATGGTTTAGAGTACTGTGGCATGCCAATCAGAAGCATTAGCATCATTTGTGCCGTGAGAAAGCTCAGGGTTTTATTGGGAGGGAGAGGGGTTCTTTGGCTCTGTCTACACAGATTAAGTACGCTTGAAGTCTAAGGCATGTATCCAACTAATGCTGGCAAAAAAAGAAAAGTGGGGTCAATTATTCAAAGTAGTTATAAGATGGTAATGAAACTCAGCCGAAAAGTTCTCTCCTCTGACTTTGCATTTTCCATAGCTGGGGTGGTTTTCTGTGTTTCCACGGAGTGAGAGAGCACGCTGGGATACCCTCATGGTGCGTGGTACAGGGGATGAGCAAAGAAGATGGGGCAGCCAGCTCTTTGTGTCCTTATTACCTTCAGAATTTAGCACATGGCGGTGGGATGAGGATAAATACACCAACATAAGAGAATATACAACTAAAACATCAGCATCCTTTGGCAGCCTAAGTTTTTAAGATTGATACTCTGAATTTATAAACCAAATTATTATGACCTTGAGCATGCTGAATTGCTACACAAAAGTAGTTGATTATAATGAAACCACCATATACTTGGGTATCTTTGATTAAATTTTTATTTGACAGTATGTTCTTTCTCTACTAATTTCAAATTCCACTTTGTAATAAACACAGTTTTCTTGTACATATGGGCCTTACATTGTTTGCTATAAATGTTTGCTATCTATGTATAACACTCACACATACGTTTTCCCTCCTTTCTCCTTGATCTATTTGTCTATCAAAGTACAAACTGAATCCATTGCCATCGAGTTGATTTCAATGAATATCTTAACTTCTAAGACTTTAAAATATCTTCTGATGTCTAAAACAGGAAATCTCACTTTGATTTGCTTCTTCAGGATTAAATCTCTAAATTTAGGATTAACTTGTCATGCTAGAAAAAACTTGTGGAAATTTTAAATATAACTATAACCACTCTTTTCATTATCTACTGTTTATTGATACATTACACCAAACTTCATGATATAAAGGATTGATCATTTTATTTTTTACACATCACAGTTCTCTGAGTTTATAGGGACCAACCAGGGTAGAAAAGATCCCACAGTTTTGGGAAAAAATATTGGACAATCACTTAATCAGATTAAAGGCTAATCTTAAAAAATCTTTAGAAAACTCCAACTCCATAATAAGAAAAATACAAATCACCCAGTCAAAATTGGACACAAGACGTAGACAGTTCACTAAAGATAACATCCAGGTGGTGAACAACAGAAAATAACAAAGACTAGTGAGAATGTGGAGCTATTGGAACACTTACATCTTGCTGGTTGGATTATAGAATTGCACCATCACTCAGAAAACCGTATGACATTTCCTTAAGCAAATGGGAATAAAAATACCACACCACTCTGTAATGTCTCTGCTCAGTATATACTCCTAAAGAAATAACGAACAAACATGAGTAGATGTATGCACCACTATGTGTATTGCAGAACTTTCTTTGAAAGCAAAAAGATGGAAACAACAAAAAGCCCTGTCTGTGGAGGAATGGATAAATAAACTCTGGCACATACACACCATGGAGTATCATGTGTCTCTATACAACTTTAATGGAACTATCCAACACCTCATGCCAAGGACAAACTAGCAAGACTATGCTTAGCAAAGTCAGTCAAGCTGATAAAGATTTGTATTTCGTGACACCATTACTATAAAGGAAAAAAAAAAGAAACATTATTTTCACACCAAACAAACAATAAAAAAATGAAAAGACTTTGAAGGGTATGGCAAGGCCAGGGTTAATGGGTGTGGATAGTGATGGAAGGAGGGAGAGGGGAGTGAGATAAA
>NW_022106471.1:13166959-13175347 GCF_000313985.2 Echinops telfairi
CAGGTTTACCCAACGCAACACATTCGTTGATCTCTTGATTTCTGCTTCAATGAGCACTGATTATGGATCCAACCAAGACAAAATCCTTGACAACTTCAATTTTTCCTCCATTTGTCATGATGTGGCCTAATGGTTCAGGCGAGAGGGTTTCGGCTTTCTTGACTCTGAGTCGTAATCCAGACCAAAGACTGCAATCCTCAATCTCCATCAGCAAGTGCTTCAAGTCCCCCTCCCTTTCGGAAAGAAAGGGGTGTCATCTGCATATCGCAGGTTGTTAACAAGCCTCCCTCCAGTCCTGATGACACGTTCTTCTCCATATAATCCAGCTTCTCTGACGAGTTATTCAGCATACAGATTGAAAAGGCGTGGTTCGAGGATGCAACCCTGACACACATCTTTCTGGATTTTAAACTATACAGCACACCCTTTTGCTGTTCACACAGTTCCCTCTTGACACATGTACAAGCTCTGCATGAGCAACATAGAGTGTTCTGGAATTCCCATTCTTCTCTAGACTATCCATAGTTTTTATTGTCCACATAGCCGAATGCTTTAGATCATCAATAAGACAGAAGCAAACATCTTTCTGAGATTCTCTACTTTCAGCCAAGATCCATCTGACTTAAACATTGGTACCCCTTGTTATACACCCTCTTCTGAACCTCTGGCAACTCTCTGTGAATGTAACCCTGCAGCCATTTCTGGATGATCTTCAGCAAAATTTTACTTGCATATGAAAATAATGACATTGGGTCAACTTTATTTGGAATGAGTACAAATATGGATCTCTTCTAGCCAGTTAGCCAAGTAGGTATTAGTTAGCCAAGTACCTGTCTTCCAAATTTCCTCATACAGATGAATGAGTGCTTCCAGTGTGTGCTTCCATACTAATTTTAGAAGTTAGTAATCTTTTTAATTTTAGTTATTATATTTTGCTTTTTCTAATAGAATTGAGTACTTTTATATTATTATAAAAAATATCTTGCATAGTCTCTCGATTATATTCATTCCTTAAAAAATAATTAAATATATTAAAATTATTTCATATCTACTCTTTTGTGTGTGTGTTTTCAATAAATGAACGTTTGAGACTCTGATTCTCTTTATCCATGTTTTCTGCCTTTTATAACTCAGGGTTGGGTGTTTGGGTATCTTTGTACTTGATTTCCTATTCTTGATAGCTGTAACTGTGTGAGTTTGTTGACCCTAGGTTGTTCATGGTAAGCAGTCAATGAGCATTACCTTAATAATATGCCTGTCTTGAATTTTATTTGACCACCCTCAGTAATGTGAATCTATAAACCCTGACTGTCTCCCAGTATAAATCTGCAGAGAAAAATGTTTTCCCTCTAAACAAAGTTCAACACAAGCAATTTATCTTTCTTCCCTCTTGAGAGGTGGTATTTCTGTTTCCACCAAGAGTTGGGCTCTTTGGTGTGGTTTCTTTATGAATATGGTCATGTATGAGATACCATCTCTTCCCATTGTGGACATTAGACCTCCACGCCTGTAACAAGTAAAGATGTGAAAATGGAAGTTCATGTTCACCTAGGGTTAATCAATGCCTTAAAAGCAAAAATCAATTCCCTGCTCTGTTTGTTTTTCTTGATTTCTATTGTCAGTTAAGGTTTGGCCTCTGAGAATTCTGATCATGCAAATATCTAAACAATAGATATTTTTATATCTAAACCAAACATTATTAGGCAATGCCCATAGGGGAGTTAATCGCTGTCAAACTACTAGAAAAATACTCTCAAGAATTCCTAAAAACAATTTAAAATCCTGCAGTACCTCTGTCAGGTTGAATAAACTAAGTGAAGGAAACATTAATAGTAGTAGATAAGAGTGTGCCTGAGCGTATGCTAACTATATCACTTATGATTGCCAGGAAACAACGCAGCAACAAGTAGCTTCAGTAGTCTGAGCACGTAAGTGTGAATCCTATAAACATTCAGAAATGTTGTATAAAATTTGACTGGGACAACATTAACATAAAGGAAGATGCTGAAAGTTCCAGGATGCTCTAAGAATGCCCAGGTAGATGGTAATAGTGGTAACTTCAAAAATGGATTGTTTGTTTGGCTTACTGAAGCAGACAGGTGATTTGAGGCTGATCTAGATTAGTGGCGATGACTGTTTCCTAGGCTCATCCCTGTATGAACACGTTGGGTGAATTTACACACACCCTTCCTCAGAATTTGCCCTGTGGATCACTTTGAGAAGAACGGGAATTCCACAACACTTCATTTTGCTTATGTGGACACGGTAAATGGATCAAGAGGCAGTTATGCGAACAGAACAAGGAAATACTGCATGGTTTTTAAATAAGGAAAAGAGAGTCCATTAGAGTTGTGTCCTCTCTCCATACGTGTTCAATCTGAATGCTGAGCAAAGCAGCGGCGAAGCGGGCTTCTACGCCGAAGAATGAGGCAACGGGATGGGAGGCAGCTCTTTAACAACCTGTGATACGCAGGTGACGACACAGCTTTGCTTGCCAAACATGTGAGGATCTGAAGAACTTGCTGATGAATGGCAAGGACGGTAGCCTTCAATAGTGATCACCACTCAATGTCAAGGCGGCGGAAGCCCTTATCACTGAACCAATAGGTAACGTCATGATAAATGGAGAAAGGGTTGACACGCATGTTGCACATGCAGTAAGGAAGACTGAAGAAGAATCAATGCATTTGGATTGTGGTGCTGGAGAAAAATATTGAACACATCACGGGCTGCTGAAAGGACCAACCAGTCTGTGTTGGAAGAAGTAGCGCTAAAGTGCCCCTTAGAGGCAAGGATGGAGCCTCCATCTGATGTACTTTAGACATATTGTCAGGAGAGGCTAGTCCCTAGAGAAAAACATCATCCCTAGTAAATGGAGGGGCAGCAAAGGAGTGGACGGCCCTTGATGAGATCATTTGACACAGTTGTTGCATCCGTTGGCTGGGGACAATTGTGTTGTGGCATAGGGGCACGCAGTGTTCAGTCTGTTGTGCATAGGGTCACGGTGGGTCAGCTGACTCAATAGCACCAAATAACAACAACACTATAAGAAGATTATGTTGTTAATATATCAGGCCACATAGGTATCGTCTTAACCCTCAATAATCACCTTACGTCTCCTCTTATGATCTGGTAATATATCCACTTCTAATGTTTGGAGGGTTTACATTGATTGATTTGCCAATGTATTTTAAGATAATAAAATATGAGCCAGTTAACTCAGATTTTATTTGAGAAAAAGAAAGAAGCTCAGAAGGCCCTACGTAAGATTATTTATGAATGGTAGGTAGTCAAATGTGTTTTAAATATGAGCTATACCATCAATCATGCCATGTGAGCCAAATTGTTTTCCTGTGCGCAAATTCTAGGCATGTCTTTTTCTATTGGTGTTATTGTTCAGAAATACTCTGCAGTCTATCATTGGGCCTATTGTTAATCTAATGAAACCACTGTTTGAGGGCCCCTGGCTTGCACATCCTCCTTCTAAGGACACATTTTCCTCCGTTGACATAAACATTCATAACTGTCTTTAATTTTACATTCGTAACTCACTCTTTAAAATGTAGATTTTAGAGACAGCAAAACTTAGATGTCCCCCACTGGATAAAAGAATTATTTAGTTCCTTTGACTATCATATCCCCTAAACTTACTAAAGGAAAAGGAGAGATACTTTTCATTCGGTTGCATTTACAGAGGAACATGTCTCAACATGGCTCTCTCCTGTATAAACCAGGGAGCAATTTCTCATTCTGGAAAAACCTCTTTAAATATTGTACAGCCATCTAATTCCCAAATCCTCTTGTTACAAAATCTGTGCTTGGAAAACTTAAAAGTGATCACCATGACTAGTAACTTTACCATTAGAAGTTCAGATGGTATTGAGGAGAGAAAATATATGCAAATGTTTTGCTGTTGTTCAATTTGAATAATCCGCTCACCCTCACATGATAGTTTATAGATTTAAAGAAAGCACTTATGAACAGTAGAATTTGGGAAAAGGGAATTTATTCAGTTGTCTGGTGTAGTTTGAAAACTAAAAGCACTTGAGTCGTTAATTTCAAAATATTCTATTTTGCCTGTATTGTTACTAAATAAAAATGCTACTCTGATATAGAGATACCTATTGACTGGCTGGCCATATATAGGAATTGGGATATTTTTGTCCAAGAAAAGAAGCCTATTTTAAGGTTTCATTTTGCATATTTTATTTTTATTTTGAGGGGAATCCAAGTATCTACACCATGAACTTAAACCCTGTAGCTGCCAGCACTGTCAGAGATTAGGAAGGCAGAGCCAAATTCATGCAAGACTGTCTACGGCACTCTTATAGCTAAAGGCAAACCAAAATATTGACTAGTACTTCTCAAAACAGCATGTATAAGTTGTGGCTGAACTCAGCCTGATGTAAGAAAGGATACAGATGGCTGTATAATCATCGGCTGGGCCTACACGATGCCAAACAGCCCATTCGAACGTGAAAGATTCAGTTGATCAGTTGGTAGTTTTGTCTGCATGCCACCCAGCCACAGGCTCAACGGATTTCTTCTCAAAATTGACTGAGCTTATGACGAGACTTGAACAGATGTGTTATCGGCATGTATATGCAGTCTTAGTTGTCAAACCAATAACTCAAACGTTTCTCTATGAATGATGAATTTCTTCTTTAGATCAAAACACCCTGAGAGTGTGAAACAAAGATTCTCTGCATTTGTGAAATATATCACAGAGCCTAGCTTAATGTATGTGTTTTCTATCCTTCGAGTGCCTACTCCTGATGAGAAATAGTCTTCCCATTTATAGGCCTATCGTTAACATTCACTAATTTGTTTGTTACCATCACAACTCAAATATCCATTGAGAAGTAACTGAAACCCATTGAAAATCTGTTTTACTAACGTGTTCGTTTGTACTTACCTGTTCTCCTGGTTTGTTTTTAATCACTCTCAAAGCTTAATGGCTGCTTTTGACATCTTTTTTCCAAATGTTAAAAGCAAAGACAACTTTTCTAAAAAAAACCACAACTTTTCAAAAAACTATAGATAAAAAATTCCTCCAAACATTTCATGATTTAAAACTAAAATAAGCAATAAAAATGCATTTAAATGAATTCTGAATGGCCAGAATTATCATTTTTGGTCCATAATTATATCCCCAACACTTAGTGCACTATGGACCTCAATAAATAGTTATTAAAATAATGAGTACCAGAAGTACTGTAATTGAGTTGATTTCAAGTCATATCAACATTGTATAGTCTTTTGGACACTATAAATCTTCATAGGAACAGCCTCATCTTTCTCTCACAGAGAAGCTAGTGGGTTTGAACCACTGACCTTGTGGTTCAATGTTTAGTGGACAGCACCCTCAGCTGCTGATCACCTGTGGTCTGCTATTAAGGAAGCAAGGGAGTAAGTTGTCCAACACAAGACCTTCTGTTTATACATCTCTTGTCTATGTTCACTTTGCCCAAGCCCAACTGGAAGCAAGAAGGCAAGGTAGTCAATAAAAAGCATAAAGATGGATGAAAAATAGGAAAGAATTATTTTGAAGGAGCAAATATAGAAGCCACTCCTTAACATGACATCCTTTAAAAACGTGGTGCATATGATAGCATGTTAGGTCAGCTCTATGTCTGTGACTATGTCAATGTTGTTAATTGCCATAAAGTTGATTCTGATTCATGGGGGGAACCTTCAAAAATTCACAGCACAATGAAGCACTGGAGGGGTAGTGGTTACAGTTGGGCTGCGATCCACAAGGCCAGCATTTCCATCCCACCAGCACTCCACAGAAGAAAGACAGGGATTTCTACTCCTACCAAGAGCTGCGGTCTTGGAAACCCAAACCGACAGTGAAATCCTATCCTATAGACTTGCTATGAGTAGGAATGAACTCTGTGGCAGGTTTTTTTAATGCCCCATATATCTATATTAATATCTATAATGTATGCCTCTACAGATGAATGGCTATATGTAAATTCATATGATAAAACATAGGACCTGAAGTCAAGGTATTTGATTTCTTGCCAGAATACAGGATATCCTTAGGTAAGTCAATGAAAGCTCTAGGTTTCAGGGTCTCACTTCCTTTGAAGATCTTGTGGGGGGGGGGATTTTTTCCATTTCTTTCTAAATATATTCATTTTTGGAGCCCGAGTGGCATAGAGGTTATGCTTTGGGCTAGGATCTGCAAGGTCAGACGTTTGAAACCACTCTGGGAGGGCAAGATGGGGCTTTCTATTTCCATAAAGAGTTCCAGTTTCAGAAATCCACAGGGACAGTTCTACCCTGCCCTACAGGGTAGCGCTGTGTCAGCCTCGACTCAGTGGCAGTGAGAGAGGGAGATATTATTTTTTGATGTGGGTTTCTGTGAATCCTTTGAAGGGTCATTTGCTTAATTTTTTTAATGTATATTTCATGGTAAAATAAAATAGTTTAAATAGGTTGCGAAATAAACAACAGGGTAGATGTGAAATATACTAGTTAACAAGCAATATTTCTGGGAGCCAACGGAATGATCTTTTTCTCAATGTCCTGTATACTTTTCTAGGTCTGTCTTTACTCATTTCCCTTCTTTCCAGTTTCTGCCCATCTTCTGTCCACTATTTTTTAATATCCTGTCAGGTCTCTTCTTTTCAAACACAAAGAACAGGCAGGGAAAGGAAGAGGGAAAAGTAAAGGATCCACCTTGGGAACATATCTCTAGAAATGTTTACTGCAGCGGTGTTCATAACTTCCAAAGAAAAGAGCGCTCGCCTGTCTTATGAGACGAGAGCCGTAACTGTCTTGATGCCAAGTTACCTGCGACGTGCTCTAGGGCACAATCTCTACGTGCTTAACATGCAGGCTCTTCGCAATGTTAACAGTGGGCTTGTGGGGAAATTGGACTTTTATCTTCATAAATGTCTATGTATCATTATGCTTTAAGCTAAGCACTGGATGGAGAATGACTTAGCCTAAGGACCCCTTTACTGTTTGGGGGAATGGACCGCCTTCACGTTAAAACCAGAGAAAGAGAAACTTTCTAAAGGTACGCAGAAGATGGAGGAAGTATTCCTTCAAAGCTCCGAATTTCCTGAACCTGACTTTTAAATAAAACCCACCCAAAACAGGAGGAATTGAAAAGAATATGGGGAGAAATCATAAAGCATTTATCTCAGGTAGGCTTAGAAATTCTGTTTAGTTAAACAGAAGCAAAATTTCCCTTAGCCATTTCCCAATATTCATAGCAGCAGCCAGTCCCCTAGGAAAACACCCGTGCTTCTTCTGAACTTTAGAGGAGAAAGATGCATAAGACCTAGGTCCCTCTTGACGTTAAGAGGCAAGGCCAACTTTTATACACCGTGTTAATAGTATACACAGATCTGAGCTACAAATATAAAGAAAACTCTTATAACTTCCTAAAGTCACACATCTGAATACCATGCTAAAACAAAACATTATAGTTCTTGAGCAAGCAAATTGCAACCACTCACCAGGAGTCAGAGCCTACTGCAAGGCAATTTAAAACAGCAACATTTATTTATTCAATGATCACTTCATTTAAAAAAGAAAGAAAGAAATGGGGAAAAAAAGACATTTAATGTAATTATCCTACAATATAGTGTCTTTGTACTTCAATATGATGAAGGTTGTGTTAGTCTGGGTCAACTAGAGAAGCAAATGCAGGACACTCATATGTGTATAAGAAAGAGCTTGATATCAAAGAGTAATTTTATATTAAGAAAAATCCCAGCCCAGCCTAGATCAAATCCATTAAGTCCAAAATCCACATGTCCAATACCAATCTACAAATTCCTCTTCAGACTTACCCAACACATGCAATGCTGGATGCAGGAAGATCACAGCCAGCAGGTGGAAAGTCTTATGGATCCAGTGGCGGTGTAAGCATCTTAGAGCTGGTGTGGGTCTCCACGTGGATCCTCCAACTTCAAAGCTCTGGCTGCCATCAGCATAGCTCCATATGTCTTGTCAACAGGAATGTCTCACAGGGAGCGTATGTGTCTGGCTTCCAGTGAGCTATTTCTATCTGTCCTGCCTCCAAATGAAGTCATCAAGTTATGAACTGATTGAGTTACTTTATTGTGCCAACCTGGCCGATAAGCACATGTGGGGTTAATTGAAGGGTGGAGAGATAAATGGCTCGGTGAGCCTTGTCTTTCTAGTTCTCAGGTTTCTTGGTCTCTGATGATCGGACCAGGGTGCAGTTGCCTTAGCCAGTTCCCTGCTTCAACTGACAAGGCTCACTTCCTGCAAGACATCCCTGAGGAGAAGCCACATGGACCTAACCCGTTGCAGCCCTGGGTGCTGGAGCAGCCGTGTGGAGACCCCTGCCAGTGCTGAGATGCTCACACATTCACTGACTCGGCTTTCCTCCTGCAGTCGGCA
>NW_022106471.1:13176565-13177771 GCF_000313985.2 Echinops telfairi
GTCATAAAGTCCAGTCCAGAGCAAGCCATGGAAGGTCAGCCACTCTGAGTGGGATTTCAGTTCTCTTCCAGGAAACAAAGTCTATTTTTCCAGGAAATTCCTCACTTCCCTCTTGGGATATGCATTCAAGTACAGACTAACTGTGAGCTTCCAGGCTTTCTGTAATCACATTGGTTTCCCTTACACGTGGAAGTTTTTTACCACCCCAGGAAGGAGAAACATTCAATCTTCGTGGTGAGGTCTGATAAGCGCATCCCCTTCAACACTTTAAACATCCCCACTTCATCTTACCTACTCCACTCCATTGGGGTACGTATGTTCTCGGACCTGGGGCAGGCCGCCCTGGCTTTTGCCCATCATTTTGCTTCGCCCGTCTAGCTTGATCACAGGGGAATTCAGAAGCAGCTCTTCTCCCAATTTTAAAAAAATTTCCGATCAAAACAACTGCTTCTAAAGGGATCGGATGGGCCAAGTAATTCAAGGAATAAATATCATTGCAGTAGTTTATGGTGACTGTTTTTCTGAGATTCCAATGGGTTACTGTCATAGATTTTCTCATTGGACACAAGATGAGCACAGTGACTGCTTATGAGGAAGTTTTAAGGAAATAAAAAACTGCTTTGGTGAGAAAAAGGCCTGGAAAATTTGTGCTGAGAAATTCATTTCCATCACGACACATACCTGCTCATACTTGCCCATGAGAATTGCATTGGGATAATGTATTCTATCCCCATGAGGCCCTGATCTTGCCCCTGGAAACTTCCTGCTTCTAAAACATAAAGAACACGGAAAAGGAACACAGTTGCAGTTCCAGTAGGATGCCCAAACCATCATTTTGATGTGGGGTCAGTTGAAGGCTGCAGACTTGTTGGATAGGCTAAAACTTAAAAACAAACAAACTCACTGTTTTTTTATGTTGCTCCATTGCAATGATCCCATTGCCAGTAAGTGGGTTCGGACTCACAGTAGCCCTGTGGATGGAGTAGAACTGTCCCTTTGGATTTTCTGAGACTAAAATCTTTACTGGATTAGAAAACCTTACCTTGTGAACTGATGACCCAGTGATAGGCAGTACATAACCCTAACATGTATGTAATGCAACATGTAACTCACTATGCCGCCAGAAGTACTAGAGGAAGACTTCAAGAATAGACTCATTGCGTTCAGAAGTGTACAGACATCGGTTGCACATATGTTGAGAAATAA
>NW_022106471.1:13180205-13198935 GCF_000313985.2 Echinops telfairi
GCTGCCGCTTTGTGGTTGTATGCCTACAGGTTTCTGAGGTAATGTCCTTAAAACTGGCTAAGGAGGATCTTAGACTCACTTTTTGTTTGGCTAGAAGCTGGTACAGGCTCTGTCATGAGGGGTCATCTTCTTCCTCATTGTCAGAGGGTTTTTGGAGAAGACCTTTGACTTCTTTCAAATTATTATTTTAATTTTTTCCCCCCTCAGATTCAGATCTGAGTCAGGGAAGAAACCAGAAAGATAGAGCAAATCAAGATGGGAGGCAGAGGGATTCACGTGGGGCCCAGGGTGTTATTCAACTAGCCTCTCAAGGTGAAGGAGAAGTCTTGTAGGATAAATACAAACACTAAAGGGATGCCACTCTCTGATTTTTAACAATAGCTGTGGTATCTTGTACACATAAGAGGGCTGAGATACTTCAAGCTTTGGCTTAATTTGCGCATTTTTATTACCAGCATTGTATTTATCAAATTAAATAAGGCTCTTACATAATTTGGTATGTTAAAATACAAAAAGAAAAAGAATAACACTGATGAATACGTTATTGTTTTTTATATTTCCATTTGAAAGCATTAAGCTGTTTTGGTTTTTTGTGTGTTTTTTTTCCAAAACAATATTAATTTAAAGGGTATAAACAGGAATTAATAACCATTTTTAAAATATCAAATGATGTAGACACAAGTGTTTAGGGACCCTTGACACTTCCCTTACTGTAGACAGAACCTGACCACTGTACCCAATTATGCTGGAAACTCCAAGTCAAATCAAATGGAAGTTCCTCTCGGGTTAAAAGTAACCCAGAGGGGGCCTGAACTAAAGCCCTCTCTGGTGCAAGGTCACTGTTAGAGCAACTCTGATAATTTCTGGTTTGTTTTTTGGTCTCTTTTTCTGCTGTATCCCTCAGCTGAGGCTTATTACAATAAACTTGGATACCAAATGAGGCTTTATTAATTAGGGATGGGCAGAAAACCAGCTGTGACTTTGTGACCCCGGGTGGGAAGCCAGACCAGAGTAATTAAGACATAACATGGTAATGGGAACAAATAATGAATACACTCAGAGACCTGATGCTGGGAGTGCCCCAGCTCCAACCCTGGATTTTTTCATTTTTCTTCCCCGCCCCCCCCCACCCCTGCTTTTAAACTGATAGTCCCCTTGAAATGCCTTCTTATTATACTTTGGTGTGAGTAAAACGTGGGTTAGTGATGTTGAAATACTGAGATGTTTCTCTCTCTGGATTTCTGACACATACACACACACACACACACACACACACACACACACACACAAATCGATTTATTAGAATTCACACAGCTCTTGAAGAGATAGCTCATCTGCATTTTATCAGGTGCCTCTATAATTAAAGCTTATTGTAAAGTGAGATATTATTGGTGTGTTTTATTACTTGTCTAAGAAAGGCTGAACAAAGTAAGAGGCATAAATGAATTCAGTTTTACAGTAGTTTGTTTAAAACAAATGTCACTACCTACACACACATACCTAATTATCAGTTCTTACGCATTCTGCCAAATATCAAGCCTACAGTTCATAAGCCATACATAAGACAGGCAGTAAATATATCCCCTAATTTAAAATCTTATTGCCAAGTCCCCTCTGCACTATGTTGACCTACACTAAATCACACCCTACACCCTCAGCTTGACTGATGTCTACCTACTTCTGATTCAAAAAGGAAAACAGTACTAACTCCTATACCTAGAGATCTACAGTAATAAATTTGTTTTAAAGGGCTCTATTTGAGAAGAGATTCAAAACAATGACACGAGAGGACTGACTTTCGCTGTACCATAACACAGAATAACAAATCAGTCCAAGGCATTTTGTTTGCTTCCTGTTTCTGAGGGGTCTCTGTTCTGAAAGTCGGGTTGTTGCTTTGCAGCTTTTTGTGCATTTCAAATGCTCTGACAGCAGCCAGGCAAAAATTAGCATAAAAAAATTAGAAGAGTTTCACGGATGGACGGGGCACTTGGTTCTAATATATGTAGCCTATTGAGGTTCAAGGGGCCATTTTTCTATTCAAGCACATGTAAGTGAGGGCCTTTCCACAATGGAGAAATTCACTCAGGAGAGGACTCCCCTAAGAGGTTGGGGTTGCTCATGGAGCCTCCTCCTGTGGTCGACAGGCCAGCAACCTAAAGGAACAAGTTCTCAGCGCTTAGCCCCCAGCGGACGCGCGGTTCCACATGACCCAGGCATATTTATAGGTGCTTTGTTACCTTCCTGAGATATCATTTATTACCATGGCAGACAATGGGATGTGGTGACGATGGACACAGGCGGTCATGTTCCAGTTGCCAGCGTGAATTATCTCCCGATCCTGTCCTCCAGTCGTGGGGAGCTCTGAGTGGCCCTTTTGGAAAAAGAGTCTGGAGCCATTAGAACAAAAGCCGTGGAAGGGCTTGGGCTGTTAAAGGCTACATCTGGGCTCAGCAACATGCATACTAATAACATCATTACGGCCGAGTGGTTTGGAGAGCGGTGTTTACTTTGTTGTGGTCGCCGTCACCTTCCAGAGCTGAATTGTTAATATGTGGTTTTAAATTCAAATAGCACACAGGGCTAATTTTCTTGTATTTGCCCAAAAAATTAGGTTACATAGTTCATCTAATTCTCCCTCCACTTTTTCATGTGTGGGTGGTACTCCTTGTAGAGAGTACTTCTTTTCCATGACATTGAACTTGAACCCGACTGACCTTTCTATAATGAGTGAATTGAAAACATCTCCCTTTGGAATGTGGCTTGTAGATACTGGCAACGCCAGTTTTTCTGCATTTGATGAATTAAAGGGGCAGAGTCCTTTTCCCAGACCTGGACCAGAGGACTTATTTAACTGGACAAAAAGAGAGCCAGAGAAATGGGGAGTGTTTTTTTTTTTTTTAAAGGCCTTTTATGGAGGAGTTGTGCTTAATTAGAAGCCTTTCATTAATTAGAACAAAAAGTGATTAGGGGAAGGTTTGGGTTGTGCTAAGGGTGCCTTTTTCTGTCTTTCTCCCCCACCCCCTATAAAATACGTAAGGAAGTCCCTATCGCTTTAAAGGGCCACTTTTGAACAAATACTTAAATCACAGTTTCAGATAGTTATCTCTTTCCAGTCAGAGATTCTCTCCTCCTTTTCATTCTTCTTCTCACATCAACACTCCCCCTTCTAAAACCGGAGTTAAATGATCACATCAACACTCCCCCTTCTAAAACCGGAGTTAAATGGAGAGACACTCGGGATCAGAAGTCTGAGCAATCGGGTCTTGGATTTTTTTCTCTCGGGCATTCATAACCCATGGCTTCACGCTTCTTCTTCTTCTTCTTCTTCTTTTTTAAGGGGAAAAACTACAGAATTGATAAAAGACAGCTGAAAACAGTCAGCAGCAAAAGGTCCAGCCCCACCAGCATCTGATCTTAATCATAATATATCCTCTGTCTGGTTTGTCAAAATCTATCACTCAAGAACACCTTCAATGGACAGTAATTTGAGGTGTGGCTTATTAGATCACACGATCTTATGAATAATAAAAAGTTATGGAAAATTGCATCCAGGCCTGCTATCCAATTTTCAGCGGTGTCACCCACTTTATAGTAAGGCAGCATGTTTATGCATGATTTCTGTTTCATATGTATCGACTAGATCATTTTCTCTGTTGTCCTGAGAATTGATGACACACGCTGTATTAAGAATGATGACCTCCACACGGGGGATAACACTTCCTCTAGATTACACTATTGTCAAAACATATTGAAATTTTCTTTACACATGTTACTGCTGTAGTTTTCTGCCTGAAAGACCCTGTTAAAGGGAAATCTTGTTGGGGGTTTTTTTTGGGGGGGGAGTAGGGGCCTAAATAAGATCCCAGACACAGGTGTCGAATTTTTGTTCCCTCCTAATATTTTTGTCGACTGACCAATGAAAAATAATAACATCATCCTTCAAAACAAGCCCTGTCAGGACTATGTCAACCCTTCAGGGCAATTTTGATAACCTTTTTGGGAGGAATTTGCAAGATACAGCTTCCTTTTGCACGCTTAGAGATATGACTGTGTAAGAGCCAAGGAACTCCATTATGTGTGGCTTCTAATATTCAGATGGATAATAGGCAGCTGAAAAAAGTCAAATAGCAGAAGCTCCAGTGAGGCTGCCTTCCTCCCCCAGGTTTTCTGACGGAGGCTCCCGGCGGCGGCGGGTGGTGTTAGTATTCCTCACTGCCCGCACCCCACACAAAACACACAAACACACCTCCTTGTCGGGAACGAGCAGAGCTCAACTTGCTGTGCTGCAACACCACGGCCCGTACCACGGGTATGTGAAAATAGGGTGCAATATTACTTTCTCCCTGGCGCAGGAGCAAAATGCAAATCCAGCTTCGTGAGGGAGTGACCCATTTGTGGTCCCCAACACCAGGCAACACGCGTCGAAATGTCTTTGGAGAGAAAAGAAAGCGAAAAGACAAGTGGGAGCCCCAAGATAACAGGGGTCGTGTGTTTCAAGAAGGGAAGAGGAGGCAGACATCCGTCTTGTTTTTGCAAACACTGAAAGAGGATCACCATTGTTCTAACATGGAGTGGGGCTGTGATGGGATCAGCTTTTGAATCGACAGGAAAGGAATCACATCCTCTTTCCTTCCTTCTCCACCCTCATCTTTCGGATGGATCCTGTAGACCATCGTCCAGTCATGGCAGACCAGCAACTCAACAGGCAAGGGGTCTCTTGGAGAACAGATGGGCAAACCAGGATCTGAAGTATACATGCTGTAGGAGGGGAGCCTGTGCCGTGTCAGGAACTACATATCAGAGGGCTTTCAGTATAGAAAACAGACGTGTATGAGAGGGAAGTTTTACATTTTAATTCAATTCCATTGACATGGCTTTTGCAATGGAGCCCATTGAACTGACAGGAAATAAAGATAGTGCCTACCTGGCCGGAGATACGTGAGGCTTGTAATTGAAATTAATTATATGTTCTTTACCTTTGCCATTTTCCCTTTTAAAGTTGGACGGGAATCCTTTCGCTCTTAAGTTTCAGAGGCGACTTCAAACTCTGTAAATCCTTTACAGCCAACCCCCAGCCTTCCAGAGCTCCCCTCCGGCTCCCCGAGCCAGCTCAGGCTGAAACAGTCCTTCCAGGTCTCGCCCTGCTTAAAATCAACTGGCCCCATCCCCCAGGTCACCCTGGCTGACTGCCCATCCACACATTTATGTCTGCTTTGAGAGTGTTTTCAGAAGCCCATTAAACTGTGTCTTGGCAGGCCAGACACCGTCCCCTCACCCTGAGACCCAAGGAGAGGGGTTATCAAATTCCCTCCTCAGACAGACAGAGCCGGCCTTCTCCCGCCCAGTTGCGAAGCTCTGCCATTACAGAAAATGAGGTGTTAGGACTTGTGAACATGTTCTATAACATTATAATATGCCTGTGGGCACAGGAAGTTCAGAGGGCGGGCGGGTCTGGGTATACAAGCTGCCCTTTTGATGGAGTGGTCTTAAAGCAGTATGTTGTTGTTGTTGTTGTTTTGTTTTGTTTTTTAAATAAAGCACAATGGGTGTTAACTTACATAAAGGGGACCGGCTGTCCATTCTCAAACCAGCTGGTCTCCTCCACGTTCTTGGAAATGACTGATTCTTCAGTGACTACACAGTGAAACCGGGACACACACCACACAACTGGACAATGATGGAAGACTCGCTGGTCAGCCTTCTGCTAGAGGCCTTCTACACTTCCTCCTTTGCCCCAGCTCTAAGATCCTGGTAGCCTGAGTATATTCAAAAGCCAAACACTTTGGGTCAAGGAGCAAAAGTTCTGTCTGCAGTCCCCATTGGCTTGGCCTCCGCGTCTGTAGACAACTTGACACACACCTAGCTGTTTCCGTCTTCTACCAAAAATTTGCCCCTAAATTCTCCTTTGGTAATCATTGTCTAACCCTCTAAATCTAAACTGTATCCCAGCCTATTGCCTAAGACAGCTGAGTCAAGACGCAGAGGAAGATCCACTCGCCCCCATTTCTACCCTGTCTCAGAGGTGAGAAAGAAACTGATGAGTTGGAAGAGTTGGATGAGGAGAGATCACATTGTACCTCACAGAACTGAATACTGCCACTCCTCCCTTTCTCCCACTCTCCTTGCGCCCCTCCTTCTTGTCCATGCCCCTCCTACCTTCCACTCTATTCATCAAACATACATACAGTACCATTGACCAGCTGAGAAAATGGGGTGGAGCTTACGAGACAACATGGTTCTGGACCGGAAGTACAGCTGACCAGCAGAAAAGAAGTCGGGGTTTAGGGGAGCTGATGTTTTATAACACACAAAACAGGCAGGAGTGCTCTGGACAGAAGATAATGCAAACTAGCTTTGCTGGAAATGAGCTGCAAACTACCTTCATTTTCAACTACAGTGAGACCCTGATAAAAATCACACCCGTTAAGGTCATACAGTATATCAGGTGGAATCACAGTCTTTAGAACTCCATTATTAATGCAGACAACCTCACAATCAAAGAGGAGAAGAACACAGTTTCCACATGCCAAAGATGTGATCCTATCTTATTTGGCTGTTTACAATTAAATAATGTGACTGTATAAATTTAAATAATATGAACCACCAACAGATGGATCCGAGTGAAAAAATGCTCCTTTTCCGAGACCCTGAGTGTACACTCTACAGTGCTTTACAATTTGTTTGAGCAGAACTCATATTTTTAAAAAGAGAACAAGAAAAAAAATTGGGAGGGGTGGGTGGATAAAAAGAGAGCAGGAGAGAGACTCATTGCTTCTGCCATTATGGAAATGAAAGGACGGCTGCTTTAGTTCGAGGCTGACTGTGCCGAGGAAACACGCAGTCCTCTAACCTCCGGTACAATGCACCCATAAGGTACCAAGCATCAAAGCATATTAAAAGATATTAACTGCATATTTGCTTATGAACAAGATAAAAAGCTGTAGGGCCTCCAGGTTCTCAAGCTGTGAGTGGAACAGCTTTGCAATTTGCCTGCAAAACTGCATTTTGATCTTAATGAATATAAAATGGCTGCCATTAAAAGTAAAACAGATTAGTTCGGGTCTTCCAGGGCCCATAGCTCTCTGCCGGCCTTGGAGGGCCACTATGATCTTTCATTAAAATCTCACAGCAGGGCTCCCTCACCAGCAAATCAAGCCTTGCCGTCTAGGAGATTGGCTACATTTAAAAGTAATTTTCAGAAATCTACACAGATTTTCAATTTGGTAATGAAAGCCATCAGAGAATGCAGGCGGCATTTTGTCGAATATTGTTACTGATCCAGCGCTCACATGCGTTAGAAATTAAACTGTCCCGTAACTAGTGCACTGATGGCAGCCTGCCATTTCGGCTGCGTTCTAATCTCCGTTTGTTAATGAGTAGCATGTGCTAATTGTTGTCGGCCTCACCGCAGAATGGTCCTTCCCTGACAAACATTTTGTACCTGCTCGGAGGTGGAGTCTCTCACTCTGTCACCGACCAAGTAGGAACAGAGCGTTAGACTTGCTGTTCCCGGACTGTCAGGGGACAACCGGAGCATCATTTGAAAATGTAAGCGGGGATCAAATATGAAATTAGGTGTGTTTCGTTTTGCTTGGAATTCAATCAGTGGCATCACTAGGTTGGTGTAGGGGGTGCAGACAGCACCAGATGACGCTGTCAGGGGTGATACAAAAACGACTGCCTGCAACATGTGTGTGCAGTGTTGCAGCAGAAATGTATTCTCCTTATAAAAATCTCTCTGTGCTTGGTTATAAGAGTAGGGGTATTATGTTCATAAGCCCAGTTCACATGGATCAATGTACATCAAGAGCAAAACTCTGCTCATGTATGTTTCTGAACTTCTAAGCTGCTCTGGTCAGAGCTGTCAGTGTTACCACCTTACAACGATGCTTCCAATCACCTGGTTTGGGCTGCAGGTGCCGTCACTTTGTGTTGCTGAGGACATTTTATAGTCACGGATGGTGTCAATTTTGGGGTGCGTTAGCTATAATATTGTGATAATTCGTATTAATGAATGTACCTATCAGTCAGAGTTTTGTTGTTGTAATTTTTGGTTTGAGGATGCATTAGTAATTAAAGAAGAGAGACTTTTAAAAGGCCAGTTACGAATGGTCGTTTCTAATAATGCAACACCAAAACTCCACCCACGCTCACCGTCATTGAGTCTGACCCCCAGTGAGTGTGGACATGGAATAAGGAAGATCAAAGCGTGTCCGTGCTGGTGAGGAATCTTGGCAGTACCATGGGCTGTCAAAGAGATAAACACATCTGTCTTGGAAGAGGACGAACCTAGTGCTCCTTAGAAGCAAGGATGGCGAGACTTTATCTCACGTCATTTGGACATGTTTTCAGGAGAGACCAGTCCCTGGAGAAGAACATCGTGCTTGGTAAAGTAGCAGGCCGCAGAACGAAGAGTAAGTAAGAGTAAGTAAATGACTGGCACAGTGACTGCAAGTACCGGATCAAACATAAGAGCAATTGTGAGGATGGCACGCGGTTGGTCAGCGTTTCTCATTCTGTTGTGCACAGGGTCGCCAGGGGTCTGATCCTCCCCACCCTGGTGGCAGTCCAATACTTACCTTACAGTGTCTCCAGGACTCCCAATGAAGAAATCCCATTCAACTAATTACTATGCGTGAAACCATGGTCAAGCAGAAAACTTTATTTATGTAAATATATCCTTTACAATAAGAATACATTGTTTTATACATTTCATACAAAAATACACTCCATAAAGCAATTGTTTACAATAATTTCATTGAATGAAAATATTTTAAGTATTTACATTAAGATACATTTAAGTCATTAACACAAGATTATTTTAATACAAGGAGGGTTTTTTTCATTGATCTGTTTGTATACATTCTCTTATTGTGTGTAAGAAGTGAGCAAAAATATTTTTCACAGATTCTTAAAACAAAAATGCCAGATTTTGCTTCACTTTCGGAAAACGCATTCAATAAATTTTCTTTACTTGGCAATTCTCTTTCCCTGGCACCTTTAGGGCAAAGCACTTCCCTGCACTAGAGTGTGATGGAGAACAGGCGCTGCTCGCTACTTCCTCGCTGGCTGGATATGAATTCTTCCTGCTGATGCACACGGAGTCCCACTTACAATAGCAATTCTCTGTGGCAGAGTATGGGTTGACTTAAGAGAGCATATATGTAAAGGACTTGCTTATCTTCAGGGAGTCCAACAGGCACTTTGTGGTCAAGTATAAGCGTGCCTTTGAACTCCTCTGGCCAAGGAGAGGTTACTGGAAGACACTAAGATGATGCTCCTCTGGTTTGCGCAAAGGGACATTTTGATTGGGTGGCACACCTGTGATTTTGAGGGAATGAGGGGTGCCGAATCAGGTGCTCCTGCTAATGCGGATCAGTTCTTTGAGGAGAACACTCAGCGCAATGATTTGTCTCTGTGGCCTCAGGGGACCGATGGGAAATGGACAGGCACAACTTGGTGGGCAGTTTGGCATCTTTTCTACGGGTAGTTGCTGTTGTAGTTGCAGGAAGCACTCCAGTTTCTTCAGACACCCAGTGTGACATGGAGGGAAATTGCACTGAGCCCTCGTGAGCTCAAAAGCCTGAGGTTTCTGTTATTTCCCCGGTCTGCAGTTGATCTCCTATTCCTGGGAGGACCACCCGGTATTTTTAGACAACGGTATACTGTAAGACCTCTGTCCCAGTCATGCTGGTGTGTGCTAGAGTATGGACAGAAGGATGGCACCTTCCCAATACTCACTTTTAAGTATTAAAATACAACAGATAACACTGTTCCCTCTAATGACTGGAGTAAAGGGTGGTGGGATTGCCCTGCGCTTTCGGTCACAGAAGTTAACATGATTAGTCTTCAGATAATTAACTTAAGTTTTACTAGTTTTAATGAAAGGTCATTATTTATTTATCTTGTTCTAGAAACATGATTCTATGAAAACAAGCATCCTCTTTGCTTTATCACTGATTTTATTCAATTAGAAATACGCATACACACATGCGTATTAATTGGGAGATTTAAAAAAATACATCAATTGAAATATGAAGCATGTATAACTTTGTGAATGGTATGATAAAAAAGTTAAGAACTATTTTCATTGTATACTGAATTAATTTTTTCCCTACCCCTACTTTGAAAATTGCAGAAAAAACATGTTTAATTTTCTATGAAATATTAAATTGAAGATAAAACTTTGTTTAGAAAGTGCTAGTGATCGTTTAAAAGCACACATCTACCAAAATTCATATTTCTATTGCAAAACCTGTCTCACACATAGCGCTCTATGCAAGGCTCATGGTTTCCATAGAATGTAGCTTTAATAGTATACTTTGATTATTATTGTTGCTGTTGCTGTTTGGAAAATACAAAGAAACTTCAACAAGACCAAGAACAAATTAAACGTTAATGAAAAGTTTCCATGAACTTTTTGAAGCCCCGTTATTGAATATGTTGACTGATACAATAACTAACTAAATAAAAGAAATAATGAAGTAAGAGAGTTGCACAGATGTCCAAGGGCAGCACAAGAAGAAAAGGCAAAGTATTATCATTGCAGGTCTAAGGCCTGTCGTGCAAGAACTAATAGGGAACAAACCTGCTTGCGCAACCCCAAGCTGAACGCATCGAGAGAGAGAAGGAAGACCCCAGTTGTCATAGTGAGGGTTCTACAGCACGAGTCAGCCCAGGCTTCACTGGACACGGTGGGCAACAAGGCCCCACGGCATGATGGACTTGAAGTGGAAACGCTTCAGCACGGGAGCACTCACTGACTAGTCTAAGGCAAGACATTTGGAATACAGCTGTCTGACCAAGCAACTTCAAGAGATTTATATTTGTGTACATTTCAAAGAAAAGCGACCCAACGGAATGTGAAAATAATCAGACAATCTCATTAAAACTGTACTTGCATTTTTGTAGTGAATTTTCCTGAATTAGAATTTTGCTGAAGATAATTCCAAAAGAAGGCGCAGTGGTACATCAACAGGGAGCTAGCAGATGGTCAAGCTGAAGTCAGAAGAGGGCACGGAACGGTGGCTATCAATGCTGATGTCAGATCTAGGCTGAAAGCAGAGAATAACAGAAAAATGTTTATTATATGTGTTTTATTGACTGTGCAAAGGATTGTGACGGTGTGGGTCACAACAAACTATGGATAACATTGCAAACGATGGGAATTCCATAGCAGTCATGTTCATGCAGAACCTCTATCGAGGCCATGAGGTAGTTCTTCCACAGTATAAGGAGATCCCGAAGGGTTTATAATCAGGCAAGGTGTGTGTAAATGTTGTATTCTTTAACCAGACTAATGCCATCTGTATGCCCAGTCAATAATCCAAGAAACAAGATTATCTGAAGAAGAAGGGAGCATCAATGTTCGAGAAAGACTAATAACAGCCTTCAATATACAGCCAAGAACGGCTTCCTTGCTGAAAGCAAAGAGAACTGAGATCTTTACATTTTTGGAATCAAGCCCTCTCAGGCTTCTGCCTCCAAGCGTCCACAGGGGGCATCATTCCTTTTCTCCTCGATTGTACAATATCTACAGCGGTGCTCTCTTTTTCTTTGCCCCTCCTTTTGTTTGGGGAATACAATCGTTCCCGAGAAAAGCATTCTATATAGTATCACAACCCATCACATCAGATCAAGTGCATAACAGTATCTTAACCAGCACCCCCAGTGGAGGTGTGGTTCCTTTTAAAAATTTTCCCCACTGTGAGTCTGGGTTGACTAGAGGAACAAATCTAGGACTCTTTATATATGTAAGAGAGAGCTTTATATCAAAGAGTAATTGTATATTAAGAAAACATCCCAGCCCAGTCCACATCAAGTCCATAAGTCTGATATTAGTCCATATGTCCCATACCAGTCTATAAATTCCTCTTCAGACTCATGCAACACATGCAATGACACCAAATGCAGGAAGATCACAGGCCAGTGCGTGGAAGGTCTTTGGATCCAGTGGTGGGGGAAGCATCTCAAGTGCTGGCGTGGGTCTCCAAGTGGCTCCTGCAATTCCATGGCTCTGGCTCCATCAACGTAGCACCATGCGGCTTGTCAACAGGAATGTGTAGCAGGGAGACAAGCAGAGAGTGTGTCTAGCCTCCAGTGAGTTTTTATCTCCATCTTGCCTCCAAATGAGGTCATCAAGCTGAAACCTGATTGACAAACTAGACTCCACCCCTTCCTCAAGTTGACAGTAGATTATGTAACTGCAACACTCTCCCTCCCTCCATCGTTTTCTGTCCCTTCCTTCTCCTAACACCTCCCCCATCCCCTGCCCTGCACCCCTAGCTGCCTCATAGCCTTTAAAGTGCTATCCTTTGGTGTTAGAACCATTTTTCTTTTTACTTTTCTTTCAAACAATCGTGTCATAAAATAAGTATCTTTATGAGATTGACTAACTCTGCTAAGCATAATATTTTTAATTCTGTCCATGCCTTAAGGTGTTTAACAAACTCATCATTGTTTTTTAATGATGAATTGTATTCCATTGTGTGACTATACCAGTTCATTTATCTCTTCCTCTATAATTGGAGATTTTTTTACTGTTTCCATCTTTATGCAATTGTAGAAATTGCTCCAAAAAATATAGGCATGCATATGCCTATTCCTAGTTTGTTTTTTACTTCTTCAGCAGATATACCAAGAAGAAAGGTTGCAGGATCATATTTGCATTTGTTTAAAGAAGCACCATGCTGAATTCCGTCTTACTTGTACTATTCTACAATCCCACAGCAATGTATGACCATTCCAATGTCTCCACATCCTCTCCAGCCTTTTCATTACTTTCCGTCTTCTAAAATAATTATTTCACTAAGAATGACCATGTGAAGTGCTATCTCACTGTTGGTTTAATTGTATTGCTCTTATTGCTAATGAACACAACATTTCTTCATATGCTTTTTGGTCTCCTGGGGGACATTAGCAAATTATCTATTTATGTCTTGTGCCCATTTTTTGATTGGGTTATTTGTATATTTCTTATTAACATGTTGTGTTTTCTACAGATTTTTGAAATTATTCCTTTACTTGATACATCAATGCTAAATATTTCCCCCAATCTATGCGTTCCCTTTTAACTCTTTCATTAAGGTCTTTTGATTGACATATGGATCCCATTTCATTGCTTGATAGGTGGAGATCCCGTATTTCAAGCACCATTTGTTCAAAAGGGTATCTTTACCCCCACTTAATGTGCTCTAGTCCTTTGTTAAGTGTCTGGAGGTACTTGGTTATATTTCTGAGTTTTCAGTTCAGATCCATTTGTCTTCATGATGAACTTCATACCAAAACCAAGGTGTTTTGATTACTGTGGCTATATAATAAGTTTTAAAATCTTGGGATGATTGGCTTCCCACTTTTAAAAAAATAATGTTTTATTTATTATGGTGTCTTTTTCATTTCCATATAAAGTTGATGACTAGTTTTTCCATTTTGGGGAAGACTTGTGCTGCGATTTGGATCAGAATTGCATTGAATTTATAAATTATTTCTGGTAATATCGACATTTTCACTGTATCTAGTCTTCCGATCCTGGAGCATGGGACATTGTTCCAGTTGTGTGGGTCTCCTTTGGTTTCTTGTGTAAATGTTTCATAGTTTTATTTTTCTAAGTATTTTGTTTCTCTGGTAAAATTTACATCTAGATATTTTATATTTGGGGTAATTATTGTAAGTGGTATAGTTCTTTTAATTTCCTTTTCTTTGTCATCTTCTTTGGTATTCAGGAATTCAACTGATTTCTGTATATTGATCTTATATCATCCTATTCTGCCAAATGTTTTGATTAGTTACAGCCATTTTTAATCGACCCTTTGATGTTTTCTATAGATAGGATTATATAATCCACAAAAACAGAGTCTTTTTGTTTGTTTGTTTTCTGTGCCTCTATAGATGCTTTTGATATCTTTTTAATGTCTTATAACTCTGGCTAAGACTTCTAAGACTAAATTAAATAAAAGTGGTGATTAAGGCAACATTGTCTGGTTCCTGTTTGAAGGGAGAATTTTTTAAATTCCTCTCCATTAAATGAGAGGCTAGTCACTGCTTTTGCATATATGTCCTTTATTATTTTGAGGAATTTCCTTTCTATTCCTATTTAATTGAGTGTTTTTTCAAGAATGGATGTTGAATTTTATCAAATACCGTTTCTGCATCGATTGATATAGCCATATGATTCTTATCCTTCATTTCTTTATGTGGTGAATTACATTGACTGTTTTTATAATATTAAACTATCCTTGCATATATGATATGAATCTCACTTGATCGTGATGCATCACTGATTTATGTTTTTGATGCTTTGTTGAATTCTCTTGCCTAGAATTTGGTTGAAATTTGGGCATCTCTATTTATCAGTGATTTTGGTGTATCATTTTCATTTTGGCTGATGTGTTTGCCTGGCTTGGGTTTCAGGCTAATACATGCTTCGTAAAACGAGTCTGGTAGTATATTGTCTTTTTGTATATTGTGAAACAGTTCGTGTAGGACTGGTGTTAACTCTTCTCTACATGCTTTGTAGTGTCACCTGGTAAAATCACCTCATCCCAAGACTTTAAATCTGTATAGAAACAGATAGCCTCATCTCTCTACTGCTGCAAAACTGATGGCTTTGAACTACTGATCTTGTGATTAGCAGCTCAAAGCACACTTAGTCACTAAACCACCTTGGTATTTTCAATCACCTCATATGCTTGTGGAAGTTGGATAATGAATAAGGAAGACTGAAGAATAATTACAATGCATTTGAATTAGGGCATCGGCAATCAATATTTAAAATATCATGGACTTCCAGAACGAAAAACAAATTTGTCTTGGAAGCCGTACATCTGAATGCTCCTTGAGAGCAAGGATGGAAAGCTTTTATCTCAGGTCTCCTGGACATGTTATCGGGAGAGACTGGCTTGGTAAAGTAGAACGGCAGTGAAAGGCAGAGGATGCTCACAGAGGTGGACTGGCATAGACCCTGCACCAGTGGGCTCAAACATAGCAACAATTATGAGGGTGCACAGGACCACATGGTATTGTCAATTGGCAATGCTTCCATGGTTCAGAGTTGACCTGAAGGCACGCAACAACAATACGTGAGCTCTCACAAGTGGCTTGAAGCACAACGATCTAATACATGTGTGTGCTTTTGTATTTACTTCAAAAAACCAAACCCCTGGCCCCCAAGTCAACGCCAACTCAGTGTCGCCCTACAGGGCAAAGTAGAAATGTCTCCCGTTGAACTTATGAAACTACAAATCGTTATGGGGACGATAGTCCCATTTTCCTCTTGAGGAGGAGCAGATTTGAACTACTGGCCTTGTGCTTAATAAGCCACCACATAAGCCACTATGCCACCAAGGCTACTGGACTTCACTCGAGTCCACCGTAAGTGACAAATGACTTTAATTCCAAATGTTAACTGGTAGTTTGCTTTAGAATTTGCCAGAAGAACCATATAAATCCTACTTAAAATGATCATTTGGGTCTAAGAATTGCCTATGGGGAAAAATGTAATAATATATCGGAGCTAAAATCTCAGCTGCCTTGGCTTGTCCTTTAGTTCCATAAAGCAGAAAACCATGAGCTACAAGGTGGAGAAGGAATAACATGAGTAGATGGGTCAAAGTAGAAGAATAACTAGAGAAACTCATTATTTTTTTTGTTTGTTTTCCTGTTCAGAGCTTGAGTTCCCCCATCTCCTATATAAGCTCTCTTACCTCAACTCCCAGATATCGGTGGCCCCACAGTATACCTCAACTTCCTGTAGTTCCCTAACCAGATCTGTACAACATTGTTAGGACTCCAAAATCAACTGTTTCCCATTCATCTTCTCAGCCCTTTGACCACCTTTCCACTAATTATAAGTTGGAATTGGGACGAATAATGACCAGAGATAAGTGAGAGAGACAGGGAAGATAATCATGTTTCCAGGTAGATAATTCTGTTCTAGGTTTGAAGAAGGACGTGCTTATTCTGTACTGCACAGTAAGCCATATGTAACCCATGTAGAACACTAATTAGTGGCACCATTACTAGGCAGGCTCCCCACCCCTGCACTCACAGACATACATGCCCAATCTTTTAAGATTAAGTCAGGTCCAAACAGATCATTTCGATTTAAGAAGTTGTTACCGGCAGCAGTGTGGCTGGATGGCTAGAAGCTGGAACCATGGAGGATTCTGCCAAATAGTCCTACGCATGTCCTAGTGCGCGCCTGCTGTAAATGTAACTGCTCAGGCCAGAAGTCCCTTGATGAGCATTGCTCTATGGTCTCCGCTGTCTAGAATAGATGGAGTTTTCTAGAAGAAGTATGAAGTAAACAGAATACAACCCAAGAAAAGAGAAAAACGTTGCTGAAGAGTCTAATAATGGCTAACTGGTGTGTCAAGAGCATAAAAAAGAAGTTTTGAATTGAATTAGTAGGGTTATACACTAGACGTAGTGTGCTTTCCATGGAGGAGCATACACTTCCTATGAAAGCAGTGACAATCTGCTTCCGGTTGCACTTGAGGAATACTTCAGTCCAGTCACACTGGACGCATTTGATCATTCTCGTCTGGAAGAAGAGCCGATGGAGGAAGTGGTTGGCATGTTCTAACCCAAGAGTTATGGGTTCCTACTTCAACCTGGTAGAACTTTAAGAGAGAATCTACTTTATAGGGATTTAAATTTTAAATGTATCACCCTCTTCTTGGCTACAAGTAATCATCAAGGCTACCTCGTAGTATTTTCCATCTCTTTGTGTGCTTGTGAAAATGTGACAAGGTCTCAGCAAGGCTGAAGAAGAACTGAGGCATGTGCATTATGGCGCGGTCAGAGATCATCGAAAGCACTCGCCTAAAGAACAAACAGGCCGGTCTTGGAAGATGCGCTTTAGGAGCAAGAATGGTGAGACTTCATCACTCGTACTTTGGACGTGCTCTCAGTAGAGGCAAGTCTGTGGAAAAGGGCATGCTCCTTGCTAAAGAGGAGGGGCGTGGACAGAGGAAGACCCTCCTCGTGACAGGGACAGTGGCCGCAACAATGGGTTCAAACACAAGAGGAATGGTGAGAAAGCCACAGGACTGGTTGGTGTTTGGGACTGTTGTACTTGAGGTCACTGTGCATCTGAATGGACTCCCGGGGCACCTAACAACAACGGCAACCACCTCTGGGAGCAACAGCAGCTGTCCACTGAGAGACATGCAGATGTAGCAAGAAACAGGCAGACGTGGACGTAGAGGTGGCAGAGGTGCCTGCCTCAAGTTCTACTTAAGAAGACTGAAACATGACTTGGTGGTCCAAAAGGACGTTTTCATTGGTTGGTTTTTACATACAAAATGACTTCTAACACTTGAGAATGTCTCCCGACTCAAACAGTGAGGCCCTTTGATGACTGGGCTGCAGGGGGTCCTTTATGGCCCCAAACAGCCAGTTGAACTAATTGTGCTTAAACTTGAATCCATAAAAATAAAACTTTAAAATTTGGAATTAGGAACAATTTGCAGGAATGAATGCCTATGCCTGGAGGCTCAGAGCCATTGTTTCAGGGTACACTGAGATCAATGGGGATAATAAAGTCCACAAAACTAATGGTCTAGATCTTAGTTTGGTGAGTAGCAAGGGGGGGCTTGAAATTTTCTGAATGGCCCCATTCAGAAAGGTACATCTACAGGTCTCTGTGTCTCTGGAGCACAGGAGAGTGAAGAGGATCACAGACCAAGGAAACGCTCCATCCAAACCTGCATGGACCACAGGAACCTTCACCCCAATGACACTGAGACCAGAGGAATGGAAGGTGTTGGCGACCACTACTGACTTGAAAGGAATCACAAGAAGACACCCTAGCGAAGCGTGAAAGGAAATGTGGAACAAAGCCCTAAATCACACAAAAGACCAGGCTTACTGATCTGCTAGAGATCAGTGGGGCCTCCAGGACTATAGCCTCCAGGTAGCCTTCAGGCCTGGACCTGAACTCACCCTCGTGACTCAATTTTCAGTCAAACCACAGACAGGCTTGTAAGATGAACAGTCATTCAAGGACATGAGCGCTCATGGGAATAATCCAACATATGTAATCAAAAGGGCAGTGTTTTCCCAGGAAAAAGCTCAGGAGGCAGAAAGAGCAGGAAGAACAAAAAGGGAAATGGGAGACTCTGGGAGGAAGTGGGAGGCATGCTGTTAGGTTACGGAGTTTGCAGCCATGTTACAGGACAAACCGTGCACCGTTTGAACAGAAACAAATTTACTCTTCTGTGAAATCACAATTTTTAAAATCTAGCATTAGCTGGTTCCAATAGGTGTTACTTAGTATGAAATTATAAATGAGTTGGCAAATATTTTTCATGAAGCAGAAGTATGAGGACAACATATTTTTCATAATGCTAATACAAAGTAATCTACAAAGGATGATAATGTGAGAAACTGAATCTGATACTTGACACACAGTGTGTCTCTCAGAGGTTGCGGGACTCTGGTCTAGCAGTGCTCCCCAAATTATCTGTGATCTTTCACAAGTTCATGTAATTCTAAAATGGTGTAGACCAATCCTTTTGTGCAATGCAATACAAATAAATTGCAAGAAAGAAGAAACGAAAGACACACAAAAATTAACCCTCAATTTTTACTCTGCAATATTCTTCATGAAATGAATCTGTCCCATTGACCCAAATCTTTCTATATGTATATTCTTCACTATGTAATGTACTGATGAAACACACAACTTTCCTCTAGTTCTTTGGTGCTTCCTTCCCCCACTATCATGACC
>NW_022106471.1:13199328-13200260 GCF_000313985.2 Echinops telfairi
GGAAGAGAATGCTTTGAAAATGATGATGGCGGCATATGTGCAAATGTGCTTCACACTGGATGAATGTATGGATTATGATAAGAGATGTAAGAGATCCAGTAAAAGTATTTTTTTAAAAGATAGAAAATCAATGGCCCCTGTGAGGATATATCGGAGGCCCGGTGGTGTAATGGGTTGAGCATATCATAATTCAATCTGCCAGTTGCTCCTTGGGCGGCGAATGATGGGCGTTTCGTTTCGGTCCTGTGAAGGTTTACAGCCTTGAACGCGAAGGAGCATTCTGCTCTGGCCCATACAGTTGGTTGGTGTGACTCAGAATCAAACCCATGGCAGTGAGTTTGCTTCTGGAAGAGGACTGAACGTCAGGCAGTTTGCCCTGTTTGGCAGACTGTTTGCTGAATTAGGTGAACTGATTGTTAAAGTTGTACTTGAACTCAGGGTTCTCTCTAAGGTGGCCTACTGGACAGAATGTGGAAATCACAAATTCACATTCCTGACTCCTTTTTTTTGTTAATGCTCATCTGTTCAACATTGTATTCTCAGTCGGATAGTAATGCTCCATCCCTTTATGGCATAAAAAATTAGACAGAATTCTGCTTTGGATATTTACTTATTCATTTCCCAAAATTAATTTTACTTGTGGTGAAATGCTATATTTTATTCCGTGGCATTTGTTACTTCAATAAGCAAACATATAAAGAGAAAAAGTGCCACACCACCAGAAGGTAACACACTGTCATTCATTTCACCTTTGTGTTATGCCCCAAATTCCCAGGTGATAGATAACATGCATGCTCCGGTGTTCCCTGACTGGTAAAACCATTATGAAGAGAGGACACAATAAACCAATGTCAATAGCAGGGTCCATATGGGGGGAGGGGGAAGCTGATCATTTTAATTGCTTCCAAAACCTTCAAAATTATATATACCTA
>NW_022106471.1:13200619-13228329 GCF_000313985.2 Echinops telfairi
AAAAAAAATTCCCAGAATTATGCAATTCCTGAAAGTGTTCAAAGAGCTAAAAATATTGTCAGAGCAGTTGCTGTCAGTTCAGTAGAAGCAGAAAGAGGTTTTTCAAAGATGAACATAGTACATTCAGAGAAGAGAAGGTGCCTATCGGTTTTTAATAAATCAAACACCATGACTCTTGTCTAATTAGCCTACCTCTAAAGGAACTTCTTCACTACCTATAGTGAAGAGATGGTGAAGGGGAAATCACACAGTGGATGGAACGCAGATAAAAACCAAGAATATTGCAAGTGAGGGCCAATCAAGAAGCAATACCGAAAGACAGGTTTATTGTTGTTATCAGATATTATTTAATGTTTTCCTTACTGTTTTAAAACTCTTACAATCTAGTTTCATATACTTCTTTTATTGTTCTTTTTTATGCACTAACTCTATGAAGTAATAACATATATATATACATATATACATACACACATATATACATATATATATAAAACTTAAAATTGCCATTAGGGCAGCAAGTTGGTTGTTAAATTATTTGAATCCCATCACTGATGAGGACATATACTAGAACGATAGAATATATTTTGATGATGTTAAAGGAAGAGAGAACGGCAAATGGGCATTATTTCAATAGAGACCTGACGACTAACCTCCATCCCTTCCTAATTCAAATGACTAAACTAGCCCAGAGACAGGTTAAATTAGCCATGAGAGAAAACAGCGCTTCCAAATGCAGCGCTCCTGAGGAGTTCCTGGCTTGTACTCTCCAAATGCATCCCTGAGAAGGCCCTAGCCTGCTGCAATCAATTTGGAGGTTTTTTTCTATGAATGCGATTTTGACTACGGAGGGTTCATTGGGGAGCTAAAAGCGACAGGGAGAGTCTTTTGTGATTGTGGAAACGTAAGTCTGGACAAACGCCTTTATCCCAGAAGGTTGACAATCAGGCATCAAGAGAGAAAACAGATATATCTTAAGTCTAAATGAACTTCAAGGTAAACTAAATCTAATTTTGAAAGTCTGACCAAATAACCATTGATTATCCCAAAGATATTTTTTAAAGCAAGATAGCATAAAGGAACATTCTCTTTCTCTTTTTTTCCCCCTTTTAAAACCGATCAAAAGCAGAATATAAAGGGATATATACCCAAAATGGAAGGCTGAAAACACGATGCGAAGCTAACGTGAAAAGGCACAGCAAGGATATTGTCAGGAGGGCAAAAGCTGGGCTAGGGGCTGAACAACTGCCAAGGACAACAGGATGCTATTTTAAGCTCTGTTTGTGAAGAAGAACAAAGGGAAAGGTACATTGATTGGGGCACACAGAAGAATGTTAACAGATGTCTCAGAGAAAACGGAGCTATTCAGCTCCTGTTTTGATTCTCGGGCCTCTATCAGGAGCGTGATCTTCCACCTGGAGAGGCCTGAGCAAGCAGAGTTGGGAGTGAACTGGAGCCCACGGGAACTGAAGGCAGACTACCATCTCACCTCGTCGCTTCAAATGAGTTCAAGGCTCCAGGCCAGATGAATTATCTCCCAGGTTCCTGAGAGAGCCTGAAACAAAAATAATAATAAGGTCCCATTGTGATTGTAGAAACCCTAACGATAATTTCTTAGACTCATAGTTTAATGATGTGGTAACCAGGGATTGATGTGAGTTGCAGAAAACACACACACACAAACAAACAAACAAAAACTACTTTTAATTTGTGAAAAAGTGTAGTCACCAGAGGATATCCCTAATAAAGTTCAAGGGCAGATTGCCCCCCACAAGGTGAAGTAGCCATCCCATGCAGCAGGCAGGATTTACTCTGGAACATGCGGGTTGCTCCCTCGGCACTCGTATCCCACTACTCATTAACTCGATGTCAGTAAGACGATCCATACATTGTCATCGAGTATATTGGTTACTTTGAAGCACTGTCCACTTGGTGCCAACTTCTAGAGGCCTTATGTATAACAGACAACAAGACCATCCGGTCTTCTGCCACCCTCACAGTGATTGCCATGTTTGAGCCCTTTGTTGCAAAAGATATCACTAGATCCCACACGCAAAAAAAAGTCCTCTGTGATTCCAGCCAATCAAAGTTAGTTGAACAAACGCTCCCCAACGATCTTCATGAATTCATTGGCGGCGGGCGACCTAAAGGCTCTGCTAGTGCGAGATATCCTGTAGACGTTCATGGATCCCTCTCCTCTTTCATCCCTTCTTCTCTCCTGTTCAGGGCTTTACTGCAGTACTTGCTTTTTTCCACCTAACTATATATTCTTGTATTTATCCCAAGTGGAGTCCACAAACATGTGTTGGGTGCCCACTCTGTATGCATCAGGGGGAATCTGACAATAATGATTCCATGAAATTCACTCCTTGCCTTTAACGAGCTCAGAAAACAGGAGTAAACCAACAATTACCATAAAGCCCAATACGAGGGTGAATCAAAAAGCATTGCTATGAGAGTTCCGGTTGATATATGCCCTGGCTTATTCCAAATAAAACATGTTTAAGCATGTCTCTGTTATCAGTAAATAGGCATAGACAAATTCTCTCTCTTATCTTAATCTTCTTAGGGTGCCTTATAAACAAAGAAACAAACAAAAAGAACACTTTTTGTGCCATAGGGGGAAAATGATTTTGAATTCAAAGTTAATATCAAAATTTTAACAAAACTCATCTTCTCCAACCATTGAGACTTTGTTGCCAAACAGAAAACAATCTTTAGATGTATTGTACATCTTAAAAGGTCAGGAGGACCTCAAAGATGCGCCCAAAAAGTGGAAGACCTCCAAACTTCCTGAATAAAATAGCTTTGGCTGGACCCCTGGAACTGATGAACAAGCTGGGAGAAGTGTCCTTAAGGTGTGACATTTTCACTTTGAAGTGAATGACATCTTGGTCTTGTCAAGCATTTGACTCTGAATGCCAAAAGCATTGTGGAAAGATGTGTTAGTCCAAAGAGCCGATCTTTCCAACAGTCTTTTAAGCAAGATTAAAGCTAATGGAGATGAATTTATTGAATTCATATAACCACCAATAAGTCTCAGATTTACCAGTATAATCTGGAGAGTAAGATCCAATAAAAAACAGTGGTTACTGGGAAGATCGACTGGGCCAGTTAAATGCAAAGTGAGAGGTTAGCTCAGGGATGGGAGGATCATGGGTACTAAGCCGAGTGCATTAGGGGAGTGAGTATAGAAGATCAAGGGTATGAATCTGACCTGAACAGTTAAACCTTGTCAGTTGATCCCCTCTCTCATGCATGCTGAAGCTAATTTGGTTTTCACCATTTTCTGTATTTTTGTTTTGTTTTTGTTTGTTATTAGGATCTATCTCAAAGGTTTTGTGTCAGTGGAGGTCACCCATGTGAAGTTTGTCATATGTTTTTCAGTGTTTCAGTATAGATGAAACCCAGGATTGATGCCTACAGGCAGGACAAGTAGAATAAGAGTTTTGTGGGGTGGGTTTACAGTGGTAATGACGGGATTAAAGGGACACTATGTCAAGGAGTCCAGGATTGGTATAGCTGAAAAAAGTATACGAAGGCATTCACGGTGTGGATCATCACAAACTATGAATACTATTGTAAAAATGGGAAACACAGAATGCTTCATTTTGCTCATGTCGAACTTGCACATAGACCCAGAGGAAGCCACTCAAACAGAACAAGAGGACAAAAACTCACTTCCATCAAGTGTATTCTGACTCAAAGCAATCTTATAGGTCAAAATAGAACTGCCCCTGTAGGTTTCTGGGATTGGAAATGTCTACAGGAGTCGAAAGCTTCAACTTTTTCCCTCCTATTGGCTGCTGGTTTTGAACTTCTGACCTTCTGGTTAGTAGCCCAACCTATAACCCACCACACCACCAGGACTCTGAACATGAGGATACTGCAAGGTTTAGAATTAGGAAAAATGTTCCTCAGGGCAGTATCACTTCCCATTACTCAATCTGTATTCTCAGCAAATGATCTGAGAGGCTGGACTTAATGAATAAAAATGCTGCATCAGGATTGGAGGAACACTCATGAACAACCTGCAATATGTTGAGGACAAAACAGTGCTTGCTAAATGTGAAGAGGACTTGAAGTATATTAAAGAGTACTGTGTTCAACATAGATTATATCTCACCATGAAAAAAACAGAATATCAAAACTGGAAAAGTAAGCAGCATCGCTATAACAGAGAAAAGATTGAAGCTGTGAAGGATGTCATTTTACTTGTATACTTAATCAACACATACGGAAGCAACAGTCAAGAAATAAAATGATATATTGTACTGGGCAAAGCTGCACAAGATCCTTTAAACATTACTTAACTTTTCAGCTTGCTGGCATCCTCAAGGGATGGCACCCTCTTCATTATAGAGCAAAGAAGTGCACCCCCCCTGAGGCTAAGGATGGGCCCGACCCAAGTCGGGAGAATGATTTTTCAAGTGACTTATGAGTGTGCAAGCTGGACAATGAGTCCCGAAGAGCAGAGGAGAATGAGCACCTCGAATGACGACGTTGGCAAAGAACACTGAATATGTCATGGGCTTCAAGAAGCATACATAAATCAGAAAATAGAAGAACAGTGGGGGGGAAATGATCAAGACAAGAAATTGGTTCTTTGAAAGGATTTTTTAAAATGTCACCCCCTCCCAAGGCAAACTTAATAAAGGAAAAGGAGAAGACAGAGATATCACAAATAAGAGATGAAAAAGAGAAGGTATAAAACAGATCCAACTGCAGTTAAAGACAACACACCACTGTGCAGAACTGCACACCAACACAGTGGAAAACCTGGACGAACTGGAGAAATTCTTTAGGAACACAATACTTACCTAAATTAACACAGATTAATCTTAAAAATCTCAATAGAGCCATAAAAAAAGAAGAAATAGCCCAGGTCATTAAAAAATGCTAACAAAATGTGTCCATATGGCTTCCCTGGGGGAATTTAACCATGCATTTACAGAAGATTTGACACCAACTCTACACAAACAATTCCAGAAAAGAGAAAACAATGACAAACCCTCAAACTCATTTTCTGAAGCAAGTACAATCCCTGGGACCCAAACCAGGGAAAGACACCACCGGAACGGCAACCTGTGGACCAATATCCCTTATGAACAGAGATGCGAAAATCCCCAACAAAATACTAGCCAATATAACCCAATACAATTTCAAAATACAATACAGCATGATTGACTTGGGTTTCTACAAGATAGACAGTGATGCATGTTTAAAAAAAAATCGATGTAATGCACCATGTAAATAGACAAAGGAAAAGAACTACAGGATCATATCGATTGATGCAGAAAGGCAGGTCAAAACCAATAGCTAAAGATGTGGCCACCTGCTTCCATAAGTGCTCAGCCTCAGAAACCCAAAGGGGCAGTTCTATTCATCCTTCAGGTTGCTTTGCATGGGAATACTCAACACCAGTGGAGTTCTTTGTTGTTGTTTTGTTCTGGGCTTTTTGTTTTTTGTTTTTGTAGTAGGCTCATTGTCTCTCTCTCAGTAGAAATTTTATGAAGACCGTACAGTTCTTACTGACTCAATTCTAACTTTGAGTTAGAATACTTCAATGTTTCCTCTATATCTTCAACAGATAAGTTTCATTTTATTCATGAAATGAGGTCTTGCAAAGTTTAGTAATTTTTTTCTTTTTAGTAAATGAGATATGACATTAAAGACACCAGGGAAGTTCCCTTTTAAAGGAATCTTATGCTAAATTACTTTGTAGAGCAAATAATGACCCTATAACCAGTCTTCCTCTAAATCTAGATTTCTGTAACTTCAGATTTGACAAAAAAAAAAAAAAAAGCCAAGGAGAGATCTGTACTTTCTTTTTACATCTGTCTGCTAGTGGTACTGCAACATTATAGCAGGCCAATTTGAAGGACCATAATTTTTTATACTTTTTCAGTGCTCACAATGCAATCTTAGAAAACGCATTATTTTCCATATCATCTCTTCCACGCTTTCTTTTCCTTGGTGGGACTTTAGAATTGTTTCTCCCTTGAGGATACAGCAAGCTGCAAAGTTAGGTGACCATCATTTATGGAGCAATGACACTGGGCCACATCTGGGATGAAGCACTTTGTATGCACTCTCACCTTTAATTTATTCAACCCACTTCTGCGGTGGGAGGATGGTTTTGACCGTTCCATGCCGTAGCAAGCCACGCTCAGAAGCTGAAGATTTGCACAGGCATCTATCTCAGCTGTGCTCCACTTCAAGTGTGCCTGGCTGAAATGCACACAGTCACTAATATTTTAGGCCTCCATTCATTAAGGGAGTAATAAAAGTTAAGGATAACGGGCGTTAACAAGGATTTTGTTGCCTTATTAATTTATTAACATGGGGAAACACCATGACCAAAAACATTTTGATAAAAATCTATGTTGCTCAATCATAGGAACTACTCTGTAGTTATTTGCATAGATTAGACTCATGCAGGGGCATCCTTGTTCTCATCCTTTGTAAAAGGGGATAAACACATGGAGTTTCTATGACCTTGTTAGAATGCGATACCATTTGCATATACTGTTGTTGGGGGCCAACACGTTGACATTGACTCCTATTACCCCAGATGACAGAGTAGAATAGTCCAATAAGGTTTTCTTCCCTATAATCTTGAGGGAAGCAGATCGCCCATTCTTTCTCCCTCAAGCCCACTGAGTGATTTCCAATAGTCAGCCTCTCTGCTAGCATCTAAAAGCCTGACTGTCCCCTACCCAGGCTCCTTTTACATAGACGAGACCCTTTCTTTTGTTTTTATTCATAGTTCTCTTACTAGAAATCCAGGTTCAGATTAGCAGCATGTTATCATAGAGAACCCTTCCACTGGCTAACTAAAAATTCAACAATTCTGAAGAAGAAATAGGGAAAATCAATTGTGTCTTTGTAGTTGTTATGCACCAGGATGATATTCCCAAGTAACATTGAATTAAAACTAGGTGTCTTTAACCTGCACGTGTGCGGTGACATGAAATTTCTTAAGATGACTCTTGTATCTATGTTTCCATAACTCCCGACAAAGGATTGGGGAGGATATGAAAATAGGGTGTGTGAAACACTCATAGAGGGGACTGGTCAGTGGGGGCTGCCCTTTCTCAGAGAGAATTCCCAGGACCATCAAGGAAGATGAGCCACCAGCAGAACACATTCAAAACTCCTGTCTGGAGTGCTGGCGCAGCAGAGGCCACGCCATTTGAGAGCAGAGATGGAGGCAAGGAGACCGTGAGACGGAGCGGAGGAGCACACGCACACTGTGGAACACTGGAAGGCAAGCAGCAGGCAGGCTTCCTGGCCCTCAGAGGCTGGGCCGTGGGATCACATGACCGCGAGGCTGAGGACCAGAGAGAGAGAGGGAGAAAGACGTGGTGGCTGACTTTAGAGAGGTATTACTGTGCACCTATCACTGTAACCCTAATGTTTTCTGTTCCTGGCTTATGGTAATGTGCTGACTACCCTAAAATCACAACACCACAACAACCAAACAAAGCAAACCTGATTGCTATCTGTGAGTTCTAGTTGGCCATCAGGAGCGTCCTGAGAGGAGAAACTTTTGGTGTCAGCATGAAGTAAGGAAGGAGTCAGGGCATGTCTGACACCTGCCTGTGGCAATTGACCTTGCGCTGGTGTGGAGATGGGGCCTCCTTCTCCCCTGTGTATCCAGAGGAGGTCAGATGTGGCCCCTGCACTGCACAGTTTCCTCTCTGTGTGTCTCCGTGTATCAGGGGGAGAGGATGAATACCATAGTTCCATCTAAAGAGAATCTTCATTGATTTCCGCATTTGGCCAAACCTCTGAGAAACCATTTTGAGACCGATGGGTGCAGACTTTCAGAAATGAAAGACGTGTGCACTCTCCTTTCTATGAACCAAGTCAATGCCTCAGAGGGCCACATCCCTCCCGTCTCTCCCTACACAACTACCCACTTTACCATCAAATCGATTCCAACCCATAGTGACCCTATATGGCGTTTGCGAGGCTTTTTGTCAATCTGTATCGGAGCAGACAGCCTCGTCTTCCTCAGACAGTGCGTGTGAACTGCCAGTCTTGTGCTTAGCTGCCCAGTGCCTCCCCAGCAGGACCAGGCATGCTCTAACGTCGCTCAGCGCTTACACCGCCCCACGAGCCTTCTCGCCCAAAGAAAGGAGCCGCATTTCCCGTGCGCTCTTTGTTTGCCTCTTCTCTTCTGAGATCAAGGTGACTTCGAAAGACCTGCCATGAAAGTGATTTTTTTTTTTGTCACCACTGTCTCAATAAAGTCTCTGAGAAAACAGAGGCTAAAAGATACATGACATTCAAAGACTTTGCCCCTGAAGCCACAAAACACAGCTGAGCAATTTCTTCCTTTGACCAGAATGAATGGTCATCACAAACA
Source organism: Echinops telfairi (assembly GCF_000313985.2). Taxonomy (NCBI): domain Eukaryota; kingdom Metazoa; phylum Chordata; class Mammalia; order Afrosoricida; family Tenrecidae; genus Echinops; species Echinops telfairi. The sequence goes on from NW_022106471.1 coordinate 13,208,991, forward strand.
CAAATGTAGCCTTGGTATCCCTGATTTGTCTGAGACAGCTTAAGGGCTCAAACTTAATAGACTTCTTCTGACCGATTAGGATCTCAACGCAGGCTGCATCATTCTGTCAGAGCGGGCAGCCTAGTCCAAGCCACCAGCACGGCACTGCCCTTGATCCATGACCTTAGCATACAAAATACTAGGTAACAGAGTGTCATACGGCTCCCGCAGAGAGAACTTTGAAGACAGTATTCCCTTTGCTGGGTGGTCTCTTACAGAAGACAATGAAGCATTCGAATAAACGGATGCTTAAACACAATGCCTAACAGGAAAAGCACATTTCTATATACCAAGTAGAGCTGTGCCTAAGAAGGGATTAACGACTATCAGATGATATTACAACTGGATTAATCATGTTTCACATTCACTATAATTTTTTTTTAAAAGAAAGGAATCTTTTGAGGAGCAGATAAGTGATTTCTATAAACTAGAGAAGCTAAACTTTTCTTAAAAATGAAGCACTAAAAGCAAACAAAAGACAATGGCTCTCAGAATATATTTATTTATAAATGCTTAATTGGATTTTTTTTCTTTAAAAATAACTCTGCATTTCAAGTTATTGTTGTTAATTGTGATCGTCTGTTGACATGCATGTGTGTGTGTTCACACCCACATTCCAAAGAGGGAGAGAGGAGTCCCTTGCATTGATGCTTTATATTCCACAAGGTATTTTAAACCCTTCTTATTTTAGAGAATTGTTTTTGTAATAGATACACTAAAGGTGATCATTTTATTTTATTGCTCATCATTGCTGACTGAAATATTTGGCCAGATGAAAGTAATTACTCTGACTGTATTACTTTTCGAACCTGTTCGGTGGATTGGATTCCAGGTACTCATAGGGAGAAATTCTGTTGGCCTCATTAAAAAAAAAATCCCTCTTATGATGCTGTGCTCGGTCCTTATGGATGTAAAGCTATACAGCTGTTATAATGGTTTTTCCCTGTGTATTTTATATTTCCAAAGGTTGCAGACATCCTCTAACCTTGGTGTGGAAATATAAAGATAAGGAAAATTGAACAATGTGGTAGCTGACCTAACTATTGTAAGCAAATCATGTTGGTGAATAATAATAAACAAAAGGTATCCGTATCATATTTAAAGACAGAAGGAAACAGGGAAGAGGGACGAGGGAGGAAAACCAACAAAGCAGAGCTGATAATAACAAATTCACTTCCTCCAATATATGACTGGAGGCCCTAGTGAAGGCCAATACATTATACATTGGCCCCAATATATATATATATTGAAAATTACCTATCTCTCGTACTCTAGAAATCACTCCCATAAACAGACCCACCCTGCATCCAAGAGCCTTTATTTGGAAACATAGTCAATGGACAACATTGCTGACAGAACATGTCTGTTAGCTTTCTTTCTGGACCAACCAGTTCCTCACCCAGTGAATCCCATGGGAGCCTTCCAGTGCTCAAGCTGAATGCAGGCCAAACCGTGTGGGACCCAGAAGCAGCCCTTACAGCCTCAGGGCTCCTACGGTGACCGAAGCTGAGTTCCAAAATGAGAAGAGAAGAGAGGTCATCTTGAGTCCTTGATTTTCTTTCCCCACCTACAATTCTACTGTGCCCTCCTGTAGGGACTTGGCATTGAGTTCAGAAGAAGCTAGGAAACAATTCACTGCAGCTGCGAAGTTCCAAGACGAGCTATGCTTTCAGTGACACCTATGAGACATTTGTGGGGTTGGCTTAAACTTTTTGAAGTGACGACAGACAGCACGGGGCCAGGTTCTCACTTCTCAGCAGATAACCGCAACCCGGTCCCAGCGTCTGGCAGTGTGACTCCACGTGAGGACCACAGTAGGTTGCCTTTCTTTTCCCTTCATTTTCCTTCCCTTTTATTTCAGGTGGGAAGCTTAGCTGATGTTGGCCTAGGTCATGTTTTCCAAAAGGCTGGCTTGCTGGAGACTTGCCAACGTGACTGCCAAGAGTTCTAAGAGCTGTCTTTTCTGCCCCAGAGAAAAGACAAGAAAACAGCAAAGACCAGGAAAGTGATGCTTAATCCCCAACGGGACTGATAGGAGTGTCCGAGCTGTCATTTCGAAACTCTTCTGGGCTCTCAGGGTATCCCAGATTATTACCTAACCTCAGGGTCCCAAAAATATTGAGGCCAAAATGGAGCAAAAAGTCTATTCTGAAGTCCCCGTATTAAGAGAAACAATGTTTAGTAGGTGACTCTATATGACAAGATTTCTACATTTTATGAAGTCCACAATTTCCACGTAGTTTATAACAGAATCACATAAATTTAATAACTTCATGTTTGCTGCATCTATAAGAATTAAGACCTTATTTCACCTGACTACAATGAAACTTCCTTAAAGCTCAGTGAAGCCAACTGTTCCATAGCATTCCTTATGGGTTTAGAACCCTACCTCTCCTCCAGTTGCTTCCTTAATAGGCAAATCATGAGCTTCCTTCTCAACCAATAAAAACAAGGGGCTGAATCACGGAACCATCTAGAACAGTGGTTCTCAACCTTCCTAATGCCATGACCCTTTCATACAGGTCCTCATGTTGTGGTGACTGAACCCCCACAACCATAAAATTATTTTCATTGCTACTTCATAATTGTCATTTTGTTACTGTTATGAATTGGGGGCCCCCTGTGAAAGGGTCGTTTGACCCCCAAAGGGGTCTCGACCCACAGGTTGAGAACCACTGATCTAGCACATCAGGTCTATTGGTCACATGCCTAAGTTGGCGGTGTCCCCTCTATCTAAACATTTGGAGATTACAGGGCTGAAAATATGCCTCCCTCAGTGCCCTGGACATGGACAAAATCCCCTCTTTACAATGACCACATCTGACTGAGGATGCTCAGAAAATAATGAATGATGGGGTGGCCCTGTGACCAACATCAATCAGATACCAGTTAATCACCCTAGAAGACTGATTAAGATTCCTGACCCAGGACTCGGGGAGTCACCCTGGCAGTGTGAGGCCGGTGCAGGCCTTCTATCACAAGTCAAGGGGCTTCTTTCTCTTTGAACGAGCTTGTTTCTCACACTGCGCAGTGTGAAATGTAACAACAGGGCACGCTGATTGCTATAGGTTGTAGAGCTCTGCTTAGCTTCTGCTAGAAGTGTGTTTGTTTATGTTCTGATGAAAAATTGGCATTTGAGTCTTGAAAGAGAAATGAGGGCAAAGTCAGTAACCTCAGCCTTTGAAGCTGTGGGAGTGACCGGAGCCTCTAAAGGCATGACGGAGAAGAGGGAACTGCCCAGGGTTCCAGGTGAGCCCATGGGCCATTCTCTTCCGGCGGTGCGAGTGAGGAGGGCGAAACAGAAGCAGGTGGCTTAGGAGGAGCACATGGCTTCACAGAAGGAGCAGAGGCTCCAGAAAGTTGGTCAATCAATTGCCCCAGCTTTGAGCTGGAGAATTACTCACCCACCACTGGGGGCTTGCACAAGGGGAGTCGCAGGTAGGTCTTACCACACCACCAGGGCTCCTAACTCAGGCCAAGAGAAGGCTTTACTGTAAAGGGCCAGTGATTTGCATAGAGAAACATTGAACGTATATATGTATATATATACTTCAGCAGTCTGGATATAAAAAGTTGCACAGTTAAACATTTCTGAATATATATGTATGTGTATATATATATAAAATGGGAAAATTTTCTGTGGCAAAGAATGATTAAAAATGACATGCTGAAGTATCAGGTGCTGTGAAGTTTACATAATTCTTTCGTGCATTCTTCAAACATCCTATGAGTTTGATCTTATTGTTATTCCTGTTGTACAGATGAAAACAATTGATCTACTTAGGAGCACAATGAAATGCTTTCCAATGGGAGAAAGAATGACTGAAATTCAATAATACACAATAATCCCACGGCAGCAACATTTGATGTCAACAGATGACCCGCAACTCCACACTCTAATTTCATCCCACAGGTGGTACACTACTCCCACCTCGCTCAGTTACTCTTTGCTTTTCTGCTCCTTCCAACTGCAGCATTCCGGCCACGCTCCTCTCTGCACAGCAAATGACAGCAGGTAGGAATGGGCCATTAATGAGTAAATACTTAATACCTCTTTCAGTATTGCTCCTCTTCATGACAAATAGACATGACAGGTAATTTTCAAAGTTACTCATCTTTTCTCCAAATCTCAAGACTGACATGCATATCACTGGCCTGAAAGAATAATCACAGCAACGTTCTTTTTTTCTTGTTGGTACCAAAAATAAGCTAACATGAGATTCTTATAAAGGATAATTAAGCCAGCTAACATAATAATAAGTGGGATGCCCAATAAGCGTATGGACTGAAATACCTGCTGTATGCAATGCAGAGCGGTGTTTCAGGAGATTAACAATTATGATCACCAGTCCTCTTATGATTCTATAATACTCCACACAATCTTTTTTAAATTACTTTATTAACCTTTCCTCCTAGCACAGAAGTGCCCGATTATAGATAATATTTCAAAATCATCTGAGGTGTAAGTGTGTTTGATTTGCTCGGTAATTATTTATCTACTTTATTACATTGGCCAAGCACATGCGCTCCGTGGCCAGCCTTGTTTCAAGCCCAGTTAAGAATCGGGTCATAGCGTTTTGTGGCTCCGTCCCTTTGGGTGCAAAGGAACATAAGCTATTCCTTTCAGAGATGGGGATGGTACATGGAAACATAGTACATTTTAAACACGGAAAAATCACTGCCTGTCCTGTCATTAAAGGTTTAAGGCCCCCGGTTCCATGGGAAGAATGTTGTTCCCAAGTGGAAGGAAGCTGTTCTTTCCCTGCATGAGCAAGAGGCCTGCACCTTGAGGGCTGAGCATGCAAACGTCTGCCGATGGGGTCCACAAGCGGATCGCTCACACCCCTACCGTGGCCTTATCTGGGCTCTTTTATAACCTGTCCCCTGTCACGGGTACCACTCAGGACACGCTTCTCTTTGGAGCTCCACCGTTTACACATTTCTGGCGCTCCGGGAAGGCCGCCAGTGTGATCACAACAAACACTGTCCTTTTTAACACGTCAGGATGGAAGGAAGCAGCGAGCACTGAAAAATCACATCGCACTTTGAAGCAGGAGCCTCTGCCTGCGCCAACTCTACCACTCCGGGCAAAGGGAGCTGGGGCCTTCCCAAAGATGCAAACGGACCAGAGGAGGCAGAGTGGATGCCTTCCTCTCGAGGGCCTCCCCAGGGATACAAGCACAAAGCCGGAGGAGTCCACCATCAACAAATCCTGACATTTCCATATGTAGCAGGAGTCCCGGGCTCTGTTGGTAATACAGGATAGGGCTGGTCAGCGCAGTCACCCATGGAATTACAGCGTAGGGGACGGACGCCGGTATGTGAGACCCAAACCGAGCATAAAGAACACAAAGTAAAATCCAGCGTCAGCACAAAGTTGACAGCGAATGATTATAACAGCTTCGAAGCTTGAAAAAGAGTGTAAATAACTACGATCCCCCGCGGGCCCACTCAGCCTGCATACATAAGCACCGTGATGGACAGCCTCCGTGCTACAGCCCGGAGAGGAGAGATGCAAACATTCCGCCAGCAAAGAGGCTTCACTGTCACCTTTCTCACTAAATTAGCTCCTTGCACATGGCAGAGAGAACGTGCAGGGGGCTTGCACCTTCGAAGGCCAGCGGCCCCTCCGCTTGGGAACAGGAATGCTAATGACCTTGGTTACCAAGGAGCTGCCCCCCACCAGCTGATGGACTTTGTAAGCGGTCCTCGCTCTGATCTTTAATCCCGGCTCTTAGACTCCACAACGGACAGTTGTTCAGAACAACTCTGCACCTTCGTGTCATGTGAAACGGAAGGCCCCAGGAGACGAGCCGTCCCCAACCCACCTGGACGGATCCTTCTTGGATGACCTCCACCCCAAATGTCCTTGTTGTTTATTTCTTCTTTGAATGCACAGGCACACAAGCTTGCAGTACACATACCTGCGCCCTACAACACAGGGTTTCCCAATGTTGAAAACTGACCAGTGCCTCTGGCCGGAAGAGGTGGGCACTTGCGTTGTGAACAGAGTCTTCTCAAGACTTATGCTTATAAATTCACCGGAGAGAAGAGGGGCGAGGGGTGGGGAGGGGGGAGGGGGGAGAGGGTTTCTGTGTACACCTAGCTAGCACTCCACAGGTATGTAATTCATTTACCAGCTAATTAATCAATTAGCAAATGCTTGCCTTTCCCCTTTGTCATTTATGCTGCTGGAGAATTGCATCTCCAAATGAAAGGCAGACCGCTTGTATTGAAACTTTGCCCTCCAAACACATTGGTTTTATTTATCTGAATGGAGCAGATGCTTTGCAGGGCCAGCCCACTGTACCTGGGCTGTTTGCTATTAGAACCTGAGCGAGATTTAAGCTAAACAGAGGGCATAAATATGACATCCTATAGACATTCATGATGATCAACTGTGCTGCATCGTCGCCAGGCATTACTACTTTTCATATAGGAAAAGAGCGAGGCAATGCACTTGACATTGCTAAAAGGGGAACTACAGGCCCTGGAAGGGCAGCAGAAGACAGAACAAGTTCCGTTATTGCCTCTGGAGTGCAACTCCTGGGTCTCCAAATGCTGCTCAATTGCCACGATGTATACATTCTGTGTACATGCCTGACGATTTCCATTTCTTCCAGAGCACTGTATTAAACCTGGCCTCTCTCTTGCTCAGGGGCCAGGTGTTTATCAGGTCTCCCCTATAAGCAGCACTGAGGGGGAGGTGTGGGAGCGAAGGCACAAAGTGGATCTCCCAGGATCCACTCCGTTCTGAGAGAGACTGGTCAAGAGAAGGCTTCCCTGAGTAACCCCTTCTCCTCTCAGGTGCTATAAAATACACATGTTGAACTGTGTGATGCGTTTGCATCCTTGCACAGCTAGCTAGCTTCTAGGAATCCCTGCATCTTTCCATCATCACACTGCGGCCAGTGGGAAAGGAGAAAGCCTCTTCCCCCATCGCCCAGGCAGGGGTGTAAAAATATTTCAGAGGCAACGCGCAAGCCCCGCAGATGGACGCACCCGTTCCAGCAGTCAGATGAACTGAGAGTCTGTTTCCATGGCTGTGTGTTTGAGTCAACAATTGAGTATGTAATGACTCCTGTGTGCACAGAACAACAAAGGTGTTTTGGTCCATTTTTACAGGTGAGAAAATGGGTCAGCTGTGTAACACTGAACCCCAGGTGTGCAGGTAGCAGAGCAATCCTGTCATCTGTCGCTTCCACAGAGGACTTCTGGGACCGGCTCAGCGCCCCATGTAGCCACTTGCCAGGGCTTTAATAATAAAACAGCTATACGGAAAAGTTTCTCTTAGCCTGGGCTCTGTGGGAAATGGACATGAGGACAAACAGCATCCCAACGTCAACGGCGCGGTGAAGCTTGGTAAATGAGGAAATCAGAGAAAGATCATTATACGCTGAGTCAATAGCCAGACAAGCAAAAGATAAAGCCCACCCCTTACTGGCCTTTTTATCTGTCTTGCCAAAAACAGAAGGGTTAGGTGTGGACAGAAACTCAACTGGACTTGTGAGCTGTGCTGAGCAAGGCTGGATTTGTTCACTCGCAGGAATGAAAGCAGAGCATGGAATCTCGGAGGCATGATTTCTCAGTAGAATTAGCATAACCTGGCACATCAGAGTATTAAAATTTAAAAAGGATTTCAAACTGTCCTCGAATCATCAGCAGAGTCATGCCACAGACTTTCCTTTTCCTTTTTTTATTGGCTGGGCAGACTAGGTGTAATTGTATCAATATTTTAATGCTGGATGCATATTGCCTGTGATACATTGCTTGCATAAATAAAAAGCACTGATATTCAATTGCCAATGAAATAATCACAGGCTCCAGATCTTTATTATATCATGCATTATTTAATTACAATAATCATAGTCCTTTTGAAGGTAAAACAAGATTAAAAAGGTTTTGTTTTAATGGATCTATATATTTGATTTAAACTTTACATGTTAGCTTTATATTAAGAATTTATAAGGCATCAGTTCAAACGGTGCTATTATAAGAGTTTATTTCTTTTATAATTAGTACAGTACTCTTAAAGTACTCTGACTAGGAGAGATAATATTTCAGTATTTTAATGAGCTTTTTAAGTGTAATTGATGTAACAATCATTGAATTACACATTTGTACCTGAAGAATAATGAAGGAAACATTTTAATGAGAAATTTAATCATTATTAGCCAATGATCTACTAAACTGCCATTTGCTGACATTTAAAAGCTTAATAGCAGAAAACTGTATTTTCCTACATCTGCATCAACATCGATGGTGATTACTTCTCGGTTACTCTGATTTCCCAGATTAACTTCCTACCACCACTAATTTATTTATAAATTTGAGAAAACTTTCTTTAACCCAAAGTTGTCAGCTCCTTCCAGAAAGTGTGGGGCTTGACACTTAGAGGAATAATTTAAATAAATTAGCCCCTTTTCCAGCCTTCAGCAGTTTTCAGCATAAAAGGGCTCTTTCTTGTGAGTGTTCATGCTTGCATCAGCTTGATTTTGATGAATGCCCTGCGAATTCCCTGATAGTACCTCAGACAGAGAGATCTTGGGCCCATGTCAACAAGGGCTTTAATAGCTCCCTCGTTTAAAGAACACCTCAGCACACAGACAGAGGGAAAGACATGTGGAAGGGGAGCCTGCTAAGCAGCTCTGTCAAGCACAGGGGTTAGGCTTTACTGCTGGGTGTGGAAAAATCTCCCTGCTAAGGACAGGGAAAGGACCCATGGTCGCACAATGGGTTATGTGTTGGGCTAAAAGGTTAGAGGTTCAAACCCACTGGCTGCTCCAGAGGAAAAAGATGAGGCTGTCTGCTCCTGCCAAGACTGACAGTCTCGATAGTCCCTGGGAAGAGCTCAACCCTAGCCTATTGGGACACTGTGAGTCAGAATCCACTCAGTGGCCATGGGTAGTGGTGGGTGGTGAATGAGCTTAGAAGGGGGACATTATATTAAGGGACAGAACAATGTGTTTGGGATGTAAACAGAAGCAGAAGGAAATAAACAGGAGAGGTAGAAGGCAAGATAGAGCAAACTAAAAATTCTCTAAGGTTTATCTCAGGATGTAGGCTGTGTTAGGTATAACCCTTGGGGCAAAGGCAGAAGATTTTGCTTGTATTTTCTAGCATCTCCCTCAAGCAGCACTGTGTTTGGCTACCCTGTGAACCTAGCCATTTGCCACCAAGTCTGGTCTGATTCCTGGCAACCCCATGTGTGCCAGCATAGGACTGTGCTTCAGAGAATTTCACTGGCTGATTTTTTTTTTTCCAGAAGTAGATTGCCTGATCTTTCTTCCAAGTGCTGCTAAAAAAAAAAAAAAGTGGAATCAAATTGCCATTCCTTTGGGTTAGCAGCCAAATGCTCTCAGTGTGTGCACACTTAATAATACAACAATTGCGGCGCGTCAGCACCCAGTCAGATAGAGGACAACTGCGGAATAGGCCTTGCTCAGCAGTCAATGTTAACAGAAGGAGATGCTGTATTTTTCTCCAGGAGATAAGCTGGTGGGTTTAAACAGCCGATTGTTGGGTTAGCAGCTGAATGCTTAACCCCGTGCCACCAGGACCCTTCTCCACACCCCAAGGATGCTGCTATTCTATAAGAATCAGAGATTTGCATGAGGTGAATGGTCCATCTAGAGGAGAGAAATGAACATTTGTCGGACTCCATGATCAGGTACGCAGCCTGTGGGGAGGGGGCTCCTTTTATTTATTGTTTCATTTTCAGTCTGCTCTGGGGTCTAGGTGCAAGTGAGCGGGATGGAGGTAAGAGAAAATGCAGATGTCTGACACACTCCTCCCGGATGCTCTCTCAAGAGTCCTTCAGTGCACGGATACCAGCTTTGACTCAGATGCCAATGTTTCCCATTTCAGAATCTCCACAGCCATTGGCTGGTTCGGTCGCTTGGTCTCTGATTTCACTTTGTATCTTCTCATTAAGATTTTCACAATGAAAAGAAAACGGGAAAAACAAACAAGCAAAGGCCATGACAAAGAGACTAGATTCCATGATGGACTCTCTGTATTGTACGATACACTCTTGGGGTGCTCTCCACAAATACGCTCTCGCATTGCTGGCAGCTTGGTTGGAACTTGAGCTGTAAGTTCCATCCCTGGATGTCCAATGTCCAGTTTTCTCACTGCATGCCCGAGAGCAGGGAGTGGTGACAGTAGTAAATGGCTTCTGATGAGAACACTCAAGGGACAAAGGCACAATATAACACTTCAGTTTTCTTTCGGTCTTGGCACTGGGACCGGGGCACGTGATTGTGGGTCTTGGTTATCATGAAAGCTGCGATTGTCAAACCCCCAAACAACAAAGCTGACCTACTGTGATCGATTGTTTTCTGAATGAAGTCACACTGCCGATACAGAGATAACACAAATGAACGGTCTACACATAAACAACTCGACTTTTTCACATTCAGAACACTAGAAATCCAAAATCGGGGCACCAATTCCAGGAGAAGGCTTTGTGTCTCCATCGGCTCTGCAGGGAAGGCTGTTGTCTCTTTAGCTTCTAGCCCGCGGCTCCTTGGTGACCCTCCTGTGGCATGCCATTTATCTTCCCTATCTCTACTCTCTAATTGACTTTCTTAATCTCTTTTACCTCGCAAAAGAGGTTGTCTTAAAGATACCTCTCTACTGATACTTACATATTAACGTACAAACAAAAATAAATATTGTGAATGGATATTTTAGGCAGTTTATAAAGCTTATGATTGGGTACTACTATGCAATTCATAACAACTGTGAGGATTTCTACTCCCATAAAGAGTTATAATCTTGGAAACTCACAGGGGCAGTTCTACCTGTCCCATAGTGTCCCCATGAGCCGGCACGGAGTTGTTGCTATGGGGGATTTGGGGTGAATTATCTTTAGATTGTTCTTGTTCTTGTTGAGAATATACACAGTAAAGCATACAATGGTTCAGCCAGTGGATTTGTACAATTTAATGACATTGATTTCATCCTTTGGGTTGTGTAGCTATCCTTGGCAAATATTATTTTTTACTAGTTAAGCTAAACTATTGTTTGGTTTTAAGAAGATGTCAGGTGATATACTTGGTTTAAGTTTTAAAGGTAATTTCAAGGCAATAGTTTCAGAGTGTGGTAGTTACATAATCTTGTGTCAATTTGAGAAGATTATGAGTGAAGGGGTGGAGTCTGGTCTGTCGATCAAGATATAACAACCAATGAGGCCTCTGTGGGCCTGGCCTTCTCCTGAGAATTCTGGGAACTGTGGTATTTTACTCCCTTGGAGGCGGGAGACACTTCTCTCTCTCTGCTCACTTCCTGCAAGACATGCCTGAGGACAAGACACATGGAGCTACGTTGATAGACCCCACGCCCCGGAAACTGGATAAGCCACATAGAGACCCCTGCCAGCACTGAGATGCTTACAATGCCACTGGATCCAAAGACTTTCTACCCACTGGCCTGTGATCATCCTGCATTCAGCATCATTGCATGTGTTTCGTGAGTCTTAAGAGGACTTTATAGATTAGTATAGGACAAATCAGCTAATATCAGACTTAGGGGCTTTGACTAGACAGGGTTGGGATGCTTTCTTAAAGTACAATTACCCTTTATATAAAACTGTCTCTTAGACACATATGTGTCTATGAATTTGTTTCTCTAGTCTATCCAGACTAACACACAGAGTTTCACCTGGCGCCTGTAGCTCACTAGGTTTGGCATCCATAAGAATTTTCAATTCTGTTCTGCATTTTCCCCACTTCGATCAGGATTTTCCTGTAGTATCTTTGATGAAAATATTCAGTAGGAGTAGCTGAGAATCATCCAGTTCAAGAACTCAGTTCTTGGAGATAATTAGCCAAACATTCCATATCTGCTCCAGGAAACTAAGTTTTAAAGCTTATTTTTTCCAGATACTCTATATCAGTAAGAAATGCAAAACACACACACACACACACACACACACACACACACACACCATCAAGGAAAATATAAATGGGTATGTGGATGGAAGTAAAAAGAGTGTGCAAAAAAGCTGAACCAGGGTTATCCATTAGAAACTTCTACCAAGATAATATTAGGGTGGTGCTATTCAGTTATTTTGCTACTGTGCACTGAGATGCCCTGAAATAACTCTCTCTGTTATTCAACCAAATATTTATGAATATACCAGATTTGTTTTGTTAAAGCTCAGTTGTCGTGACCTGTAGTTGACGGGGCACAAAGGGCGAGCGAGAGGAAGAAACGGGAGGACTGGGACAGAAAGATGTTCCAGTGGAAGGCTCCGTTTACACAAAAGCATCAGGATCTTGGCAAATATTTAATGATTCTCTTTCCCTGATCACCTCGGTTTGACTCAGTGTCTTGGAATTCCAAAACCGCTAACTCATCCAAGTAGAGAAACAACTGAAATATTAACAAATGCTACTTTTAAAAGATGCCCTCTTAAAGTATGCATGTAAAAGGTAGGGTCCCAGGAGATGAAAGTCCCTGGGGAAACTGACAGGGCCACTTGAGAGCAATGTCATACTGCTGCCCACAACATGAAATACTGGTGCCACTTTTTGGATGCGGCATGTCAAATATACTCAGAAGCAAGTCTAACATTTGAGGGACTAAAATGTGTGCTGGCTAGCGTACCTTACATCTGGAGTGAGAGATGGTAGGAGGGGTTGCTAATGGTTTGGCTTAACCACACGGAACTTGGAAAGACAAGAAGGGAACACTGGTAAATTCCTTACTCTCAGTGTGCTCTGTACATGGGGACAATTAGTGGCCATACCTCATCCCCATGGCAAACCAAGCTCCCTGGCACAGAGTTGATGCCAACTCTCAGGGACTTATAGGATGGAGAACAACTGCTCCTGTGGGTTTCTGATCCTGCAACATTTTACTGGAGTAGAAAACTTTTTCTTTCTCCCCTGGAGCAGCTGGTGGTTTAGAACTGCTGACCTTGCAGTAAGCTGGCAGGCTACTGGGGTAATTTTACTCTTCCTATAGGTTGCTTGAATTGGAATTGACTTGATGGCTGTGAATGAGTACCTTCCTCATCGACTTGTTCAAATACTTCAATAACACAATCTGGGTGGCAAAGTGTCACACATAGAAAGGTTTCAATAAGTTTTGCTATTGTTTTTCCACACACCAAGTGATGTGTTTTTTATACCCTGGTGTATGTGTGCACTGAAAGTTTCTGATTCCCTGATATGGTAAATATCTATGGCATGAGCCATACAATATCTATTTATAAATCTGCTTACTGTTCCCTGGCATCCTTCAGGGAATCCTTGCCTTCTTCACTCTTCAGCTCTCTCCAGAGCCCTACTTTCCCCGGTCATCATGTGGTCTAGTCAGTCGTCCCACTGGCCCGAAGGAAGGAGTCAACGCTTTAACTGGGAGGCAGAGAAAATGTTCCTTGCTGATTTTCTTTCTCACCTTGTCTTTTGGTACAATATGTCAGGTAGAAGTAATAAGGCCACCAATGACTGTGCCACCCACTTCCAAGGACGAGGGGAAGCCTCTGAGAATGGCATGCTCGCGGGGAAAGAACAGCCAAGTGGAGCCAACGAAGGAGGGTGACCTGATCCGGATTGTGCTGTGGGAGGCCCTCTAACAAGATGTTTGACCACTGCCATTGCCGTCATCAGACGGCTTGGCGGTGAAGCTCAGTGCATTCTTTGTCTTGCTAAAGTAAAGAGGAGCTGGCTTTTCTCCCCCTACACCCAAAGGTTCTCTGACCTCCTGGGGTGTCCTTTATGTTCAATTTACAGAGAAAGAAAAAACAAACTGGAAAAAAAAAGCAAGCAAAAAACATCAGCCTGGTTGGCAGATGGGTCTACACCGTGTGCAGTCCTCAAGCAGCTACAGGACTGGAGCTCTGACCGAGGACGATGACTTGGAGGGACTGCAGTGAAGGACAGTGTTCCTAGTGGACACAGTCTGAGCAGTGCATTTGATTGTATACCTTGTATTTCTGTGTTATGTGAGATGATGGTGGAAGTCGTTATCAATGGTTTGGTCTAACCACTAGGAACTTGGGGGGACGGGATAGGAATATTGGTTACACGAACGTTTAGGAAAGAGTTACATAGATGAACCTTTCAGAAGGGGCCTAGAGAACAATATATTTGTAACCCACATAGATATAGTCTTCACTATAGGTGAGGCTAGTAATAATAGGCAGAGGGCATGCTCTTCCACGCCGGTCAGTCTCTGTCCTCGTTATCCTGCGATTGTTCTGAGCCCGTAAACAAGGTGACTGGGATGAATGTTGTGCTTCGGCTCAAGACCATAAACTTCTTCTTAGTCCAAGTGACTCAGCTAACACTACTGAGCAATGCCTAATCTTGCCAAATGTCAAGCCAATACTGGGATCCTAATGTTGCAGACTTTCGAGGGACCCAACTAACTAGCCATCTTATGGCAGGTTGGTTCTATTGGACCATGTCCATCAGGAAGAGGTTAGAAACTTGTGTGTACAGAAATATTCAAATATTCTGATATGGCTTTGCCTTTCCTGTCCCTGTTGCATCTGTTATCAAAATAGCAAAATATTTTGTAAATCTATGCATCTGGACAATGAGCTCATTCAACAGCACAGAAAGAGTTAATAGTCATGGGATAAACTCATTTTTACTATCTCCTCCATCTCCGCCTAATGGCTGGCTTATTTGAAAACCAAAGATGGATTACAAATGGTTAGTGGTGGCACCATTTAAGATACAACATCTCAAAAGGATCGGATCCTGTCTTCCACCACACAGTTTGTGTTTTGCATTAGATGCCATTGATAGAGTGCTGTCTTTCTCTCTATGCCAGAACAAATGTGTGTGTCTCAGAATCAAGTGGTAGAAGTTGGAGTGACTCTTCTTCCCCTTGTACCTAAAGGCCCAGCTGCAGCAAAGTTGTTTGTCCTCCTGGCAACTGTGAGCTTTGCTAGTTTGAAAGACGTACTCTCCTCTGGGGCTGGGTGGGTATTTGTACGTGCACTGGTTCTAGTGAATTGCAAGATAAGACTTTCGGCTGGCCATTGGGGGCTCTTCATATTACAAAACCCAGAGACCAAAAGGGAGAGAGAGAGAGAGTTTAGAGTGATTGATCGTGATTACCAAGAGTTGCTGCTATACAATAAAAAAGGAGGGCTGTAGCTGAGAAAGAATGGATTGTTTTGGGAATCTCTTAGTAATAAGCTAATAAATAGTAAGGGTTAAAGAAAAAAGTAGAAAAACCTAAATGAATAAGCAAACAAAGGAATAAAAGACAACAGTGTTGAGAACTTGCATCTTTCAAGAATAAAGACTTGAGTCATTCCATCAGGCTAAAGAACTCCGAAAAGCTGGAGCACCCTGAATATGAAATGTTCAATGGGAAGAGCAAGCTGGATATCAACTGTGACCTTTGAGCAATTATAAAAATAAAGATTCTAGTAGGTAAAAACATTTTTTGTTTCTTTAATATCAATTCCAATTCATGGGGACACCTAATGTGACGGAGTAGAACTGCACGTTGCAAAGGGTTTGCAGTGACTGGCTTTGGGAAGTAGATAATGAGGCCTTTGTTATATGCATCTACGCATATTAACTTTTATCTTCTGGGAGATATATATTCCTACTGGCACTCATACTCATCAAGTTTCAAGACGTACTCAATAAGTGAATGGCCAGTGAGTCCCTTGGGTGCTCCAACAGATGGACTCTTGGCCCTATCACCACCCCAATCTAAGGCAAGTGCTTCCTGCTGGCCCATCAATGCTGTGCTGCCCTGTCTACCTGGTTCAGGCCCTGGCCCTGTGGATCAGATTTGGCCTAGGGAATTCTAATTTTCAATCTTGTGATCTCTAATGCAGTCGAGATCCTAGCATTAGGGAGAGCGAACCCCACCTCCCTAACCCGAATTCAAGCTTATACCTTACTGGAGTAAGCGCTTTGCAAACTAGTGTACTCGAGTTTTCTTTGTCTGTTATTGAGAACTCCTTGTTAGTGCTAACAGAACTTCACATTAAACTGTTCTGTCCCATTCAATGTGCAGCTTCAATCTTCTTATCAGACGCTGCTCATATGTCATTTACTATTTATGTTGCATGAGTTAATTCTATGATAATGTAGAATGCAAGTCCTACAAAGAAATGTCTAGCATCCATTGCTGCATTTCATAGTAATGAAGGAAACATGATTTGTTGAGAAACACGATATTTGTTGAGAGTGAGCAATAGCGCTCCCACTCTCTCCTCAACACCAGGGTCACCGTCCACTGAAATTGCTACCAAACTTGCTGCTTTTATTACTTGGTGAACATTGCAGACACCCATCGGTGAGGATTCAATGTTGATGACAATTATTGGCAACAATATACAGTTCCTTCTCCAAGAACAAGATGTCTCATCTTCGACAACCCCAAGACCTCTTCTGAGACATGCCAGTGCGCTCAGAAGATGAAAAGGTGTGTGTGTGTGTGTGTGTGTGTGTGTGTGTGTGTGTGTGTGTGTTCAGGTCTGGTAAGCAGGTAATACAGTTTTAAATAAACTTCCAAGCACATCTACCAAAGTTATAAGTGAGAACATATGAATAAACAATTAACTAACCCCCACTCATTCTTTCAATTTTATTTTTAGCCCAGAATCATTCTATGAAATGAAAGAGTATGATAAAAAAAGCTCAACACTTTCCTAATTTGGGCAAATACCAAATTATTTTCTGAGAGAAAAAGCCAGTGCCACCCAAACCTTGTCTCCAGCAACGGGCAGGGGTCCAGAGTATGTGTCTTGCTGGTCCTTTTATTGTAAACCATATCACACTTCTACCACATGAAACTCATTGTTACTTTTTCTTCCATGAGGATGGGAAAAGATAAGTTTAACTCACAGAAGCCATGCCCCTTGAGTCAAAAGTGTGTCCATCGAAAAATTCACCTATTTAAATTTGTTTGGAATGATGATGGGTCAGGTTTCTTCCCAGAATATTTACATGGAGAATCAAGTGCCTCTTGGGCAAGTCTTTGACCTGGACACAGAAAGGATCGAAGCAGAGCTATTTATTCTGGAGCAATGACCCACATCAGCTTCTTTTCAAGGAGAGCTACTGGACACTAGGACGATCCTGATACTTGACCACATGTACTACTGTCACATGGAGTTAGAGATATACTATAAATTATAATGCAATAAAATATTTGAGCATATATCTCTGAGTGTATATGTGATAGCTACATCATCTGTTGTCAATTTGAGACTTAAGAGTGAAGGGGTGGAGTTTAGCCTGTCAATCAGGTAGCATCACCTGTGGTTGTGTCCTCAAGAGAAGACACCCTGTTCTGGTGCCCTCGCTGTATACAGTGGGGCCCTCGGCATTTGTCATGGAGAGCATGCACACTCTCTTCAATGGACATGACCAATCTCATCTTCACAGGCACCAGACGCCAAGGCATCCTTTCCGTAGTGATTGGAGGAGTCCTGGTGGTGTAGTGCATAATGAGCTGCACTGCTAATTCTTAGGTCAGCAGTTCAAACCCACCAGCTCCTCCACAGGAAAAAGATGATTTTTGCTCCCCAAAAGCTTGACAGGCTCAGAAATACTCAGGGGGCAATTCCACTCTCTCCTGTGAGGTTGCTGTGAGGCAGAATCTATCAGATGGTGCAGCATTCATTTGTGGTGGGAAACAGTGGAAGAAAGCCAACAGGAGATGTGTGATTCTCACAGGGCTAGTTTGAGAAATATGCCTCTCGACCTGCGCACTATTGCTGGGTCCAGTTGAGTCAATTTTGACTGGACATCCAGAATGGCCCATGCAAAAGAGCCCAACTGCCCCCTAGAGCATCATAGGTAACAATATTTAAAGAAACAGCTAACCAGGTCTCCCTCCAATGGAATCACTGACTGGGTTTGAACAATGAACTTTTCCATTAACAACCGATATACATGCTTAACTTGCCGCACCGGGGCCGCTGCACGGACATTTCTGGGACCAGACTTGGGAGGAAGATTCCACTGACTACAAAGGCAAATAGAGAACCATTCCAGGAAATGGGATTTGGGTTCTGGTTTCCAGAGAGCCATGGCTCTGGAGCCTGGGTTACATCATTCTGGAAAAGCCACATGTATGGGAAGATGTGGGGACATAGCTCTGCTAGCCCTGAAGTGAAAACATTCATTTTGAGCTGGGGGGACTGTGTGTGTGTGAAGGTGCTTTATTCTCTTTGTTAGACCTGCCATCCATTTCAACGGTAACTGCCGAAAACCTTTCAAAACACGGTGTGAGGACTTAACGCTGCCCTTTATAATTGCTGAAAGTTTGATAGAAAATGTTTGTCCTAGGCTCTGCAAATCAGCCCGATAAAAGTGAGCAGCACATTTAAAAGCCTGTGACTCTTTGAAATCTCAGGTTCAGGAGCAACTTAGGAACCACAGTTATTAAAATTGACAACAACCCATTCTGTCTGTGACCAGGAAACCTTCTCAGCCGGGCCTTACATGTTTCTACACAATTTCTGGAGCCTCCGATTAACTGTTCAACTTTCGGAGGAAAGCCATTCATTTGTGAAGAAAACGTATGTCCATTTGCATGGAGTGACATTTTATGATAAGAATGCAATCTAATGGTGCTTCCAGATGAGCCCATAGCCTAAAATGTTGCCAAATGTAGCTGGGACAAAGGAGGGGGTTACAATGAACCGGCAGTCTCTGTAGAAGCTTCCTTTTTACATTTCATTGCTTGGACCAAGAATAGCAGAGTATTTGGAGACCATTTCCAAGCTGTGGCCTACGGAAGAGGGACCCAGCCAGACGTCAGTGTTAGTCTCAGTAAAGGCGAGAGTTCGGAAGATGCAGAAAACAGGGAAGCCTGAATGAATAGGCAGATTCCAAACGAAGAACATGAGAGAGAGAGAACTCCAGAGACCAGCAGGGATCCTCTGAGCATTGAGGCTGAGCTCTTAGCAAGGGCATGTAAAAGAACCTACCTGGAAAAGAGCAAATAAAAGCCGAAGCGAACCTGTCTTGGAACAATTACAACCAGCATGCTCCTTAGAAGCAAGGCTGGTAAGAAGACTTCTCACATACTTTGGACATGCCACAAGGAGAGACCAGTCCCTGGATAAGGATATCGTGCTTGGTAAAGTAGAGAAACAGCAGGAAAAATAAAAACGGAAGACCATCGATGAGATGTATTGACACAGTAGCTGCTACAGTGAGCTCACACTTAACAATAATAAGGATGCCACAGGACCGGGCAATGTTTAATTCTGTTGACCATGGGGTCTCTATGAGTCAGAACTGATGACAGTTCCTAATACAGCAAGCGCCACCTGTATTAGAGAGAATAAAGACTAGTGTGC
>NW_022106471.1:13228429-13252378 GCF_000313985.2 Echinops telfairi
ATAGGACATTACAAATGGCATTGAACTTCTCTTGCCTAAGTAGTAGAGAATAATTAGTCCTAGACCAAATACTTCAGGGGAACTTGTTTAATAAATGAAAAGTAAGACTTATTCAAAACAGGTTTACTGTTTCCAAGAAACTTTTTTTTCCAAATCTAAAGACAAAATTATTTTACAGAAATATAAAATTATCCAGCATTTAACCAGGAATAATTTAAAATGTCAGAGATTACTAGGCATGCAATAAAAACGCGAATATAGTGAACAGAAAAAGTAATCAACTAAGATAAACCCCAAATAGACACAAATGCTATTATTAGGAGAAAACAACTATTTTATACATTCTAAAACTTTAGACGAAAAATAGATTATAACAAGACCCAAAGCAAATGTCTACAAAGAAAAATTACTCTGGAGAGAACTAACAGTGATCCGTCATTACAGAAGAAAACATTCATGAACTTGAAGACGTAACAATAGCTGCTATCCAAAATAAAACAAACTGGCACAGAGTCAATCCCAAGTCATGGAGTCCAGAGCTTCTGAGACTGCCAATGGTTATTGGAACTGACAGCCTCATCATTCTCCCATGGCTTGGCTGGTGGGCTTGAACCGATAACTTTGTGGTGAGCAGCCCAATGTCCATAGCACTCAAACAAAACAAAACAAACGATGCCGAAACAACCCCATAGAACAGGGTAGAACTGTCCCGGTGGGGTTCTGAGACTTTAACTCAGTATGAGAGTAGAAAGCTTCCTCCTTCTCCCACGGCCCCCCTGGTGGTTCTGAACTGCTGCAGCAGCCCACCACGTAAGCACTGCACCACGGGGGCTGCAACATGACCCCTCAAATAAAACGGAGAGGGGGAAAAAAAGGATTAAAAATAGATTATTAAAGAGCAACAATTTCAAGTTGTATGGTATATATGGAATAGAGATATTTTAATTAGAAGAGAGGGGTAAAAGTTTAAAAGAAGAAGAAATAATGGTAGAAGTTTTTCTAATTTGATGACAAAGTTTAACGGCAGATAGAATGAACCCAAATCCACGAAGCATGAATAAAGTGACCCCTAGAGTCCGTGATGATGAAACATCTACAAGCCAGTTACAAAAGGAAAACATTAACAGAAAAGCACTCAGAGAAGAGCCCACAGTATACAGAAACACAAAGACAAGAATGACAACATATTTCTTTCTGAATCAATGAAAATGAGAGGGAGATGGGGCAATATATTTAAGGTACTGAAAGCACAAAATAATCAAGCAAACGCATAAGCGAATAGCTGTTTGCCTACGATTCTCTGCTGGGGCAGAAGATTTTTCAAATCAAAAATGAAACTAAAACTATAACTTTTGCAAATGTACAAAAGCTGAAAAAAAGTCAGTGCTATCAGATTAGCAAATAAGAAATGTGAAAGAAAGTCCTTCGGGAGAAAAATAACATGAACACATGGGTCTATACAAAAGAATGAAGAACATTGAACAAGGAGCAAACTTAGTGGATATTTACAACTTTATTATTATTTATATCTCTTTCAAGTAACTGGTTATTTCAACAAAATAAATAATAATGTGTTATGGGTTTTAGGACATGCATAAAAAAATATAAGAAAGAATAAAATTTGGATTGAACTGGATATATACTGTGATTAAGTTTTTACCATGAAGTAGTACAATAATACTTAAAGGTAAAGCATCACAATCTAAAAATGTATCCTATAAATAGTAAAACAACCATCGAAGTAGCAAAGCAAAGCTATATTGTTAATAAGTCAAAAAAGAATATATAATGAATAATAAGTAATGCTCAGCAAATCCAGAAGAAATCAAAAAAGGATGAGACACATGAACAGAGATAGATAAATAGTAAATTAATAGACTTAAGCCTAACCATATTAATTATCACACTAAAAATGATCTAACCACATCAATTAAAAGACAAAGATTGTCAGATTTTTAATGTAGCCTAAATGCATGATTAGATTTTAACTATAAAAACAGGAATGGGTATTTTTAACACAAAAGGATAGGAAAACATATCCCCTAATAATATTGATCAAAAGAAATCTGTATTAACCATGCTAATATCAGATAGCATTAATGGCAGACAAAGAATATTTTCAAGGGTATATATCATAGCATAATGATCAGAGGCTTAATGCATGGCAAGGACATAAAACTCTTAAATGTTTATGAGAATGTGGAAAGACTAATTAATATGACTAGGTGGTAAAATAGTTAAATTCGCAAACGCAATCTGAGATTGTAGTCCCTCTCTCTCAATATCTGATAGATAAACCGTGGAACCAGACTCACTGCTACCAAATCAATACTAACACACGGTGAGCCTGCAGGACAGGCTGGAACGGCCTCTTGAAGGTTCCAAGAGTGTAACTGTTCCCAGAGACCAACTCCCTGTCTCTCACGTGGAGCTGCTGGCAGTTTCAAACCGCCAACCTTGCTGATCACGAGCCAAAGTAACCTCTACATCACCAAGGCTCCGTAGCTGCTAGAAGTAGACTGAAAATCAGTAAGTGCATAGAACGCACAGAACATTGAACAGCTTAACCTAATTTGTTTTTGTGGAGAGAACAATGATATATATAACATTTATAAATATATATAAACACACACATATAAATAGCTATATATAACATTCTATCTTACCAACTAGAGAATATAAATTTTCAAATAAACACCAAACATCTACTAAGTCCATATTCTAAGCCAAGAAAATGTGTACAAATGTTTTTAATTCAAATTTTATCAAGTATGTTTTGTAAGTACCAGGAAATTAAATAGAAAATCAAGCCAAAAGTATTTTTGAAAAAAATTTCCATGTTTAACCATATTTCCCAAAATAATTGGGAATTTTAACACGCCTCAAAATGAGCCATTTGTCAAAGAAGACTTCAAAAGAGAAACCAGAAAATATTGCACAAATAAATAAAATAATAAATAAAATAAAAATAAATAAAAGCACAATATAAGAGAATTAGTGGAATTTTCCCAAGCACTACTTGGGGTAGGATGAGGATGACAATTGCAGTACACACCTCTGTATGAACAAGGAAGACAAGTCTGAAGCCAGCAACCTCAAGGACCAAAAGCGATAAGCAGAAAAAGGAAAGATACAGTAAATTACAGAAAATAAGTAGAAGAATATCATTCACATCAGAAATACCTGAAACAGACACTTGTAAAATAATCCAGAAAAATCAGTATTCCAAATCCGTATCGAGAAGGAGTTACGACTAAGGTCGTGTACATCTCAGTGATGGCACGGGCTCTCCTAGTTGGAACCAACTCGATGGCCATGGGTCGTGTTTGGCTTGAAATAATTATAAGGGAATATTACAAATGACCTTATACCCTATATTCAAAACTTTAGTTGAAGGGGAAGACATTCCTGGAGAAGCACAAGCTAGCTAAGCTCAACCAAGAAGAAAATAAAAACAAGCAAAAAAAAAAAAAGCAACAACAAAAACTCATGGTCATGGTGTCCATGTCCACTCATCGCCAGCCCAGAAGGTCCGGTAGAATGGTCCCTGTGGGTCTCTGAGACTCTTTATCAGAGTGGAGAGCCCCGTCTTTCTTCCATAAAGAGGAATAGATACCCTAAATAATTATATTAGGACATTTCAGAAGGGAATTTTCAGGACCAGATAGAACCACTGCTAACTGCTACCAAATATTTGAGAAAATATCTCTACTTCAGTTAAATACTTCAACAAAATTGAAGAGAATATAGCACTTCTCACCTCATTCTTTCAGGTCAGCACTACGCCAATAGCAAAACACCAAAGAAAAACACAAGAAAGGAAACTGCAGATCAGAATTTCTCTTAAGCATTAATGCAAAAATTCTCAAAAAGTTTTAACAAGCGCAAATTTTTCAGGAACATTTTTTCTTGATGAGCCAATTATATTGAAAGTAGTGAGATCACGGAGAGTTGGGTCTAAGATTATGTCATGTTGTCAAGTTCTCTTGTAAAACAGTGTTCTTTTAATTGGAGTGAAATTATCTAGTATAAATTTAATCACTTTAACGTGTAAAATCCGATGGCATTGAGAATCTTCATAATGTGGAGTGACCACCACCACAGTTTAGTTATAAACCCTTTGCAATGACGCAAACGCAAACCACGTACCAAGCCAAAAACAAGGCTCGGGGAACTGATGGAATGCCAACTGAGATTTATTGAAAAGCTGCTGAAGTACACACTTTTCTATGCCAGGAAATTTGGAAGACAGCTACTTGGCCAACGGACTGGAAGAGAACCATATTTGTACCCTTTCCAAAGAAAGGGGACCGGATAGAATGGTCAAAGTATATATAGTACAATATCATTAATATCTCAGGTAAGTAAAATTTTGCTGATGATCAACCAACAAAGATTGCCGTGCTACCTGGACAGGGAGATGCATTCAGAAGGGCATGTCAAATAGGTGTCATCATTGCTGCCTTCAGATGGAACTTGGCTGAAAGCATACGATATCAGAAAGATGTTTCCGTGCGTTTTATTGACGATGCCAAGGAAATTTACTTCATGGATCAAACAAGCTATGGAAAGCCTGAGGACAAAGGGAGCCAGGACACTTAACTCTGTTCATTCAGAACGTGTACGTCAATCCAAGGGTGATCAGAAGAACCATGGTATTTTCAATTACCTTATATGCATGTGAAAATTGGGCAAAGAAAAATCCATGCATTTGAATTATGGTGCTGGAAAATACAATTGAAAGTACTATGATATGCCAAAATAAACAAACAAACAAGTCTGTCTTCAAGAAGTACAGCCAGAATGCTCCTTAGAGTAAGGTGACCAGATTTTTAACATTGGTAAAGCGGGACACCATTTGACAGGGGAGGCGGGGGGGTTTTCTTGATTGAAAATTTGGTCTATACGGAGCAACAAAAATTTTCATAGAATGCAAAAATAGTATTGTAATATATATTTTAAAATGTCAACTTAAGTACAATTTACAAATATAATACATTAAAAATTATGTATAGTATTATTTTATTCTTTGGCATACTTCTCATTTGAGTGAATTTGTTTAGTAGATTGCTGCCGTTGTTTAAAAGGTCATGAAATTTTTCACACGAATTTGTTAATTTATATTTCACACATATAATGGCTTTCAAAGTCTCAACACTTAATTGTAAATTTTCTGATGCCCACGCTTTATTTACCATAGAAAAAATGCGTTGAGTCACAGCACTAGTTCCTGGTAAGGACAACGCGTATTCCACAATTTTTAGTGCATTATTGTATGGAACAAGGTTTGTTTCAAAATGATGAAATATTTCTAACCATTTGTTCTCTATTGTGATTTTTGCTGATGCCCAAGATTTAACCTTTTCCTTATCAATATATATTTTTAATAAGATACCTCGTTAAAAAGATCATTTTCAGAAATATTACATACGGGAAATTTTGAGTAATATGATCGAATAATTTTTTGCACATCATTCCAGTAATGTCTGCTAAATTCAAGAAAATGTATGTATTTATGAAATAAATAAATAAATTACTTACCTAAATTATCTGAATAGCTGATTTGTTGACATCACTTGTTTAACTAGCACTAGCACGGAGTACGATGTGTATTATCTGAGACAGTTACAAAATGTTTTCATCGTTGCCAATGCCAAAAAATGCCATTGTTCATCAAGTCCAAATAATGGTGGTCGAATTCTAACAACGGATCAACAATGCGAACTTTGATAAGCAGTTCTCGATAATCAGTTCTCAACAATTATTTATTATTAAAGTTTAACATTATAAAATTAACAAAAATAATATAAAACTCATATCCTGGCGAAATAGCCACATGGCAGCCGAAAACCGTATATTCCATTTCCGTTCTCCCACCATTCCCTAGCTTGTCGTGCATTCTTTCCAAAGCCGGGACTTTTTTAAAACGCCGCGGGACATGGGACAAATTGTTAAAAATCCGGACTGTCCCACCAAAAGCAGGGCGTCTGGTCACCTTACCTTAGAGGCAACTATGATGAGCCTTCCTTTTAAGTCATCTGGTCATGGTGTCAGGAAAGCCGCGTCCCTGGAGAAAGACATCAGGCTTGGTAAAGTAGAGGCACAGCAAAAAAGAGGAAGCCCTAGACAGGCGGATTGACACAGTGGTTGGGTACAAAAGTGATCCCTGATGCTAAGAGCCACTGTCTGGATGGCACAGGACCAGGCAATGTTGGTTCTGTCGTGCCTAGCGTCACTGTTAGTTGGAACCAGCTCAAGGACACACAACAATAACAACAACAAAAATTGGAATTCATTCGATGGCAGTGGGGTTTCATTGCTAATAAGGTTGAGTGTCTTTACCCACGAAAATAGTATTTCCAGTTTTGGGTTTCCATGAAGTAATTATTGGCCCGATCCTCTAATGCACAGAGGCGGTTCGGAGGAGTGGTTGAGAAGTCAGACTTGAGAGTCAGACCGTCTGCAGTTGAATTCCAGCTGCGCCCTTGGTAGCTTTACAACCTGGGGAGGTTACTTCACTGTGAAGCAAGTCCATCATTAGCTTTCTCATGCAGTTGGGAGAAATAAATGAGTTAATACTTTGTACCATGTTTAGAACAATGGCATGCCTGGACCCTACCAAGTACTCCCCAAGTCTGGCGAGAAGCAAGAACAGTTGAAGTGGAAATGTTTGGACCATTCGAATAATCATGAAAGAAATGCCTTGAACTGAGTCCTGCAGAAGGCTATGCTTTGTGGATACATCAGGAAGAGGGTGCGAGGATGAGCCTGCCCCATAAAGTGAACAGCATGAACAAGTGCTTAGCAGCCATAAAGGTAATTGGTATTTTCCAGAAGCTGCGATTAAGCTAATGTGTGTTGAGTGTAGGCTATATTTTTGTAAATGCAGGGAAGAAGAAACGAGGGAAGGGTAAATATAGTAGAAATAAAAGCTGGAAAGGGAAATTCAAACTAGATCAGGAAGAGCTTCACATACCCTGATAAAACAGTGTGGTTCTTGTTTGGCACTATGTAAAAAACAAAAACAATTAAATGCTCACACACAACAAAGTGTAAATGTCAGAGCTACGGTTTTCAAAAATTGCTTTGGCAACAGATTGACAAATTGATCCAACGAGAAGCAGAAGACTTGGAGGCTGGTAACACAGCTGGATGAGTTTGTTATGACTCCGGTAACAAAGTATTATAAACTCAGTGGCTTAAAAGAACACAAATTCAAGCTCTTACAGGCCAATAGCTAAGAAGTTTGACGTGGGTCTCAGTGGGGCTAAAAGGAAGATATCTAAAGAGTCTCGTTCCTCTCTGGAGGCTCTAAAGAAGAATTGGATTCCTCGCCTCTCTGTAAGGGCCACCTGCATTTGTTGGCTCCACTTTGTCCATCTTCAGAGACGGTACCAATGGGCTGAGTTGTTCTCACCTGCTCCTATCACGGCTCAAATTGTTGTGACATCCCCGCCGGCCTGCCCCGTCCACTTTTTCTTTTAATTAATGCTTTATTGAGATTTCAGTGTAAGCTTACAAAGTAAGTTAGGTTCCTGCTTGATCATTCCTGCAGAAATTATTCCATGGCATTAGTTATATTTATCACAATGTATCAACACTGGCTTTGTCTTGTTTTTATCCCCTTTCCAATATTCTAGTCTCCCCACATCTTTTTACTTTACCATCTTTGCTTTGAGGAAAGGGCCGCATGCAGATGATTTTTAATAGGGCACCGATTTTATAGTAATAGCCTTTATCTTGTGTGTCCCTCTGATATTTCACATAGACAGGTGATTTTAGGAGATAGAATTGATTCTAATTTTAAGCAGTGTCTAGTCCCAAAGAGTCTTTTGCACTAGCCCAGTTTTTCTGGCTTGTTTTACGGTTTGTTTTCAGAATGTTCATACTGCCCCACGCTTGCCGCCCCATTCTATCTGGAGTTGTCTACAATGACCATCATCTGAATGGCCCGTGGTTGTAACTCAGGACTGGTTGAGGGTCGATCAGTCCGCAGCTTTTATAAACGCGGTTCTGCTCCCTGAGCGTTTGATCGCTTTCGTGGGGCTGATCAGCAAGTTTCCAAGACCCCGGGCACTCCTCACTCCACGGTCATGACATCCTTTCTGACGCACAGCCACACTCTCAGCACTTCAGGGGCTTCCTGGCATCAGCTGGTGGGTTTAAACCACCAAACTTTTGTGGGGGGGTCTTCAGTTGAACACTTACCCAACAGTGCTGTTTAGGCTTTTTTGTTTTTGTTTTTGTTAAGGACTTTCGCTAATTACATTTAGGTATTCTGTGTTCAAGAGCAAGTTTCAGAGTATTTTCTGACGTCCACTTTGGGCTTTTCTCCCCCTCCCACCCCCACCCCCATTTTTTTAATGACAAAGAAGGAGAAGGCTGTGCACTTCTGAGGGATTAGCTACTGAAACCCTTATGAAAGGCAGCAGAACAGGAGTTCATGTAGAGGAACCTAAGATATTTTTGTGGACTGATCCTGTAGGCCTGCGATGATGCTACAGCCTGCTATTCACTCTAGCCATTTCCTTGTGGAATCTTCGATGTATAGAATCCTGTCAACTTCTACACATTTAGACAGTTTTATTTCTTGATCTTTAATTTGGAAACCAATTTTCCCCTTATCTTATTGCTCTGGTTACGGCTTTCAGTCCAATTCGAATTAGAAAGGCAATAAATGAGCATCGTTGTCTTGTTACATTCTCAAAGGGGAGACTCTTGGGCTTTCTACACTGAGTATAAGGTTGGTTGTTGCTTTTGCATATACGTCTTAAATTATGTCCGGAAAAATCCCCTTCTCTTATTTTCCCGGAGAGTCTCTATCAGGAAGGGGATTAAATTTTATAGATAATACTTTCTGCAACCACTAATATGATCATGAGTTTCTTGTTCTTTGCCTTGTTTATGTAGTGGATTACATGGATTGATTTTCTAATGTTGAACCTCCCTTATAATTGTAATATGAATCCCACCTGATCATAATGTATATCATGCACGCACACACACGCCCCCTCAAGTCTGTTGACTGTAAATTTGTTGAGAATTTTAAAATCTAAATTCATAAGGGATATTGGTCTTTCTTTGTCGTTTTGGGTGGTGTCTCTTCCTGGGTCAGGCATTAGGGTTAAGACTTCGGTTCAGCTCTGTTCTCTTCTATGTTTTTGAAGAGATTGAGTAGGGTTGCCTGTTAACTACTGTCGGAATGTTTGGGCGGCTTCATCTATTATGATTCTGTGTGTTTTACTATTTGTTGTTGAACTTGGATTATTCTGTTATCTTTCTTCTTTTTTGTTACTTTAAATGTTGTCTTCTGGGGCTTGTAGACCATTTTTCTTATTGGACACTCTGGTAGCACAACAGCCAAGCAGGTGGCTGCCAACTAAAATGTTGGGGCCTGCCCCCTGCCCCAGCCATTTCCCTGAGAATGTTGTGGCAGTCTGACCCTACTCACAGAGTAGCCACCCTTCACCAGCGTGGTCGCTCTGTGTCAAAACTGACCCCGTGGCAGTAGGTCTGTTACATGCGTATTCTTGAGAACAATTGGAAGGTGTTCCTACTCTTTGGTAGTGAGTTTTTTGTTTTGTTTTTCAGTGCTAATCTGGGGCTTGTGACTGCTTGATCTCTGAAATGCAATCCATCTTCATGGCACTGGGTGGTTTAACAGATGGCCGATGCTAACATAAGAGGCGGAGCTTGGGTTTCGGTGATGAGGGTGGTGCTCTATTCCTTTCCCTCAGAGGTGGCCCTTCATGAGTGTCCGTCTGTGGGCAAAGAGTCATGCAAAGCATTCCCCTAGTTCTGTGTCTTGGCAGACCCTGTCCTTCTGGGGCCTCGGGGAGATCCCACAGTGCTCTCTAGCAGGGCCTTTTCCTACTCGCCGTTGCCTGAACTCCCAAGGCCAATCTGTTGTGGGGCTACCCATGATGTCACAGAACAAGCTCCCTGTTGGTGTCTCCTATTTGGGGTGTTGTGCAGCACCCTCTCAAATGATGATAGTGCGCAAACACTCCAAAGGGTCGTGGGTCGGATCTCCCTACTTCTGTGCTAGACCCCCCTTCTCTTCTCTCCCACTTCTGGACTCAGCCAAGCTCT
Organism: Echinops telfairi; assembly: GCF_000313985.2. NCBI lineage: Eukaryota > Metazoa > Chordata > Mammalia > Afrosoricida > Tenrecidae > Echinops > Echinops telfairi. The sequence continues at coordinate 13,238,522 of NW_022106471.1, forward strand.
CTAAAACTCTGCCATCATGCAAACTTTACTCTATGCTGGATGATTATTCATTAGCTAGTGGGTTAATTACTGGGGGAGAAAATGAGAGTGACTACTCACTTCATCGCCTTGCTCTGCCCTCCCCTATTCTACTTTTTGAGATGCATTTGCATTGGGTCCAAGCCTATAGTCCAAGGATAACCTCCCTATTTTAATTGTAATCTTCAACCTATATTCCTTTTTATTATGCAATATTATTTTATCAAGTTGTCCCAGGTTCTGGGGAATAGGATATGGACATCACTGGAGATCGTTATTTTGTGTGGGATTAGAGATGAACCAAGCTAGAAGCAGTGGAAATACACAGGGTGTGGATAAATTCAAGAATGCTTTCAGAAACATAATTAAAAGAATGTAGTGATTTGTTTAAGTGGCCTTAGTGGATTAAAGGAAATGATGGTGAGAACAAGTTAAGAATAGCTCTTAGTTGATTTAGCTGTTTAATTTCATAAAAGGTGATGCCATTAACAATAGGAGTCCATTTTCTAATATGTCAAATATTAAGGGTTAGATGATCAAAGAGCTGCTGGAAGTTTGATCTACCACTCAGGAAAGCAATACAATGAAAACCAAGATGTGATCACTTTTAGGTAAGAGTGAAGTCTCAGATTAGCTTGCTGTTACTAAAAACACTGCACACACACACACACACACACACACACACACACTCTCTCCCTCAATTTATAGCAACGTTCACTGTTATTGCTCATTGTAGCTGTGTCTGTTCCGGTATGAATACACCCATTCCTCACGTACTAGCGTGGTTACGTTCCAAAGTCCAGGTTCTTATGTGAAAATTGAGTACAATCACATCAAATCCCAAAACGGAGGATGATGACATCATTATATAAGTGCCAAGTGACATCTTCACAGAACTGTGAAATCATCGCACGTGTAAATGCCAAATCGCTGAAAATCACGGCACAGTCAACTTGACAAACGACCTTGATTACCACCTGCAGCATCATTCAAGCTCACACCTTGAAATGTGCTGCTACCAGACATGGATCGTAATGCGTCATAGTCAGAGAGTGGATTGTTTTTACTATTATCGTAAGTGTGAAATTAAGGATAAGGATGCAATTGGTCAGTAAGGAGTAGGTATAGAATGAAAGATTGTCTGATTCTGTGCCACCTTTATGATTTTTGGTATGTCTGAGTCTACCGGTATTGACATTCAGCATCAGAAAATACAATATATATTAAACTATAAATGGTCTACCCTGGTGCAAACAACTTCTCCCATGGAGTTCATGAGAGAAGCAAAAATTTACACGTTTAATGGTTAACCCCAGCAGAAGTGGCATTCCCTCTAGGTTCTAGGAATGTTGGTGCTCTGTATTTAAAGTGTGCTCAAAAAACATCGCTTGAAGTTCTAATCTCAGACACTTGTGAACGTGGCCCTGTTTCAGAAGAGGATCTTCAGATGCATCATCCGTTATGGTAGCATGAGATTCTATTGAAATCTGGTAGGTCCTGAGCAGATATGGGAGATGTTCTCATAAAATGAGAAGAAATGCAGACACAGACACAGAGGGAAGATGGCCGTCTAAAGATAGAGACAAAGCGAGAGATGGTACACACCTGCAGATCACAAAACTACAAGGGTGGCTGTGAACCACAGAGGCTAAGAAAAGTCAAAGTAGGCTCCCCTGGAGTCTTCCCTGGAACGACTTGGTTGCAGACGTCTAGCCTCTAGAACAGTAAGCAAATAAGTGCCTGCTTTAGAAGTCTCCCAGTTTGTGCGAACTGATCACAGCAGCCTGAGGAAACGAAGGCAGTAAAGGCAGTGATAAGGATCTATTCTGCCCTAAGAAGCAGAGTGCTACTTCTCCAGTTTTATTTGCTCAAATTTTGTTTCTTGTAGGAACACCTGCGGGAATATATGTTCATCCTCCTGGAAACCTAGCTTTCCATTTAGAAATTGGATCACGTTGAGAATATATATATCTTTTTTAAAATATGGTGTAATTCCTTAGGGAAAAGATGGAGAATACTCTTTGTATTATAATGGTAGAGATCCCTGGTGCTGCAGTGGTTAAACCCTTGGTGGCTAAGTAAGAGGTCAATGGTTCAAACGCACCAGCTGCTCCTTGGGAAGAAGGCAGGGCACCCTGCTTTAGTGAAGATGTCCACCTTAGAAGCCACATAGAGCAGTGTCACACCGTCCTAGAGCGGCCATAAGTCAGAATCAACTAGAAGGCAATGATAATGTGAACATATTTGCAAAACTTTTAAAATACCATGTTACAAAAAGAAAAGGCACGTGGTATTTTACATTTTTCTACCTCACAGGAACACAGGTGACATGGAGTACAAACTATGAATAATAAAGCATTCCATATGAAAAAAAATCATAGAATTCCATAGAACTAGCTGAGGACTCATAGGGAAGACATCGAGTTAAATAGACCCCCTTGGTGAATTTTCACCTACAGTGAATTTTCATCTACAGACCACCATTGAGTGGGCTCCAACCCCTATCCACGTTACCTGCGACAGAATCAGCACTGCTCTGTCCTGCAGCGTCCGCACGCTGGTTCCTACCTTTGACACTGCTATTGAAGCCTCTGTCAACCCATTTCATTGGCAGTCTTTCTCGAATTTGCTGACCCTCTACTGCATTGGCCGCTTTTGAGAACAGGTCCAAAGCATGTTCGATGAAGTCTCCCATCCTCACTCCCAAGGAGTATTGTGAGTGTCCTTCTTTCAAGACAGATTCGTTCCTTTTTCTGGCATAGGGGCACCTTCAAGATTCATTAGCAGCGCCGTCATTCAAAGGCATCAATTCTTCCTCGGTCTCCATTCTTCAGGGTCCAGCTTTTGCGTGCAGAGGAGGTGAGTGGAGATAGCTTGGCGTGGTCAGGTGACAGATTTGATTGTTAACACTGTTGCAGCACATCTATCCAGCAATACATCGTTCGGTTTCTCATACGCTGCTTCCAAAATCGTAATCAACCAAAACTAAGCTCTCCACTGTATCTGTGGTGACATACAAGCTGGAATGCATGGAACGTACAAAGGTGAATAATAAAAGTGACTCAAACGAGCAAAACTGTATCCAAAGTGACTAAAATGACGTGCTTTCGTTGTTGAGAGATGTATTGAAAGCCTCATCTGGTACATTCCAGTTCAGCATTTACTTGATCTATCTCTTATAATTTTCACTCTAATTATAATGAAAACCATTTTTCAATGTAATTTTGCAATAAAAACCTTTCTTTATTTCTCATTACATAAGAACATGATCTGGTGCAGTTACTGAGCATGCTTCCAGTGTGCACGCAGTAGCTCCTCTTCCTTACCATTTAATCTCTTCATAGTCTACGGATGTCAAGAGGTTCAGATTAAGCTTGTTAAAGATCTGCTTCACTCGAACTCACTGATGATTATTTATTTAGCAGTTTTATGTAACCCTGTCATTGATAAGCACTCTATTAATTTGCCAAGGGACAAATCAACACTAGTTATTTTTCTACCGGCTATTAGACTCGGTGCTGCTGTTTGTTACAAACCACTTGCCAGTTAATTATAAATTATGGGTCCTCTTTGCCTATATTAATTGATATCTCCTCTGCCTTTGTAATACTACACAAATAAATTGAAGGTAAGATTTATTAAGCAGCGTATGTCTTGTGTCTCTTGATTAGTATTCTTTAATTTTTTTTAACATTTATACTTGTTTATACAGATTTGACAGGCCAATGTGTTAGAGAAATGATCTTTAGGGTGTTTTGTAGTAAAGAAGGAAAGAGATTTAATAGGCTTCCTACAAATTTGTTTCAAATGCCCTACAATTCATTGTCAGCAATTCCTAAAACGCCTTTTGACTTCATGCAACACACTCGTGAAAGCGGCTTCTCCATTATGCAAAAGCTAAAGCCCTAGCTAGTTATCAGTCTGTGCATGCAGTTTCTATAAGACAGACAAAGAGGATGTTTATATAAAATAAGATCTATATCACTTTACACATGCGACGTCCAAATGTCACTTTCCTTTAGCATATATTTACATCGGATGACATGTGCTTTTGCACAGAATCCATTTTATCCTTTAGTGGTTTTTTATTTTTCCATTTAGATTATCTGTAGGTGCCTATACATACAGTGGTAGAATACTGAACTATAGCCATTTGAAAGTTGCAGAAGCAGGTGGCCCTTGTCATAGGACATACAACTTTTTCCTTGCAGCCTATGGAGAAGATGGAGTCAGAATGTAGGCCACATAAAAGAAAAATGACATCTTACAAAAGAAAGTCTGAATTCCTTTGCTCCCTGGACAGTATCAACATTGAAGAATTGCAAATTTAATGGGAAGGTTTACCCCAGAGGGTCAGTGGACTATATTCCGATTTCCAAAGGTTTCAGGACCTAGCTATATCTGCCTAAATATCTGGGTCTCTGAAATCCTAATTTTGTACATAATTTCTCCATTTAATTGACAGGTCTGACCCAAGTGGCTTTTGCAATCTCTTGGATTCCTAATCATTCCCTGTCTGACATAAATCCAGCAAATGGGCAGCTAGCCCCTGGGAGTAGGTGGGTTGTTTGCCATGCCTTGTCACAGGAATAGGGAGATATATTGGCCAAGCGGATGCATTCCTATTTGCAACTCACACGTAATTGAATCTCTTCTCCAACGTATTCAAGTTTGAAGATTTAAAGACTCTCCAATTAGATCTAGAGGAAGGCTTCAGAGTAAAAGGCTAAGTCATTCAGAAAACATACACTCTGCTAATGTGCAGGGAAGCTGGCCTTGAGCTACTTCTTAATAATGAGGTTTCAAGAATCATCTTCTCCTATTTACCAAGCTACCTTTTGTTGGCTGTTTCTGGGCACACCTCCCAAATGAATATTATAAGTGGTAGAATTTCCTGATAGTCTTGACTCATAAGATTATGCAGAAAATGTGCCATTAATCATCCCACGGAGATTTATTATGTTGTCTATTCGAGTCAAACCCATCACCATTGAGTCGATTCTGACTCCCTGGACCCTGTAAAACAGAGTAGAACTTTCCCACAAGTTTCCAAAGCAGCAAATTGTATGGAAGGAGATGGCCACATCTTTGTCCTACAGTCGGAGGGTGGGGGGGGGGGCCGCCAACCTTTAGGGAAGCAGACAAGAACATAGCCACTGTGCCATGAGGATTTCTTAAGTTTGTCTATTACAAATGTAAGACCCAAACTCACAGCCATGCGGTCAAGGCTGTTTCACCGTGACCCTACAGAACGGATTGCAACCGTCTCTATGAGTTTCTGAGACTGTAACTCTTCATGGAGGTAGAAAGCCCTGTCTTTCTCCTGCTGAGTGGCTGGGCTGGTGGTTTTGAACTACTGACCTTGAAGTGAGCAGCCAAATACATGACCAGTATGAAACACACACACACACACACACACACACACACACACACACACACACAAATTCAGTGCCATGGAGTTCATGTTGACTCATAGAGACCTTATAGGACAGTGTAGAACTGGCTGGCCCCTTTCAGTTTCCAAGATTATAACTGTTTATGGCAATAGAAAGCTCCATCGTTCTGTGGAAGACTGGCTCATGCTTTTGAACTTCAAACCTTGTGGAGGGCAGCCCAATGAGTAACAACACCCCCAGTGCTCCTGAATTTTGTCTGCAGGACCTTCAAATTCCTCTTCTTATCATTGTCTATCTCATTACTCCAGTTTCAGTCTCCCATGAAAGAAGTTTTAAATCAATAGTTATAATTCACAGCGACTTCAATTAGCAACCAATTCAAATTGACACTGACCTCTCAAATGAATCATTTTTCATCACCCACATTTCAGATAGTCATATGGCTTTTAAACAGAGTTACATGGTTAATCTATTTGCTAACCTATCTTTTACACCAGTTGAAGGCCTCATACTATTCTATCTCCTTTGAGCCAGTTGCTCAAAACCAGGGGAAGCTGACTCCCCAGGAGTCATTTGGAAATTTTGGGGGGCCCTTAGCCCTTATCAAGTTGGGAAGGAGTGATTCTGATTCTGGCAACAAAGGGATACTGCCTGACATCCTAGGGTGCACAGGATAGCACACCTTGCCCCACACCCTTCCCTCATGGCAAAGAATTACTAATCACAAAGGCCAATCATGAGAAGGATGAGAAACCCTGCTCTAGGCCCTTAAAATTACCCCTAACTTCTTCCCTGCAGTGGAATCCATTAGTAGAGAAAGAATTTGGGAAAAGAAAAGTTAGAAGCCTAATCACAACTACCACCTCTAGATCTCTAGTGTTGTCTGCTAGAAATCACGTCAAGGTGCCAATTGATATGCAGGTTCCCTAACAAACTGGGTTTGAAAGTGAAGTAAATCCACTGTGAAGCTCATTGTCTGTTATCTCATGACAATATTACCAGAAATACGTTCAAGATAAATATTAAATTGACTCATATTCAACTCCAATATTCTGGATCCTCAGGTTGGTTGATGAAATGGGAAAAGAAATGCATGTCCTTGAGGCAGCCTGGTCCCTGAGGAAACAGGCTGAAGACAGGTAAAAGGGGATTAAGAGGAAATTAGGTGGATTTCAGTACTCCTGGGGAAAACACTTAGATCTACTAACCTTTGTAGTTATAGGAGTCCTGATCTCATAGTGGTTATGCATTGGGCTGCTAACTGCAAGGTCAGCAGTTCGAAACCCCAGCCACTAACTGGGAGAAAGATTGGGTGTTCTACTTGGGTAAAGATGTACAGTATCAGAAACTCACAGGGGGCAGTTCTATCCCATCCTCTAGAGATACTGTGAGTTGGCATTGACTCGGTAGCAGTGAGTGAGAATCCTTACAGAGTCATTTTACTGACATCCAGTGGGTCTAGAGTAGTATGTAATACAAAAGATGTCTTCAAGCTTTTTCACTCCATAAGTAAAGTAGCATTTAGCATATGACCTTTCCATATTTCTGAATCATAATATATATCTACGACTTCCTGGGTAGTGCCTCCAGTTTGCTATTTGACTACTAACTAAAATATTAGCAGTTCACACCTACCCTAGGGGGAAAGAGGTCCAGGAAATGATTTCCCTAGGCTTGTCCTTCTCTTAGGTGCCCTCAAGGCACCTCTGACTGTAGCAACCCTGCAGACAACAGAGGAAAACGCTGCCCCACCCTGGATCATGTTCACAGGCCTTAGGTTTGAGTTGATTGTTGTAGCTACTGTGTCAAGCCCACTGTAGTGGTTATATAATTGACCATTTGAGAGGATTACGAGTGAAGGGGTGGAGTCTAGTCTGTCAATCAGATTATAGCCAATGAAGCCTCTGGGTGGGCCTGGCCTTCTGAGAATTCTGGGAAATCCAGTACTTCCTTCTTGGAGGTGGGAGTCTCTCTGCTCACACCCTGGGAGACATAGCAGCTGACAAGACACATGGACCCATCCTGATGCAGCTCTGGGTGCTGGAGAAGCCATGCAGAGACCCCTGCCAGCGCTGAGATGTTTTCAATGACACTGGATCCAAAGACTTTCTACCCACTGGTCCGTGATCTTCTACATTCGACGCCATAGCATGTGTTTCGTGAGTCTGAAGAGGTCTTTATAGATTGGTATCGGATATATGGGCTAATATCGGACTTATGGACTTGATCTGGACTGGGCTGGGATGTTTTCTCAATGTTCAATTGCTCTTGTCTATAAATCTCTTTCTTATACACATATGTGTCCATGGATTTGTTTGTCTAGACTACCCAGACTAACACTCTTCCTCCTTTTCCTGGACTCTCCAATTGACCACGATGATGTCCATTTCAAGGGAGTGGTCCCTTCAGATAACACATTCACAGTCCTTGAAATGAATGAAGTCTCACCACCCTCCCTGCTACAGAGCATTCGGGCTATAATTCTTTCAAGGTAAATTTTCTCATTCTTCTGTCATTTCATGGTAATGTCAGTGTTCTCTGCCAATGTCACAATTCAAATATATCCATTCATCTTCCTTCATTGTCTAGTTTTCACACGTTTATGAAGGCATGGGTTAAAAAAATTCCATGACTTAGGTCTGGCACACCTCAGTGCTCAAAGGGCCATTTTTACCAGTTAGCACTTTAAGAAAGTCTTTATGGAATCTTTTCACAACACAGCAAGTCATTTGATTTCTTGGATTCTGCTTCCACGAGTATTACTTGTGGGATTCCAAAGAGAGGCCATTCTTGGCTAGCTCAGTTGGTAGAGCATGAGGCTCTCAGGGTCGTGGGTTTGTGCCCCACGTTGGGTGCCATATGTCAGGGGAGCCATCCCCTAACAAATCATCACAAGCTCGGCAGGCGCAATTGTACAGCGATGGCATGTAAAGATCACAGTAAAGACATAGAGAATAAGAGAGATAGAAGAGAGAGTGAAATAAAGACGTCAGACACATTTCATGGTAGCTCACCTCAACCCCGCGTGATGGTCCACGTGGAGATCTGGAGAGCAGAGAGGAGCACAAGGGAGAAGGAGCAGGGAGGGAGGACAGGGGGAGAGGGGACAAGGCTGGAGAGAAGGACCGGGGACTGAGAAGAGAGAGCCAGGGAGAGAGAGCATCTTTATTGTTTGGGGGCTTTTATTGATAGCCATTAGTCATGTATACTCAGGAGTTCCATACATCACCAGGTGGGTGGGAATCACAGTAAAGTCCCTGAGCTCACAGGTGAGGAAACCTAGTACACGCATTGGGGGAAGACATGAGGGGGGATGGGTACCTCCGTGGGAGAGATAATCAAAGAATGTCTGCCTCTGCAGGGAGACAGAATCAACCATGTACTCACTTTAAGGCGGCATAGCTGGTAGGGGAGAATCTGTGGTAATGGCATTTGTTAGTTTCCCACAAACTTCTGTTTATTGTGATACTGTTTATCATCAGTCCGCGTGTGAGGACGTTTCTTGTCTTTCCATGGAGTTACGATCCATACTGCAGTCTCTGATCTTCATCACCGGGGCTTCAAAATCCTGTTGGCTTTCTGCGAGCAAGGTGTCATTTGATTATTGCAGTTTGTTAATGAGACTTCTTCTAATTCTGAGGCCCGGTTCTCCTTCTTCATACAGTCAAGTTTCTCAAAGTGTTTGCTCAGCACACAGATTGAACAGGCAGGCAGAAAGGTTATATAATTCCAGTGCGTACGCGTGCACGCACACCTTGTCTTCAAGACAGGTGTGCATCTGTAAAATGATGACTTTTGAAAACAGGATGGAGCACACCTCTGCTCTGAACCATATGGATCCTCCCGGAATCAGAATGGACGTGATGGCTTAAACCCAGGTGAGTACATTCAATATCTGTACATCAAAATTTCTCATTAAGACACTCTTAATAGATGTCCTTGTTTTACCTGAATCATCTACTGTTCTAATGTTTTCTTTCCACACCCGCCAGGTCCACACCTGACTTTGGAGACAGCTATAGCAGGAACAACATTTTCACTATTTGCACATCTCTGAGAGAGGATGATCTTCCCAACGCCGGTAATATTTTTTCCTCTGTATTATTAGTGCACAGAAAACAGCAGGAATTAAATATCTGCTTCATTTAATGAAGAAGTGATATATATGACCTATAAGAAGTGAAGGGCTAATAAGAGAAAATGCAATCAGTTTCCACATACTCATCAGACAAGGAAGAGTTCTAATGTAGTCCTAAGAAGAGAAAGACAGTACAGACTTGGAAGAGCCGCTCTGAAGTTTCACAAAGAAGTACGTGCCTTTTCCTTTCATTCGTGTTTTTCATTCTGTGGTGGGTCTTGGGTTCTGACCACATTTTCCCTTCAATATGCACTGAATTCAGGGTGATAAGGCTGAATAATATCTAAATCTAACAAGGAATCCACCTGGATTTCTAACTTCCTCTAGCCATCAAGATGAAACCTGTAAAACAGCATCCAATAAGGAAACCCATCAGCTCTTCTCTCCCTCAAATGAATTTAAGTTTTCAATTTAAACCACATTGGGGTCTTTGTTCTCTTCTTTCCTCAGGCAATCCTGTCTTCCCCTTCAGTCTGTCACCATGCTTGGCCTAGCACAGCACACCTTGATCCCCTTGACATTTTTGGTCACTCTCATAGCACTTGAGCGAAACCGTCTTCAGAGAAAACTCTGGTTGTCTCTTGACACTGGCTGATTGATGAAGTTTGCGAGCAAGGAAAGCAAGCGAGAACATGAGTCGGATCTGACTGTGGAGCAGCGTGTTTTCAACACAGTGATAAAATCGTCAGGAGCGCCCACCTTTGCAACAACATTAATGGACTGGCATTCTTGGTTTCATGTGCCAGCAGTCGAGTGATGTAGACTTACATTCTTAGTATTAATACTGGAGGGCACTGGGTAACTCTGGAAGGAGAAACCGTGATAATGCAGTGGTTAAGAGTGTGGCTGCTTTGGGGTCAGCAGTGTAGACCCACAAGCCAGTCTATGAAGGCACTCTGGCGGCCCGGATTAAGCATTGGCCAGCTAACCCCTACATCTGCAGTTCAAAACCAGCCACTGCTCCAAAGAAAGAAAGGACTTTGTACTCCTGCAACGCCTTATGGTCTGAGAAGCCCATAGGGGCAGTTCGACCCTGTCCTATAGGGTCACGGTGAGTTGAGGTCTTATTTGTTTGTTTGTTTGTTTGGAGTCACTTTGAGAGAAAGATCCAGCAATTTGCAGACTGGAACATGCTACGGGGCAGTTCCACTCCGTCCTATGTCCAAATCATAGGGTACCTTTGAATTGACTCGATGGTAATAGTTTCGGTTTTATAATCTGAAAGGAGATTTTAGATTTCTCACTTTGGAAGACCAAGTCCCTCTACGGCACATACCCTGTCCCTCGTGTCCTTTGTCTTTCTGTTGTCAGTCATTGAGCCTCTGCCTTCGTTAAGCTGAGCAACCATAAAGTCTGCCATTCCTGGGGAAAGCTGCTCCCCAAGTTTTCTGTCTCTGAGGAGTCTTCCGATCAACTCTCTTCCTCTGCACAGTATGCTGAATATGAGTATGACAGAATTGTGAAATTCATCACCAAAATTGAGCAAGACAAGCTCTGCTTGTTTATTTGACAAACACTTACATGAATTAAATGCCTGGCACATAGCATACCCTATGTAATCACCTGACAAGAGGAGGTCCTGTTAATACTTTAGATGTTGGGAAACTGAGGACTGCAAGGTTGCGTACCTTGCCAAAAGTCCCCGGGAGAGAGCAGGTATGCACAGTTAGAGGACCCTCATTTATGAAGAAGTAAATCCACAACAGAATTCATGAGCACATGAAAAGGCGGTCCAATTGCAAAGCCAATGGCCTTCTGATGGGGCTTTAGGGCTTGATTGCAGAATTCTCTGAAAGGGGTTGTTTGGGATGTAATTAACATGACAAACAAGAGAAAGACACAAGTTTAGCAAAACGCTCACTTTGAGTGGCTAAATTTCTCTTTTTCCTCTTTTAAATGAGAAAGGCAGAATAAAAAGCACATAAAATAACTGCTGAGTGAGTGGAGCTCTTGAGCTAAAGGACTTGTGCTGTGAAAATTCTACTTTGTCTAGCAAACACTATCATACAGGAACACTGAAAGAGGAAACTTATTTTTCCCATATTCTAAAAAAAAAGAAAGGCCAATCAGCTCTGCCCCTATGATTTTCCTGGCAGTGGTGAGCATTCTGTGTGTTGGCTAGAACATCGAAGCAGGATGTCTGCTCCTTGTGGGGTTCTCTTGCACTCCCAGCAGCTCGGCAGGACTGGCAGAGACCCGTGGCTTGCTCAATGATGTGAGCCATGGGTTCCGACGAGCAGCCCCAAGCCTTTCTTTGTGAAGAGTGCAGTTGCGCTCAGTACTAGCTGGAAGACTGGTGCCTTCAACTCACCTGGAGATGCCTCAAAGGCTAGACATGGTGATCTGCTTCCAAAAGGCCACCGTCCTGGGGATCTTCTGGAGGAATTGTGCGCTGCACACGTAGGGTGGCCGTGAGCACAGTCCTGGAATCCTTGAGCCACATTTGCCATCTCCCAGGAATTGGCCTGCCTCGGTAATGTTGCCTGGCTTGATCGCAGTCTGGGAGCTGCCTTGGAAGCACTGTCTCCATGCCAGAATAACGATGGGTCCCAATCAGCAGCTGAGGTCCTTCCAGGTTGTGTTTCCTGGAGACACAGAGGCAATTATTGCTCCTTCGGCAAATTGCCATTATTTTGAAAAAGCAAAAGAAGGCAAAAAACCCAAAAAATCCTAGCAGTAGTGCACATAGGATGATAGAATACAAAGTCCGGGCACTTTCTACGTGGGGTGTTTGTTCTTTCCGTGAACATGCAGTCACACGGTGCAAAGCAAAGGGAAGTCCTCTTAATGTCGGAGACACTCCTGCTTCTGATTAAAAACAATTCTCAACAATAACTTGAGGGGACAAGGGAGATTAAAAAAATTTAACTGACTTTCATCTCTCTTTTCCTAGTTACAGCTTTTACTAACAAAATTCTCCAAACAAAACTCACTTCCATTGAGTTGATATCAGTCTACAGAGAACTTGCTTTCTGAGGCTGTCAGTCCTTCTGGGAGCAGAAAGCCTCATCCTTCTCCTGAGGGACCCCTGGTAATTGCAAACACTGACCTTGGGCTTAGCAGCCCCACACAGAACCCCTTATTCCACCAGTAACTGGCATCCCTCTCTCCCCATTTGTCTTACATTTTTGCTTTCTTCTTCCATTCCTTCTTTCGTTCCTCCTGGCCAAGGACATCTTTCAGAATCAGAGGAAAGTCAATGATCACCCCCCACCGACCCACCCACAGACCAGCCACCACTAAAATGCACACACTGTTAGGGATCTAATTCCAGAGGGTGTGTAGTCCTTTCAGGATCCATTAATGGCCTAATAGACGAGGAGTTTAATGTCCTAAGCACTTACATAGTGTTTAAATTTATAAAGCTATTAACCTACATGATTTTGAATCATATTATAATTCTTGGACTACATAGTCTATGGATTAAGACAATCGATAAGTTATTCCTGTGAATGACCACTTGCTCCTTGAGTCTGAAATCTTACTGCATACTGAGCCATTGGTCAACCAAGCTGTACTAAATCTGCACCCTCCATATGGATTTGTATGTGCTTATTACACAAAGTGCTCATTTGAGTGAGAAATTATTTCTTTTTTCTGCTTTCCCCATGTACCATGTCCAGTTTAGGATGGAGGTCTACACATTTGAGTAAATATGGATATGTTTTAAGGTCTGTAAATAGGGTATATTTATATTGAGCATCTCACTAAGCCTCTTGGTCATACTGTAAATGTATATACCCTCACTTTTGGCTCTCTTTTCCTTCCTTAAATGTTTATATTTAGAGCTTGCTGTTCCTCTTAGTAGAGTGGCTCTGTGTTGGGCTGCTAACCACAAGGTCAGCAGTGAGAATCCACCAGCCACTCCACAGAAGAAAGACAAAGTCAACAAAGAGTTGCAGTCTCAGCAACTCAAGGGGCAATTCTACCCTGTCCTACAGGGTCACTGAGACAGAAGAGACTCAATGGCCTGAGTCTCCTTGTTGTAGAAGAAGATAGCCCCTCTTGCTTTCTTGTTGCACACGAGCCCAACTGTTCAAGGAGATAATAAAAATATATGTTTTGTTTTTTTGTCATTGGTTTGTTGTTTTTTTTTGTTTTTTTTGTTGTACATTGTTCCTTGGTTTTTCTCTGTCTTGTTTTTGTGCATGTTATCATCTCCGCAGGTCTGTCTAAATAAGATAGGCTGGATGAACAATCTGGAGGTGAAAACGGGACTTAAAGTTCCTGGGGGACATAGGAGAGGGGGAGGTGGGGAGAAAGGTAGTGGTGTTAACAAACCCAGGGACAAGGGAACAACAAGTG
>NW_022106471.1:13254015-13261502 GCF_000313985.2 Echinops telfairi
CCTCCGTGTCTCCATTTCTCAAGTGCCTGCTTGGCCTCAGGTTTATCCTTGGCAGTTTTCTTTCTCCGGAAGGTTCGAGGCAAACTTTCAACCTGGCTGGTTCTTTTCAGGAGTTTAAAGAACATGGTCAAAGACAGGGGTCTCGAGGAATATCTCTCTTCCAATGCTGCTTGCCACTGACTGTCATTTCGCTGCTATGAGTTCTGTGTTCTTGTAGTGGGGTGATAGACACACTGTTTATTTTCCAGTTTACAGCCTTTGCCAATACTCTGAGTCCCACACAGCTCCTTCTAATGCTGCTCTCCCCGAGAGTTTGTGACAGGGGAAGAGATAAAAGGCATGTGGACGTAGCAACACGGAGACCCCAAGCCAACTTATCAAGGGAGGGCAGGCAAGAACTGCATTGTTTTACTAGACCCTTTTGATTCCCGTGCTTCAGAATGCATCAGAGGGAAAAGCAAAACCCCCAACCCCAAGCCAAGAGGTTGATGTCCAAGGACATAAGGATTGTGGCTAAAGGCTTGGTGAAGCGTTATTAAGCTGCTGACAATAAGGAATCAGACATATTCACCAGGGGCTCGGTAATTGTCTTTCATCTATGAACAACTTCCCCTCTCACCCCCCCCCAACTTTTATGATTCGTCATATTTATTTTTTGTTTCCTCAAGCAACATCTTTTATTAGTTGCACACTCACTGCAGAAATTTAATTTCTGCAAGAGAACAACAGAGCAGTTGATTATTATTATTATTGAGAATCTGGTACCACTTCGAGTGAAATAAAATCTATAAGGCATTAAAATGACAGATTAGGCAGGAGCCGTATTCATTTACAAGTGTTAGAACATCATGCTAATGCCTCACAAACTCGACATAAAATGAAAATCAAGTTTTTCATGCTGCTTTACTGAGGAAGGGGCCGCTGCGAAGCTCCCAGGAACGCAAGTCTGAGACTTCTTTCAAGAGGCAACATCCTTTTGTAGTTTGCAGGGAGGTTCATCCCTGACAAAACACAAATAAAACCACTCTTCTCATGCTCACAGCCAGAAGCACTCCGCGTTCATTCTTTGGTCATCCCAAACTAAACACTGCTCCTCCCGCTGTGATTGACAGCATTAGCTGGTACTGCCTGTAATGCAGAGTAACACTTTACTTATGAGAACACCTTTTGGATTCCACCTGAAAACAAAGAGAAAGTGGGGAAAGGGAAGAAAGAAGGAAAGGCCTCAGAATTAGCTTTTCAGGGTGATGAAGCCCCCTTGACCCCATAGAGTTGCAGAGTAGAATGCTCCCCTTCCAGGTGGGAAAGCTGTGTTCAAATCCCAGCCGGAGTGCTCAAGGGCAGGCCCCACCGGTGTGCTGGAGACGGTGTGTTGCTGAATGCTGACCAGTCTCTGCAGAAGGACACCCTGCTTGGTAGGTAGCGGGGCAGCGGGTGAAATGGAGGGAGGTCTGGACGAGGCGGACTGACAGTGTTGGCAACACGAGCTCAAGCAATGGCACAGTTGTGAGGATGGCACAAGGCTGGCAGTGTTCTGTTCTGTCGGGCACAGGGTGGCTATGGGTTGAACGGGACTTAATAGCAACTAGCAACACTCGGGCGCACAGGATCCACAGCGCTTTCAGACGAAATTGGACCAGGAGGTCAGACCTGGATATCTACTTTTTAATCAATCAATAAAAAATCCCATGTAGAGATCACAAATTACTTGATCTACAACTGATCATGGCCCACTGTGTATGGGGTCGGGAGCCAGCAACAACACCTAAATGCACTTTAATCAGTAATCCTAATTCCTCCTTATTTTCAACATGATACTCGTGGTTGGATGTCATGTTGTGTAGCTCAAGTTAGATAAGAAGAAGCCAATGACAAGAATGGTAGCAAACATCAAGCTGAAACTTCTAAAACCTAGAGTGACTTTCTTGCTAAAAGGAGAAGAGAACCCACCCAAAATGCCATAAATAGAATGTCCCACAGAACTCCCAAAGACTACTTTACTTGACGGTCTCTCTGCAGAAGAACAGAACGAATAAGTCCTGTTAACATTGACCCAAGGCATTCAGAAAAGATTAGATGTGTTTTCTCTCTGGTTTTTTTTTTTCTGAAAGGAATCAGGAAAACAGTTCATAGGGCATCTCCACAAATGAATTAAAATAGCAGAATTTCACTTGTGTGGAGCTGCTTATTGTTTAACAAGGTTAGATAAAAACGTTTTACTCATATTTTAGGTTGGTGAAGGTATATCTATGAGGACAAAGGTATAAAGTTTAGGATGTATCCACAAGACTATATACACAGAGAAGATCATTTGCTATTTCATTGTCGGTTCATTCGACGTATCATAATCCCTCTGCCCAGTAGGCAAATCAAACTTTCTTAGTGAACCTTTTGTGATTTATTTCAGATGGATTGGCTATTTTTCAGAAGGCAATATCAGATGCCAGAACGTTCCTTGCACTAATGATGGAGAACATTGAACGTCTGATGTCTTGGAGGCGGTCATGGGTGGCACTGAAACAATGAAGATCACTGACATGACCCTGTCTAGCAACAAACCAACTCCTCTGCCATCGAGCCAATTCTACTCACAGGGATTTGAAAGGACAGGGTGCAACTATCCCTTTGGGCTGGGGGTGGGGTGGGTGGTGGTGGCTGCAAATTGTTACAAGATCAGAAAGCCTCATCTTTTCTCCAGGTGCAGCTGGTAGGTTTGAACTGTTCACCTTGTGGTTATCAGCTCAACTCATAACCCACAATAGCACCAGGGCTCCTAACCTGTTCAGTAGCTCTTCTTTACACAGTAGAGGAATACAACGGGGTAAGACTGTCTATAATACAGAGTAGGTAAGATAATTGAGGTCTCTCAACAGTCATCAATTGCATGGACATCTTCCCCCTGGGGCATACATTCCCGCGGTGGTCGCAGACAGGAGATGTACTGAGACCTGTGCCGTCCTTTCTGAGTAATTCATAGTGCGCACACAGGTGGCATTTCCATCCAATCATTTCTTGTTCAAGAACTTGAAAGGAAATATTCGTGAGTGGGAATAGAAAGCTGACTTAATTTAATCTATTACAAACTAAAACGATAAGAACAAGTAGTGCTGGTCATGTTGGCTATTAACACTAAAGCCCTCTGCATGAGGCAGCTCAGACATTGAAGTGGAGAAAAGCTCAGAGGGGTGGAGGAGAATGGAGCCCGTGATGGGGTGGGGGGCTGTCTTAAAGTCCCTGTGGTCTGATTTGGGGTACTCAAGTTCGCCTTCAGGGATCAGAGGGTTCTCTACACAAGGGGCCAGGATAGAGTTTCAGCACTGAAACTGTCACAAGGTAGAAAGGCTGAGCTCATATCATACAAGAAAGATACCATAGAAAGGCAAGCTACTCATGCAAATAAAGGCCAATGATTGTCCCTCTCCTTGTACCAAAATATCTTCTCTTGCTGCCCCAGGACTTGCAGAACCTCAATCTTGGGACTAGAACGTGCAATGCATGCCACACATTGGAAATGCCTTGCACCTGTGCATAAGCTTCTTTGGAAGAAAGAATGCAATCAATCCTACATGATGAGGCAAAGAATGAATTGGCAAAGGCTCACTTGCCAGAATCCACGTCTGGCACACAGGAGCCTAAAGGAATGGCTAACGTGATGAAGGAAAGTCAGCATCGGAGGTTCGGGTGGGTCTCAGGCATGTGGAGGCACTTAAAGTTGCAATAAAGACACATCAATCCCTGAGGTGGGCACAAGGACAATAAATAAACAACGGCAGCCGAGTGCAAACACACAGGAGTTTGAGCTCTGGCCTCCTCCCCACTGACTGGCTGCTAATTTCTTGAACTTCACCCAGCCTGTGTGTCCAACAGACCACATGGTGATTGCTAAATTGCTCAATGACCACAAGCCATAACCATGGGGAAAATATTCATGAAAATTAACATCCCATTTAAACTCCCCACGCTTCCAGCCAACGCTTTGTGTACCAGAAAGTCCTCGAACTGGCTCCAAAACTTTTCAATGCCTGACAAATGTACTGGCCCCTCTCCAAGGAGCCGGGCAGCAATCTGTGCTTGCTGCTGGTGCGTGGTGAGGGGGGAGGCGGCGATCTTCTCAAAGCAGAAAGATCAGAGGGCCTCGGGAGACTCAGCCAAGCCACCTCGGCCTGGCAGAAGGCAGGATTTAACGGCTTTCACTGTGCCCCCAAAGCAAGACGTATCACAAAATCTCACACCTCCACATAACAATTAATACCTGATTAATCTTGTTCATTACAGACTCAAACACACATTGGTGCTTAGAGTACGGTGTTCTCTTTGGAGAATTCTACTACCGAATCACCAAGGCCTATCGGAAGAGTGATACCATCGCTATATAAAAGCAGCAACGTCTAAGCAGAGTCAGAGGTGGATTAGGCTAACCACCTGCCTTCCTGTCCCTCAAGAAGAGAAAGCACCGTGTGGCCTAGGCGTCAGACAGTTCAATGGCACACAAGAGACCTCTGTTTTAACTCTGCCTCGGGACTTAGCAGTATGGCTCACACTGGCCACGCTCTGCATTCACCTGATAAAAAGACGCATCATGCAGGTGCCTTGCATCGCACTCAGTCCTTCATCCCCTAAAGACACTGGCCAGAGTGATGCTACAGAGCAGTTCCCACGACACCGATGTGGACGATGTTTGCATGGTGCATGTCCAGTGGGATGACCGGTTGAGTTTCCCACTTTTATTTGTTAACTGCTGGTCTTGCGTAGACCAGCTCTTCGAATGCTGCCAAGAATTTCTCATCATCTCTTTTAGAACGTTGGGCCCTCTGTCTTTCTCAGGCAATGTTTCGAAACGAAGGATTCTCTGAGTGGTGTCTGGGTCGTGCCCAAGTGACTGCAAATCTAAGCGCAGGAAGTCCTCCCGGAGCCGGTCGGCTGCTGCTTCAGGGAAGGAAGCATGGTTCTCCAACCCCCGCTGACGACGCACAAGGCTGGGTGCCAGCTCAGCCCCACGCTTACAGGCAACACCACCAAGAGCCACGCTGGGTGCCAGCTCAGCCCCACGCTTACAGGCAACACCAACGAGAGCCACGCTGTTCGGGAAAGCTCGCCTAAAACACGCCGGGTTTGTAAGCTAAGCGACAAAACGTGTTGAGTCAGAACCCAAAGCACCCTAAAATCGACTATGAGCTCCATGGTGAGCTGTTGTAGACGTGATTTGATTTGTAGGAAGAACGGATTCATTTGAGGATCTTTCAGGTGGGCCCTTTGGTGAGAGGCTTCCAGAAAGACACAAAGGGAAATCAATAAGCAATGTGTTGTTTTAAGAAATTCTGATGAAGCTTCATCATTTCCATGAATAAAATCGGCTGCCATGGGAATGTAAAAATGTAAATCAAATATACATTTCGTTCTTCTCCAAAATATCATTTGATCCAACCCAGACCATTTTTCTCTCTCCTTAAACATCTTTAATCTTTCTTAAAAAAAACCGTTCCCCCTGGCTTACCACCCTAGAGTCTCATTTCTCCAGGCTCCATGTGACGTCAGCTCTTTGCCCTGTATAAAGCGCACAGAGTAGAAGGCTAGGAATTTGTAATCAGGAGACAGGAGGACAATGAACAAAAACTGAAGTTCTAATCCTGCCTCCTGCTTACTCACTCTTTGACTTTGTGCAAGTTGTAAAATTCTGGGGACTTCAGTTTCTTCATTATAAAAGGATCTAACAGCTTTCTATCTGGGTGTAGTTATTTTGTTGGGTGCTGACTAGTCCTGCCCACGCACATGCACCCCATGTACAAGAGAGTGAAACACACTGCCTACGCCCGCACCTTCTGGACAAGCGTCCCTATTTCGAGTCAGTTGTATTTTTGAGTGCCTTCTAAGGTGACCAGCTCATCTTCTTGCACCAGATGGGACCCTGCTCGCTGCTGCACATAAGGCTGTCACTGTCCAGGTGTTGTTTAAAGGAGACCACCAGATGATTCTTCATAATCTGTTTCCACCAGAGAGCTTTGCTGAAGCCTGTCTACCCTGGGTGACCCTGCTGGGATTTGGAATACCAGAGACGCCGCACCCAGCATCGCAGCAACACCCGCACGCCACCACAGCATGAGAAGCGGACAGCTCGGTGGCCGTGCCTGTTACCGACTGCTTCATAAAGATTAAATGATCCATGGAGAGTTTCCATTTCCATTTTTCTTCCAACGTTGGAAGGTCCTCGGCACGGTCAGCGCAGTGTTTGGCGAGGAGACAAGGCACACCGGTGGTAGTGTCATAGGTGGAAATGTGGTCCCCAAAGAGGATGTGCTCTAAAGACACCTCCCAGTACATGCGGGTGTCATCCCGCTTGGGAATAGGCCTTTCTTGGTCATGTGCATGAGGCCAGCTCGGTGCTGGGTGAGTTTTATTCCAAACTCCCGGCCAGTGAGTCCATCATGCCTCATGGGGACACAACTGGGCATGGGGAAAAAAAAAAAAAAAAAGCAAGCCGAGACGGGGGCAGATACATTCCACCCCCCAGGAAAAGTGCCAAGGAGCCAAGAAACAGGAGGCGAAAGGAGAAAATGACCTCTCCCCAGAACGGACAGAGAGGAAATGCTTTCCTTGCTCTGTGAGAAAATAGGGTTTGCTACCACCACCTGCTCACACAGTGTTCTGTTGGAACGCCACTGTGCAAAACGGACGGGTAACCATTTAAATGACTATAACTAGTTAGTAGCTTTAGGAGGTCTGGTGGCATGGTCAGGTAATTGTTGAATGGCTAACCACAAAGTCAGCAGTTCAAACTCCCTTGCTGCTTCATGGGAGAGCAATGAGGCTCCTGCCTGCTTGGAAAACCTACCTATGACTGCTATATGGCTTGGGATCCACTCACTGCAGAGAGAGTCTGGTTTATTTGTAAATGATTCACTTTGTCATTGATGAGCTTCATTTTGGATTCCTTTTTGGATTAAGACCTTGTGAATAGCTTTCTTACATGTGAACTACAACCACACCAAGTCTAGTTGGGGATGAAAAGGGATTCTTCAGTTTTCTGTCCAGGAGGCATTGATAGCGCATGGCTACAGGGAATAAAAAGGAGGAAGAGCGGGAGAATCCCAGTACTTTGGTTCAAAGACTGGCCTTCAGTCCCTAGAGGAAGCGATAATTTCAAGAGTGCCCCATCTGGTTGCAGTGTGAGACATAGCAGCAAAACATGTGTGGAGAAACACATGCTATCCTCTCTAGCCTCATGTAGAGCAGACCAGTGGGTACAAGTGGTCAGTGTGAGGGGCAAAATGCAGCTTAAAAACCTAGGGTGGCTGGAGCGTGTTCCCTCTCCTAGGCAAACTTTCAGAGCCATCTCAGGAATGGATGGCTCCCTCTGGTTAAGACAGTCAATCTGCTTTCTTGTGCAAAAGTTGATGCTGTGTGACGTGGGATAGCCATTGCTCTGCTTAACAAGTTTACCAGAGTCCACAGTTTGCCTCTGGTGAGCTGGGCGAAGGGAGGCAAGGCCA
>NW_022106471.1:13261602-13262625 GCF_000313985.2 Echinops telfairi
TGCTGTGTGACGTGGGATAGCCATTGCTCTGCTTAACAAGTTTACCAGAGTCCACAGTTTGCCTCTGGTGAGCTGGGCGAAGGGAGGCAAGGCCAGGAATCAGAGAGGAGAACAGAAGCAGTAAATGGCTGATAAGAGGAAGAATCCGTCTCTGTTTAATGGCGGTTAGCAGAGTCCTAGGGAAGGCCATTGCTAAGCAGATATGTCCACCGATGATGTTGTTCACAGAACTTTAATTATTTTTTTAATCAATCATTTTTTGGGGAGTTCTTATACTTCTTATAATAATCCATACATCAATGTATCAAGAATATTTGTACATATGTTGCCATCATCATTTTCAAGACATTTTCTTTCTATTTGAGCCCTTGGTATCAGCTCCTCTTTTTCCCCTCCCTCATCTATTCTCCCACCATCGTGAACCCTTGATAAATTATAAATCATTATTGTTTTCATATCTTACACTGTCCGCTGTCTCCCTTCACTCATATTTCTGTTGTTGGTCCCCCTATGGTGGGGTTGTGTCATATGCTGATCATTGCGATCAGTTCCCCCTTTCACCCACTACCTTCCACCTACCCTCACGGTATTGCTACTCCCATATTATCCCTGAGGGGCTTATCGGTCCTGGATTCCATGTGTCGAGAGCACTTGTCTGTGCCATGTACATGCTCTGGTGTAGCTGAATTTGTAAGGTAGATTTGGGGTCATGATCGTCCGGAGTGGAGGTGGGGACTGATGGACGGACATTAAAGAACTAGAGGAATGTAGTGTGTTTTTCAGTGCTCTGGCGGACTCGTCCCTTCCTGGTGACCCTTCTGTGAGGGGATGTCTAATTGTCTACAGATGGGCTTTGGGTCTCCACTCCGACCAGTTGGCATCAAGTTTGCAGAACTCCTACTAGCAGTGACGACACAGTCCTCTGTCTAACGTTACTTCCTGCTCTGTGCTGGCATCCCTCTCTGCTCTTGGGAAGCCGGCAACCAATGGATGAAATGGAATAGCTTCTTACTGCGTGGTGCT
>NW_022106471.1:13262725-13282543 GCF_000313985.2 Echinops telfairi
GGATGAAATGGAATAGCTTCTTACTGCGTGGTGCTGGAGGAAGTGAAGACCGTGCTACCCAGGGCCTCTGGCCCTTGTGAAGAGAGTTCAGAGGGTGTTCGAGATGCCTGGGAGGACACGGCATGCCCAGGTACCCCTCCAAGACTTCAGCACCTGGGAACTCGGCATCGCAGGTGGCATGGGAGGCCCTCTATGTTTACGGTCATGGAAAGAGTGGCACGGGTACGCGAGCGGGTATTGGTGAATCTCCAGGGACTGTCTTGATCTCCAGACGTGGTTGGCAGACGTGTTGCAGGAGAAGAATTCTCACGCTCGCCTAGTCCTCTCTCAAAGCAACCCCAAGAGGAAGGCCTACGGGGGAAGGATCATAGTCCACTCTCGAAGCAACCCCAAGAGGAAGGCCTACGGGGGAAGGATCATAGACCACTCTCGAAGCAACCCCAAGAGGAAGGCCTACGGGGGAAGGATCAGAAGTCTCTGAGGGATTCTAGGCATCAAGAAAGAAGCACAGAAATACTCTAAGACTCTCACTGATGTATCTGGGGCAGATAGGCCCAATTTTCACTCAATTCTCTGATGCCAATCAGAGGGCCAGCTGTAGCCTTCGAACTCCATCTGTGGGAAGCGGCGTCAGACAGAAGTTGGGGCACTGGCTTGTGAAGTGGAGAACTGGGCGGGGAATCTAGCTGTACGGCTGGCTGGCTGTATCAACTGGGACACACAGCGAACACTCTGGGCCTCAATTTGCCTTTCCCACTTGCCTGCCCAGTGTAGACTGGGAAGATTCATTCCTACAATGCAGGGACCCATGAGGCCGGGTCCAGAGTTTGTGCTGGTGTGTTGCTCTTGCGTGCCATCGAGGTAGTTCAGACGGACAGGGACAACAGGACAAGACACTGCCCAGTCTCGTGCCAGCCTCACAATCACTGTTAGCTTGAAGCCCACTGGTGTAGCCGCTGGATCAGTCCATCTTACTGCGGATCTTCCTCTTGTGACCTTCTGCTGTGCCAAGCTTGGTGAAGTTCCCCATTCCAGGCCGTGGAGCACACAGAGCTCTGTACAAGTGGTTGTAAAAAGGTCCAAATAAGACACCAGGCTTTAGACGACAGTGAACTCCGATGACCAAACCCAGGATCTTTCAAGGACAGAAAGTCACCCTTTTCTTTAAGGGTAGCAGCTTTGCTTTGTGGATTTCCCATATTTAAAATAGCCCCTTAAAATAAAAACAGCACGGTTGGCTAGGTTATTAAATACATGTGCGGAAATATTTATCCTATTCATTATATCAAAGAGCTTTGCATTTTAATCTGGAAAATAAATGGTGAATGCACAGAAGGGTGTGGGGGGGGCAGCTTAAGGACATATAGCACACAGCATTTAAAATAAAGCTTGAGAAATGGCAGCGTAGGAGGGCTTTTGTGAAACGTCATTTTATTTAGTAATGCCTTGAGAAAATTAATGATCCGAGCTAGTCGGAATGTTAGCACTTGGTTTTGACACTTCCCATACATGCTCACAGAACGTGTGCGGTCAACGCCGGATCTACAAGCAAAACCTGCTGTGAGAGATGATGCACCAAATGTGTGAGCCGCAGGAAACCCTGTGACCCGAGTGTCCTGGACTCGGGACCATCTGATGGCCACTCGGCTGACACAGGTCAGGGCCCTAGATGGTCTTTGCGCAGAGAGCGGGTCCGTGGGGGCCAAACTGGCACTTGACACTGGCTGTATAATTACAGACACGGGCATTCCTCAGCTCGGGAGGAGCAGGGTAAACGAATTGTCTTTTCCCTTGGCTTGCTGGCACCAGAAGCACTCTTCACGCAGGGTGGCGGCCAGCATGTACTGAGACCACTGTGCAGGGTCAGGAGGACAGAGCACCACAGAAGTACAAGAAGAGCCAGCTAGGGCCACAAGAAATCTTGCCAAATGATTCCTGGGGCTCTGAAGATAGGGGTACACAAGCAAGGCTGCTTTTGTGTCACTGCCACGGAATGTCCAGGCCGCCCGTTTCTATTATTTTTGCCTCAGTGAGCAATATTGCAAACCTTATATTCTCACTGACTGATGGCGCCTGGCTTTTGTTGGATGGCTGCTGGAGAACTGCAGCAGGTGAAAGCCGAAGGAGCCTTGCAAACTCACAAGGTACTCAAAGGATGCTGTCAGGACCCATACCTGCCCGGATGCGGTCTTTGTGGCCACATGAAAAACTGTATCCTGGCTAGAAGCACAAGAAATCACCCTATGGACATATCTCCACTAGTAAAATATGGTTGACTGGTAGTGAATGTCCCTCCCTGGGTTGTAATCTCCGTGAGGACAAGGACGTCGTTATGGTCACTGCTATTTCCCTAGAGCTGAGACTGGGGCCTGATACAGATGAAAGCTTCAGGACTATTTTTGAGGAAATGAAGAAGTGAATTCAACTGGTGTCTATGAACACAAATGTCCCTCAGAGACTCTAGCAGCCAGACGACTGACCCTCAGGCTGACAGATCGAATCCACCCAGTGGAGCCCCAGAAGAAGTGTGGGTGATCTGCACATGGGTGTCCGTGAGGCAGAATTGACGCAGTGGTGTCCCCCCACACCACACACACCCTGTATAGACACTGTGCTAAATACTTTCAGCATCAAGAGATTTTCCAAGCTCCAGCATCCCCAGCCGGCCTGTGTATGCTCCAGTGCATTACACGGGGAGAGCGCCCTTCTCGGGGTAAGGGAGTGGATATCTGTAGGAGGCCAATCACAACACTGCTGGCAGCACAAAAGGGTCCGGTATGGTTCTGGACCCCTCTCGTTGTCAGTCCACGAAGAGAGCACAGCCGTGCAGGTCTCAGGGGTTTTATGTATACAAAAGAGGGCCCTCTAAAATAGCGGTTCTCAACCTGTGGGTCGTGACCCCTTTGGGGGGGTGAGGTCAAACGACCCTTTCACAGGGGTCGCCCGACTCATTACAGTAGCAAAATGACAGTTAAGAAGTAGCAACGAAAATAATTCAATGGTTGGGGGGTCACTTCGGCATGAGGGACAGTATGAAAGGGTCACAGCGTGAGGAAGGTCGAGAACCACTGCTCTAGAATGTTGTTAAATTTGGAAGAGGAGAGGAGCCACGGGATAGTAACACATTTGCTGTGGAGCCCCTGCGGTCCAGAATATGTCCACGCCAAGCGTGCATGCACCATTCTCGCTCTCTGCTACGGAGTCAGTGCTGACTCACAGCGACCCCTGGGAGCTTCAGCCTCTGTCACCCTTTACTGCAGTAGAAAGGCCTGGCTGTCCCCTGCGGAGCAGCGGGGAGGTTTGAACTGCTGACTTTGTGGAGAGCAGCCCTTTGCATAACCACTACACCACCAGCGCTCCTTTAATCTGCCTCCGCCCCTCTTTCCCAGACATGGTGGGGTCGGGGTGGAGAGTGACCGCCTCAGATCTGGCTTCAAATCCCCAAAGTATTCCAGAAGTCTCGCTATCCCAGCCTGGCAAGAAAAGGAGCTACTGTCCTTACAACCCCGCACGGCTGCCAAACAGGTCCTTTCTTGGAATCCAGCAGTGGAAACGTCCGCTTCTGCACAGAACGGCCCCAGCCCTGCCCGAGCCTCTGGGACTGCAGCAATGGTTGTGCCCCTTTTGTCTGAGCAATTCAATGGGCATTTCCTTTCCAGTCAACATCCAAACTAGTGGAAGTCAGCCTAAACAGGCTGCCTGGCTGAGAAACAGCAGCTTGCATTAAAATTACAATGATATTGTTTTGCCATGTCAGAAGCAAAGGTTAGAATCATATCTGTGCCGGACATTGTTCCTATAATAGTGGCCCTCTACAAGGCTGCTGTGTGGACGAGCCCAGGAATGATGTGAAATATTTCTAATACAAATTTTATTTTTATGTGAAACTATTCAAATGCTGCTGTACAACATGAACTACCTGAACCAAATCAAATCCTCAGGTCAATTCCTTCTTCCGAGTGCTCCTTAGATAACAAAGTCTTGTTCTGCGAATCTGTTCAATATATTAAAGTTGATTCACTCGGACAGTGTGTAAGATATAATACATTAATCTGGGCCATTTCAATTTCTGAGGCTGGGACTATAAAACTGGTGTGCTGCATATCTAATTTTTTCTGAATACCTGATTTATGCGTCCCTCTGATGCCGAGTGTCGATTCTATGGTGGATGCGGCGGCTACATTAACAAGGGGCTGCATCAGCACTCAAATCTTATCTTGTTAAATCAGACAAATGTAGCTCAATGAAAAGGAAGGAAGGAATGCCAGGGATGGTTGAAGGGAGAGGATTTTAATCCTGTTTGTTAGGGGACTTTCATGGCTTCCACCAGATGAGGAAGGAAGCTCGCCCCTGGAGATTTGGGCTACTGTGATTTATATTTCTATGGGAGACGTATAATGGACAAGGAGCGTGCATGTGGAAATGCACACCTCATGCACATTGGCACACACCTTCACAAGCAGCCACACTGCTTCAGGACGCGCTGTCTGTATTTTACAGACGCTGTAAAATCCCTATTAGATAGACAATTTGTAAAAATGGGACTCTTTTTTAATATTTCCATTATAAGTATGAAAACTGCTCCTTGGTGCATAATTCTCTCTATCTTTTCATCAAGAAGGAGTTACCATGAAGACTAAATACCAAGGGGATGGAAGAGCTCATCACAATCGTTATAAATAGGATGTTTGCCAGGCACTTTGGACGCACACGGAATACTGTTCCCGTTCTAGAGACAGACGACATGCATTCTCCTCGAAGGGGCACGTCGCTGTGTTTGTGCCGTCCACAAGGTCTTTCCGGATGAGCTTTGTGCTGGGCACCAAGTTTCCCTCCTGCATTTCACACAAACGGCCAGCGCCTCCCTGGGAAATGAATTACATGTAGACATGCCTTCTTAGCAGGATCCGACATCACAAAACTCTAATTCAAATCCCTCTTCTTGAAATCAACAGGCAGTGCAGCTTCAGACACCAGAAGTCAATCAAAATCCTGCACTTATCCAAGAAAAAATTTCTAGACGGATGGGAGCACCATGACAGCAGTTGTAAAAGCCCATTGCCTATGCAAACACCCATGTCACAAAATAGAACAATGATAGAAGAGGTCAAGTTGGAGCTGGAACTATTTAATTGGCTCAAAGATGCACTTGCCTGTGGGGAGACACTTTGGGGTCTTGGCATTGAAACAGAAATCAGTTGTGTCTTATTGGCTCTTCTCTTCCATCATGTTTAATTATAGAAGGTGTATGTGTCCAGGGTGGGAGGTGGGGTGGGAAATCTGTAAACAATGGGTCTACGCACACCACTCTCTCCCTGTTTCTGCCGGAATGCCAAGGTCCTTGGGCCCCTACCTCAGCATGACTATCTGTTACAGGGGTCTGAGTGTGCTATCCGATGTTGCATAGAGGACTGCACTGGCTAGAAGATTTAACCAATTAGACTGAGCACAAGCTTTGATTCTTATTTCAGAACCATAGAATGTGACCCTGGGAGGGGTCAGAGAGCTCCTTGTCAAATCTAGTCATTTTGCAGATGAAGACATGGAGGCCAAGTCCAAAGCCAGACTAGACCCAAGTCATTGGGCATTTAGTACATTGCTTCTTCATGGCTCCGTGCAAGCCAAAGCTTCCCATCCTGCAAGCCGCCCCCCAAATAGTAGACTCAAATCTGATCACCGCCCCAACCCAAATCAATATTCCATAGACCAATGGTTCTCAACCTTCCTAATGCCGCGACCCTTTAATACAGTTCCTCATGTTGTGGTGACCCCCCCCAACCACAAAGTTGTGTTGGTGCGACTTCATCACTGTCATTTTGCTACTGTTACAAATCAGGCGACCCCTGTGAAAGGGTCGTTCGACTCCCAAAGGGGTCGCGACCCACAGGTTGAGAACCGCTGCCCTAGACTGTGGCATGAATTCTTTGAAAATGTCAGCAGTGCTCAGTCCCTTTGAGCCGACTCTGCATAGGAGCAAAACTGTGAGTCATGTTTAGACAAGACTCAGGGAATAAAAATGTGAAATTACTGAGCTCTTAGTAGAGTGAAATATCTTCATTATTCCTCATTATGGGATGGGGGCCAAACTCAACTTTAATTTGATAGGATGTAAACCAATCTCGTAGACAATCATTAGACAGTTCGGCTTCAGGTGTAGCAAGAAATGACCCAGCATCCAAAACAAATGGAAAAGTTACTTAGAGACTGAAAAACAAAATCGCCTGCAAACGAGTCAACCAGAACCTCTGGAGGCTTTGCTCACATGCTGACAATGTAGGCGGTGGAAAGAAGTCAGCTCTGTAACCTGATGTCTCTCTCAGCAATTGAAGCCCAGGCCGTTCTACAACTGCCCCCAGTGGACCACTGGTGGCAAAGCGGGATGGTCCTTCTTAGGCTGGCAGAATAATGTGCACCTACGAGCAATTCCCAAAGAAGGGTCCAAATGGAGACCAGTGTAAAGACAAGGACAACAGTTGAGGGAAAGGCAAATGGAGTAGACAGGGAGCAGAGAAACCAACGGAGTGCTTTAGATTACTGGAAGGAAGGAGACACTTGAAGCTTGGATGAAGGTGTCATTAGTACTTGTGGGATGCTGCAGATGTATTAAGAGTGAATAATGTAAGATCGAGATCTCACTAGACGCTTGAATTTATATCCAAGTAGCTCCCTTACATATGTGTCCCTCAGGTCAGACTACATGAGCCAGCTTGCTCGTTCCATACATGATGAACTAAAGAGTCAATGGAGTGTACTTCCACAGCGCCTCTATGAAACGTGTTTTCAGCATACGGACAACTGAGGTCCCATGTGCACACGTTTGCACATGGCATGCACATGTTTGTGTGTGTGTGTGTGTGTGTGTGTGTACATGCACATGTATATGGCGTATGCGACAAAGGGGTGGGTGATGAAACATGCAGTGTCTCAAAGGTCATAGAACACTGACCTCATTGGCGGGGCTAATTTGATTGTGCAGGAACAATAGCACTGCACTCCTCTGCCAGGCAAGTGCATGCTAATTATGCGATTTGCCCTTGATAAGACCTTGGTGGGTCATTCAGCAGTTGTGATCTGTCACTGACTTCTAATCATGTATTATCGTCCGGGTGAGTCAGAACGGGACCCTAAGCTTTCTGTCTTTGCGGCGATGTGGCACTCTAATTACCTTATGCCAAGTGGATACGCAGAGACTGAATTAAGTGATCAGCGCGATTGCCTTCAAAATCTTCCCTCGCCTTTGTGTTGCTTCGTGGCAATTTACATTTTAAGATGGCGAGAAGCTTGCGGCGTGACTGAAAACGCCACTCAAATAATAAGAATTTAAAAGAAATAAAAGGTCAGCAGCCGAATAGTACATCGGAGCCATGCTAGGACCTTGCCTTATTTCTGTGACACATTTCAGGGACAACAATAACAATCCTCTAAGCAAACTTGCTGAAAAGCTTCCTAACAAGAGACTGGCATATGTCTCCCCAAATATCAAAATACCATAGAAGTGTGGGTGTGGGGTGCAGAGGGGCTAAGGAAGTGAGAGGGCTTTATAAAGCCCTTGAGTTTTTGTTGTGTTAATAATTTGTTCTTAATAAGCAGACCTTAGCACTAACCATTATTTTCAGCTTTTAAACATCACTTGGAATTCCCTGAAGGGACATATATGCTTTGGGAAGAAGAAGAAAAAAAATTAACACCCTAAGGTGGGGGAGGGGGCTCTCATCACAAAGTGTTCATTAACTAGGGTAACGATAAATTGACCTTATAAGTATGTCAAGTGTAGGAGGAAATTTCTAAACTATCAGCAAACTTGTTCCATGACAGTGTGAGGAATGAGGGGGTCCTCACTGCGATAATGCAGCTCGCATTATTTTTTTGTCACTTTAAAATTTGGCCAGCGCTCGGCTATGAATCCCCATTGTTGCATAGCGGCTCTCAGAAACTACACAGCACTCCGCTATGCTAAGCCAGTTGTTTCAACATCGGTACCTGCCTAGAGAAAAATCTAATGCCTTTTTCAAAGAGAATGCACGGAGACATTTATAAAATTTGGAAGATACGTTAATGTGGATGATCCTTGAAAACATGAACTGAATTGCTCCTTGGAAGTAAAACAGAAAAAAAAATCATATATATAAGATATATATATATATATATATATCCCAACCATCACTACCCCACATCATAGAGCAAAAGTTACAGTGCTACTAACAGGAAATATAAAAGAATTTTCAAAGCATTTCTGCCTGTGTGTCAACATTGCTGCAGAATTCTTTTATAGTAACTGGGGGAAGAAGAAAAAAATCAAAACCAAAGAGGACAATTGAGAGAAAAATTGCAAAGCCTTATTTTCTCGGAATCACATGATGTGCATGGAAAATTATTTGTTGAATCCTTGGTATGTTTGGGTGGGGTGGAGGTGGGGGAGGGGGGTGGTTGTGAAAGAAAAGAGGGAGGAGGAGGGGATGGAGAGGGTCTAAAGAGAGGGAGGGAAGGAAGAAAGAGAAGAGGAGCCTCCAAAGAGAGAAGCCCAGGCTCGGAATAGGCTGCATTCCCTGGGCGGCGAAACAAAAGAGCCCAAGGAAGAAGCAAAAACACAGTGCGGAAAGTTGACACAGTCAAGAATAATGGCTAAATCTATCAAGTTTGATCAGGTCTCCTGTAATGAAGTGCGGCTTCATATTCCAAGCAGGGACAATGAGGACAGGAGTCGGGCTGGAGAAACGCAGGGCTCACTTTGTGTTTGGAATATGCAGCAGCCAGCAGGGAGCCGGCAGATAATTACACAGTATTTGTGTGGTTCCAGGAAGCTTCCTGCGCAGGTTGAATGCCCGTGCTATATTAAAAGGCAGCACAGTGAAATGTTTTTAATGAATATTTTTGTCAGAGGAAGAAAAGGCATTTGAATGATTGTGTGTGTGTGCACGTGTGCGTGCGCGCGTGAGTGCGTGTGTGTTTACGCTTGCGCATAGGGAAACTAGAGGTGGGATTTCACTGTCAAAATACAGGTACCTTTATTTATTTCCATTCCGTTATTTACCGTTTCAAGAGGCTGACGTCCTTTCAATAATACAAATCACAACATTTGGCTCATGTTACATAGGGCTAATTGTACATACACTCCCTTAACTAATATTTGCTAATAATAATCTTTCCATAAAATCCTACATCATACTGGGGCTTGAAACCACTTTTCAAAATTCCAGCAGTAAATGAAATGTTTAGACACAGCGAATCAAGAAGTGGAAACCCGAGCCACAGATGTTGGTACTTCCTAGTCAGTACCCTTTGGCAGGGATCGCTCAAAAACACAAGAATGCATTATTTCCCTGCCCTTTAATTCCCACCTAACAGATGTGAATAATCTGACGAATTTCAAATCCACACATTCTATTCACAATGCCCCGTTTAAGTTCAGTCTGCAGAGCAAGGCAAGTCACACACACTAAGAGAATTCACTGTCAAAGGTTGTCATTTTTAGAAGCCCAGCCCACTAATAATATTTCAAATCTTTAAAAAAAAACATCTACTTGATGAGAAAACATATAGCATCCTGAAATACATTTCCGATGTTGGAACTGCATATGCAGAGGCAGTTTTTAAAGGGGCCGCATAAGACCCAGTGGGTAACTGTAGACACCATAGAATCCCTTCCTTGCCCAAATCCAATAAATTCAGCATTTCCAACTCCGTGGTTAACAAAAGAAGCTCACCGATGTTCAGATAGCACAATGACTTATGTACCCGAGGTATTAATGCAGACCCCAAAGCTCCACATTTGAAAAGGGGATATTGTATTTCACCAACTAAGTACTGATTGTGAACCATTATCACTGTTAACAAGTACATCCTGATGAGGCAGCCTGGATCATTATTGGACGGGAGGGTTCGGCCACACCGCCTGACACAGTGCTGGGCCAACAATTTAGAGCAAAGAAAGCCAGAGAATTTGTTGGTTGAAAGATGGGTCTTTCAACCCCCACCCTTTTCTCCCAAAGAGAAATTTCAAGTATATATTTCTCAGGCAAGTGCCCTACCACCCCCTTTAGCAACTGGCTAAATTTTAATAGTTTTGACCCTCAAAAGAAAAGGAAAAAAATGAATTCAACAAAAGTAGAGATTAGCCCCAGATTATTGCAAGAGAAAGCAATATCCATTCCAAATTTTCAAGGATTTGTTTGAAGGTTCCTATCATTGAAATGTTTCCTTTTGTAAGTCTTATTATTAATCATTGCAAATACCTAAGGGGAATTATTTAAGTGAAAACTGCTTTCTTTGATCACAGTGGGGGGGAGCAACTATTTAATAAATCGATGCAAACTGAGTATACATAAAATATTAAAAATAAAATATCAGTAGATATGTGTGTGTGTGTGTACATATGCAGCAGGAAGGACAGGTGATTACTTTAGTATCTTTAAATCTGAACAGCCACGTTTTCAAATATTTTCAGAATAAGACATAAACAATGATCAATGTATTTACTTCATTTGAATTATAGCATCTTATAATGAACACTTTATTGCCATGGAGATAACAAAGCAAATAAAATAAGATCGTTTCGAATCATTTCTAATGTTCAGCCTTTAGTTAATATGCGCTACTACTATACTAAGCACTGTAATGCTAACCACATGTTGACAGTTCAAACCCTTCGGCTGCTACCAGAGAGAAAGGTGAGGCTATTTGCGCCCATAACAATTTGCAAAGTCTCAGAAACACCTCTCCGGTCACTACAGGGTCGCTGTGAGTCAGAATCAACCCAATGGTAGGCGTCAACGAGTCGGAACACACTGGGTGGCGGTGGGTTTGGTTTGGGGTTATATTAATCAAGGACTCTCAGTGGCAATGTGGAGTAAGTGTTGTTAACCACACGTTTGATTGTTCAAACCCACCAGTGGCTCTGTGGAGGAAGACAAAGCTGCCTGCTCACCGGGCGTTGGTGTTGCCTCCGTGGCAGTGGGTTTGAATTTTCTCGGTTTACTGTGCTAAGCAGCTTATACTGCTGCATCCAAGGCGTAAGGCACAGAGGTCAAACTGGTCTCCTCCGCTATTTAGACGTTTCCATAAAATGAGGCTTCATTTCAGTATTTTTGACCACAAAGATGGACAACTGAAGAGAGTGGGTAACAGACTATTCCACCTTCCCTGGAATCGCTGAAAGCATCCACAGACAGCTTTCAGTCAGAAGCTGAAACAGGGATACAAGCCAGACCTCCCACTTCTCCCGTCTGCTAACAATGAGTAAAGGTCCTCAAACCTGGGGCCAACGTGGGGAAAAAATCGTATTGAAGTCTTGTTCTCTACCTCCTTCTCTTAAAGCAACAGTGAAAATGGGCATTTACATTGAATACAATTGTTAAACGCTATTCCTTCTATAGGCCTTCCAATTTAATTTCCCACGTTTGCTGTCAGCTGTCTGTACAAAGCGTTCTGAATAGGGCTCTTGTGGACTAGACTCGGGTGACAGGGGCCAGGTGAAACATTTCGTGTGGCTTGGGAGCCGTGGACGGAAGGCTTCCAAGGGGACGTATCTGTGCTCAAGCTACGAACAAACGCCCGGTGTGGCTTTTGTATGGCCCGCTCGGTCACATGACGATAAATGAGAGGATTAGCCCGAGTTGCTACAGTAGCATTGCACCTTCTGATTCCAAAGCTTCGGGTTTCACAGATTTCCATGGAACCAAGAGAAACGTTGTCATGAATCCTCCTAACCTGGACATACTTCTAAAACACTAATTTGTTTAAGAAAATTTAAAAAAAGATGCAAACCCAATCATCTTTCCCATATGGAAGATAAAGCCATTATGCCTGCACTCTGGAAGGTCACGTGTTGTTTCCCCTTTATATATCTGTGCGCACGTAATGTTAATACATCCTCATGTCTCAAGAAATGTGACCCCCAACAACGGCTTTCTGGCCCCATGGTGAGCAAAGAGCTTGGTGCCACAGACAAAAGGCTCTTGTCTAGCTTCTCAGCTACATTGAGTCAGTTTGTCCTTTCCAGATGGTTCTTGTTGCTGTGAGGTGCCACTGGTGTGGGCTCCAACTCAGAGGGACCCTGTGACAACAGAAGGTAACACTTCCCAGTCTGGCTTCAGCCTCACAATTGCTGTGCTGGGTTGAGCCGATGGCTGCAGGCATTGTATCAATCCATCTCATAAAGAGTTTCCCTCCTTTCTTTTTTTTTTTTTTGCTGATCTACTTTCCCAGGCATGATGCCCTTCTCCAGGGACTGGTCTCTCCTGGTGACTGTCCAAAGTGTGAGAGACAAAGCGCGTCTACCCTAAGTTCTAAGGAGCATTCCGGCTGTCCTCCTGAGACAGGTCTGTCAGTTCTTTTGCTGGTCTGTAGTGAGTCAAGGTTCTTCGCCAACCCCATAATTGTTACAGCCAGGGAGTACAGCAAAGTTGGATTCCGAAGAGAACCGTAAGTGCTATCCCAGTGCTCAGAAGAAATGGCTTCACGCTGTATAATCTATCAAAGGTGTCAGATTTACAAAATGCAGATTTTCTGTCACATTCGGGCACACTAAGCACTGTCTCTGTTTGCGGAGGTGCTGACTACTGTTTTAATGAGGCCCTTTGGTGGCTGTAAAAAACTGAAAGGAGAGGATTAGAGGGGTAACCCTAGATATTGTCTATTTGTCTTACAAATTTCACACTAACTACCAATTACATCGCCATAAACCTTTGGGCTACTTCAAGCTGGATGCCATATAATACATAAAAAATATGCTATGCTAACCACTCCTATATTATACGCATAACTACAGCCACTGATGCAAGTCACATATCTAATGAAGCCAATAATGAGGCTCTTTAAAAGTAGTCTTGTTCTAGGAATGATATTAGAGCAGTTCAGTTAGAGGCTAAAGCCCATTATGGCATATTTCCTACAGACTCTGGTCCCCGGTCTGGAAAGATGCTGACACACTACTTCAGGCTCAAGAAGGGCATTCATCTTGCAACCTTCTACTTGTCGTGCTTAATGGGACATCCCGCCTAGGTGAAATGAACCTGATGTATTCAGGTAAACATAATTTAATAAGGAAAGATAAAAAGAAATAGACGTCTGGCACGACCCTAGGGAGTTGAGAATGTCTGCCATTTTCTTTGAGAATCGAACTCACCAGAAGG
Organism: Echinops telfairi; assembly: GCF_000313985.2. Classification (NCBI taxonomy): domain Eukaryota; kingdom Metazoa; phylum Chordata; class Mammalia; order Afrosoricida; family Tenrecidae; genus Echinops; species Echinops telfairi. Next base: position 13,275,856 of record NW_022106471.1, read on the forward strand.
ATCGCTCCAGTGCCTGACACCGGGTTCTCCGGCCTGGGCACTCCACAACATGCACTGCATTCGACAACACACAAAAAAAGGTTGGCCAAAGTTTTATGAGATTGCTGTGGTTGGTTCCCCCACCCCTTAAATTTCCTGCCATCCATTTTGCTGGCAGGAACGATAATGCCAAGCATAGAGTGCCACCGTGCTCATCTTGGGGAAGAAGACACGTATTAATGTGGGGTTAAGCATCTGAGTGTGAAATCTAGATCCGCAACAAGACAGCAGGAGATGTTAAAAAGCAGGCATGAATGTCAGTGAGCCACTGGGCATCCTCTTTCATTTACAATCACTCCGCAGGCTAATGAGCTTCCAAAGTGGTGTCCAGGTCACAGATAAGCTTATGATAGGCAGCTATTGGGAAAGGTGGATGTCCATTTTCCAAACCAAACCTGTTACCAACCCCACACATGCGTGCGCGTACACACACACACACACACACACACACACACACACACACACACACGATAGTAGGGTGCTATCTCCCATCAGTACAGGCCTACAGACTGAACTACTGATCTAAGAGAGACATACTTAAAAGAGCACTGAAAGAACTTTGGTTGGCCTTTAGTATTGAAAAGACCTACGTAGCATTAAGAATCAGGACACTTAATATTCTGGGTAAAGAATCCATACTTCAAGTCCCAGAACAAACTTTGACATTAGGAAATTTGCCAAGTTCTCTTTGATTTAAAGATTGAATGCCGCCTTATCTGGTCAAGGACTAAAGATTAGAAACGTCTTAAGTATCATTCAAAGGTATCATCACTGGATCGCACCTGAAAATTCAACTCCCCCCAGGTTTTCCTCGTTCTATTTTCAGATAACTTCAAAATATGGTAAAATGATCTATTTGGATGATAATGTGGCTAAATCCACTGTTGTGTTTCCGGATTTATCACGTTTCTATATTTAGCTGGTCAGGAACTTGTAACTCCTCACAGCTCATTTTTATGGAAAAATCAATACATTTATCCCTTTTCCGTGGATAATATATGCTACTTGTAACAATGAGTCTTTTACTTAGAATTTATTTCATGGAGGACAGAGAGAAATGCGTATGAGCACTCAACAAATGGACTGAAATCAGAGGGGGAAGAGAACTCTCGCCCACAAAACGCCCGTCTGACAGGAGAGCTCTGAGACGCCAGGGCTTGCTCAGTCTTTGGAAGAACCCCAGCACGTCCCACTCAGCACTCAGCACTCAGAACTGAGAAGGGAGGGAGTGTCGCCAGCTCCACTAACCATGATGATCCCAAAGGGTGACAAAGCTGCTCTAAGATGACACATGTGGAGCCCAACGGACCTGTACGAACGATCACCAAGCACGCCAAAGCAGTGTCCAAGGGGGCCAGCCACCTCCTGGTATGGACCAGTCAATTGGAGAGCATACAGAAACCCCGCATTTGCAGAGCCACAGCGAACGTTTTATTCACATTGTTATTTTTGTCCAAATCTCTTAAGTGTCTCGTCTGCAAAGTGCTGAGAGAAGTTACTTATTCATTAAGCACTTTGCATAATCTTTATAAGTAGCACCATGGAAACCAAAAGTACTGAACTACTTTGGTCTTCTCCCGAGTTGAACTCCTCAGAAAGGACTTCCCATTCCGGGATGAATAAAGGAGAAAGAACCGAGCACAGGAGAAGCGGCCCTGATCAATCGTGTTTTCCTGACTACAGCCTGGGACTCCTAGCGGTCCATAGCTGGTCCCTAAATGAGCCTTGATAGCTGGCGGCTCCATACGCTGCCAGACTGGGCGTCAACCAGGAAGCCCGTCCCCATTCTCCAAGGTCCTCCAAGGGCCACCCATTAGCAGCAAGGCTGAGAGGCGGCCTCCAGGCATCAGTCTAGGGAGACAGAGAATTCATTTCTTGGTTTGTCAGTGATAATGGACCCCATGTCCGTAGTCTGTCCCTTAGTGACACAGGATTCCTGCTAGACAGGATTAAGGAGATGCAAAAGGGTGCAAAGCCTGCCATCTTTCTGCCATGTGTGCTCGCATGCAGCGCATGCTTGGGAGTGCCCACACCGGAGAACCCTGGGGCAGGCACTGGGCAATCCTTCCGGTGAGTTCGAGCACATTAGGCCCACTTGCAGTCTATGGGCCTGATTCCCAGAACCCTGAATTAAAACGAGATTTGGATTGAGGAAAAAATTGTTGCTGTTTCTAATCATTCTAATAAAATTATTTCTCTTCTCCTGGATCATTTTTTATACCAGGAGCTGTGCTCTATTCTACATGGAATAGACTATGCTAAGCTGGATAAAAAATGTCACCTTAGGCACCTGAATTAATAGTTTGGTTATGTACTCGGTTAAGTCTTTACTATAGATCAGCGTAAGTGTGCTAGACAGACAATTCTTTAGAGCTAACATTTTAAAAAGGTGCCAAAGCCCCTTTGAGATCTGTGTGAATTATCCAGATTTGGGGTGGGGGTGGAGTTAAATATACAGTGCTTCTTTTTACTGCTCTCCCCACACACACACACCCCACACCTACTTCCCCAGTTACACTGAATAAGTAAAATTGCAGCAAAGTTGGCAAGAATAAATACTTCCTCGGTTTCTCTAAAGCTGCAATTAATGATAATGAAGCTATACCTTATATGGCAAGAAATACAGTACAAATTGGATAAGTAAGAAAAATGATCAGCCATTGTGTGCCTCCGATATAGTACATCAAGGTATCGCCACTGTGCGGCTATCTTTATTTTAAACCATTAAACAAAACAATATAAATCTGCAGGCAGGTGTTTCTTGTTGCAGAAGTATTGAAAGTTGTAATGCAAACAATCTAATTTTAGCATCTATGTAGAGTGTGAAGTAAATTTACTGATCACTGATGCATTGAGCATAGGAAGAAACAGTCAGCAGGAGTTTTCAGCGAGATTATCCTATTAAAGCAGGAAGACTTCACGCGGTTGTTAAGGAAGTAGTCAAAAGCAGGTGATGGAAGTGGGGCTTTGACGACTCGTCAGCGGGCCCAGCGCACATGTTAAGTTGCTGTTTTCTGCTCAGCTGAGCAGCAGAGAGCTGATATGCTAGCAATGAAGTGCAATGACAATTAAATTGTAACTGACCTACATGTTACCGTCATTACGCGTTCTCTTTTTTTACTGCTTTCCCTCTTATTTAATCACACAGTATGGGGTTTTTATTAGGCTGTAATGTTAAAATCTTCATCCATTTAGCCATAAATGTGTGACTGGATATCTATCAGACTTGCTCGCACTATACAAACAAAGCCATTTTGCTGAATCACTGTTGACTTGTTTGTGGCCTAATTTAATGAGTGTAATAACTTACATTACTATCCAGTTAACATTTAGGAGCCCAGAAAAGACCTGCTAGCACGCAGTAAGCTACTGTGTACATTCTCCATTCATATCGCTCCCCGTTGCAGTAAATTTGATACAATAATATGCACTGCTTACAACACAGCTCCACTCCCATCAGCCGAGGGGATCATTTAGGAGTTCACCATGCTCAGGCTGACATGCTTGTTAGCCGACAGACCTAGCCTCTCAGATTCCCTTTTTCTGGATACCCTTGCTGCTGTATCACACCCCCTTTAAAGAAATAATACGTTTAAATCATACCCCACAAATAAAGAGATAACTTTACCCTTTCCCTCCTTTTCTCTATTGAGTTTTAATCCTCCCTCCAGCCCACCCCCAATTTAAGTCTGATGTGCAGTTAATGAGAGAGAAGGGAAACTTATTGTTGGTTCAGCAGATCAAAGTTCCTGGTAAAATATAAGCATAAGAGGTCAACACAATAAATGGGCGGCCTCTGTTTATGTGATCAAATTGTCCGGGATGTTGAATTATGTACCCCTTTATATTTTCCTAGGGGCCCTGGTGGCACTCTCCTGCAAGGATTGGACTAGTAACCACTAAATTGGCAGTTCAAATCCACCAGCCACTCCACAGGAGGAAGAAGTAAGGATGTGTAAGCTGGGAAGTCTGTGTAGGTGACTATGAGTTAGAAGCGACCCGGTGGGGTTTGGTTTGTTTGTTTCAAAAAGGTATTTCCCTATAAGAAAGCTTCGCATCTTCCCACTCCGCCTACACACGAGGATGAGGGCACTGACTGAAGGTCATGGGAAAATGGGATGAAAAGATACTGGAACCTTCCCAAGAACTTCTTGAAGCCCTCTGGTATATGCTGTCCTGATCAATGTCTCTTTAAGATCACATTATACTAGTATTTGCTTGCGTTTCTATTACATTGCTTTTTCTTTTTAAATGATTAAAAAAAAACTTTCATCATCTTATTCAGCTGTAGCCACTCAACTGGCATCAGACAATTCAGTGGCTCAATTAAGTCACACATACAAAAAAAATCTCATTATTTCCATACTAATGGTATGCATAGATGACAAAATTAAATTTCTTTCCTGGCTTGGAATAACCATTATTCAAAAACTATCGCATACATACACACCACACACACACACACATTTGATGATTTATAAACAAGTGTTTCCACATTAAGAGATCTGCAGCAGACGGACTTCATTTTTGTTGTTGTTGCTGTTGTTCTCCCTTTTGGAAGAACGTCACTGTACTTTCTCAGTCAAGAGTCATGCTTTCAACTACTACCTACTAGGCAATGCCTCAGACTGACATTATAATGTTAAGAACCCCTAATAATATTGTGAGAAGAGATTCTGTTTCTCTGTTGAATGGACAAAGATGACCACAGGGCCTGTCATCCCAGGGGAGCGAGCATCACTCTGGACAAACGGGGACATTACAGTGCTTTCCTAAATGATGGGCTAGGTGGGACTTTTGAGCATGCTAATTAGGTGAGCATGGGATTGTACTGTGAATATATATATTATTTTCAAGGTATATAAAACATATATATGCATGTGTGTGTACATACATATATACACTTCTAACTGACAAGCTTATGCAAAACAAGTACATCAGGTTCTGCATATTAGGGGAGAGAAATAGCAATAACCTAATTTTCTTTCTCCAATATGGACCATCTTCTATATTTCCAGCACTGTTCTAGACAAAGCCAAAAGCAAATAAATGTCTATTATGATAAAAGGCCTGATGGAGCTAGCATTCTTTTGATGGAGGGCAGGAGATAAGACCAAAACAATAAAAGTAACAACAACAAATAAATAGTATTTTACCAAAAGATACACCCACTACCATCCAGTCTACCACAGCTCACAGTGACCTTATAGGGCTGCAGTTTTCAACCTGTGGGTGACCCCTTTGGGGGTGGAATGACCCTTTCACAGGGGTTGCCTAAGACCATTGGAAAACACATATTTCCGATGGTATTAGGAACCGAGACACCACTCCTCCATCCGTCTCCAGGAGGGTCCGCCCACATGCAGATATGCCCACATACAAGTCCCCGGAATGATGACATCATCACGCCAACCCCATCACATACACCCCGTACAAATGCATGTGTATGTGGTAGGGTTGGCGCCATAATGTACTTATGCAGACCAGTCACACGTGTGTCGAGAGACGCTAGTGTGTAGAGAGCAGCTGCTCTGTTAAAAGTAGCTACTATGTTGAAGCAGCAGTACTGGAGGTAAACCAACACTGCATGAATTATAATTATGGGGCAAATGTAAAACCATGTACTGCAAAATCATCAACTACTGCAAAAAAAATAACAATCTGTGCCATGGGAACTTAATCTGGATGCTGATTGGTCTTTTTATATTCAGCGGTGGTTGGTGCAAATACTGCCCCCTTGTGATAGTAACAGGTAAGTAAAAAACACAGCAGAATGGTAAATCATGGGAAACTTGAGTGAACTGTACTGACTGAACTATGCCAGGTCTCATCTTTTGTATTATTAAAGCTATTGTGATATATTATTTTCATTAGCAAACCATCCCATGACAATGGATCATGTAGAGAAGAAAATTAAGAAAAGAAAATATAGTGAGGATTTTTTTTACAGTATGGTTCTACCTAAATAATTATAGCAGGAATTGAGAAACCGCAATGTGATATTTGTTGTGAAGTTCTATCAACTGAATCTATGAAGCTGAACAAACTAAAATGCCATTTTGATAGCAAGCATCTGAGCTTTGCTGGCAAGGATACCAACTATTTTAGAAGCAAAGCTGACAGACTCAAGAAAGCCAGATTTGACACTGGTGGCAAGTACCACAAACAAAACATAGCAGGCATTGAAGCTTCATAGTTGGTGGCACTCAGAATCGCCAGAGCAATGAAACCTCACACCTTTGCTGAGGATTTATTGTTGCCAGTAGCCAAAGACATTGTTACAGTTATGATCAGAGATGAATTTGTTACGGAATTGAGTGCAATTTCCTTATCTTACAACCCTGTGTGCAGAAGAATAAATGACATGTCGGCTGGTATTCTTGATCAGGTAATCCAGGAAATTAAATCTACTCCACTTCCAATATTTAGCATCCAGCTTGATGAATCCACAGATGTTGCAAACTGTTCACAGTTACTGGTTTACGTGAGGTATATTAACGATGGTGACTTTAAAAGTAAGTTTCTTTTTGGCAAACCTCTTGAAATGACAACTACCACATGTGATGTATGTGACACAGTTGGTTCATTTCTGAAAGAGCATAATATCTCTTGGGAAAAGGTTTGTGGTGTTTGCACAGATGGTGCTCCA
>NW_022106471.1:13283478-13309665 GCF_000313985.2 Echinops telfairi
GTAGACTTGTTGTGGAAAATGACCTTCATTCTGCTCTTGCAAAGACTGCCCCGAGGATTTCTGATCTAGTGAGAAAGACGCTATCTCAACCTTCACACTGACGTTGGCTTTTTATGCATACTGTCACAAAATATAGCAATGGAGTTTACTGTTTTTATATTAAGACTGTTACCCGTGCTGTACCATGCTTCCAGACCAAATTTCATTTATTTGTAATTAGAAATAAATATTTCACAATATCTAATTACATATTATTTTTGTGATTAATCACTATGCTTTAATTATGCTCAATTTGTAACATTGAAAATGCAGCCTTCTTATCAGATATTTAATTATGATTCATAACAGTAGCAAAATTACATTTATGATGTAGCAATGAAGATAATTTTATTGTTGGGGGTCACCACAACCTGAGGAACCGTATTAGAAGGTTGCGGTATGAGGAAGGTTGAGAACCACTGCTATACAGGGTTTCTAAGGCTATACATTTTTCCTGGAGCAAGAGAGTCTCATCTTCCTCCGGAGAAGTGGTTGGTGGACTTGAACCACCAGCCTTGAAGTTAGCAGTCCAGCACTTACCCAGCAGCTCCACTAGGGCTCCTTCTATGTATTTCAGAGAGGGCTCAATACTGAGGATGACAATAAATCCGTGAAGCAGAAAAAGGAAGGAGAAGAAGTACTATGAGGTGAGTGGGAGTTTATATTAAATGGCCATGGCTTCACTGAGATTAATTTGAGCAAAAATTCAAAGGAGACGGTTTAGATATGTTTACGAATGCAATGAAGCTGTAGTGTAGTGGTTCACGCTGGGCTGTTAACCACAAGGTCAGCAGTTTGACACCAGCAGCCACTCCATGGGAGAAAGCAGAAGCATTGTGCTCCTGTAAAGTGCTACAACCTTAGATACCCACAGGGGCAGTTCCGTGTTCATAGCTACTCGATGGCAGAGAGTGAGTTTGTTTGTTTGGCTTGGCTTTGCTCGGTTTATACAAAGGTACAATCTGACTATGTTGTATGTCATTTTTATGCATAGATATATGCACAGGAAACAAGCTATATTCGTAAGTGCATGTTGAGTTGGATTTCAAGAAATATTCAAGAAGAGACTAAGGAGAAAAAAATATGTATATATATATATATTGAAGGTAATATGCCTCTGATCACCTGGAAGATAGTTCTTATACCTTCCTCTAGACTTCCCAATGTTGAAACCATAACCCATTCATTACCTATCAGTCAGCCCCATCTGCTTCTGGAGTAAACCTGTCAACTGGCAGATCTGGATTGGTAGCAATTCCAAGCTAGTCTGAGTGAGGATGCACCTGGGGGATCTTGACACAGTTCATATGGAGTGCATCAATAATCATGACCACTCTTTAGCTCCCAATCCCTGCCCATCCCACAGGATGGTGTGGTAAGTATTGTTAGATCTCCAAGAAGGTAGCCCTGCTGGCAAAGGTTAGACAACTTCTGAGTTGAAAAGCAGATCATCGGGCCCTTGTCCGACAGGTCTTAAGACAGAACCAAAGTGACATCCAGGCACAACGAGCAAACAGAAACCATCACCTGGAAGGGCCCTCAGGAAGGTCACATGCACAGGAATCCTGACACTGCCTCAAATTCAGGAGGAATACACCATTCAAGGGAACTGCGGCCACCACAGGCATCCCGCATGCACTGTTGATGAACGTGGTGCTAATTGTTATCACATTGGAGATTAGATCAAAAGCATGGCTACTTCTCTCAGAATGGTGACATCTACTAATGTATATGTCACCATTGTGTGTGTTAAGGTAAAAAATAATAAAAAGATGCATTCCTCTAGCTCGATTCAGCTCCATGCTGGGACTAGGTCGGTCCTAAGTGAGATTTAATCCTCATTGCTAATTACAGTGCAAGGCGGACCTTGTCCACCTACTTTCAGTCAGAAGAGTGGCAACCCACCTCATGCAGGACACTAAGGAAGCTCCAGCTTGATTCAGAGTGGTCACCCTGTGCCCGTTCTTGTGTGACTCCATCTTACCACGTCATTTATCTCAATTGACACTTTAGATAAACCCTAGTGGCAAGGGTAATGGCAAGAATTTTCGTCACCTTCTATAAGATGAAGGCAGTTTCTGGAAGCAATAGGACCATCCTGGATGAGCAAGACCGAAAATGCGGAGCACCTTCTGGACAGACGCCATGAGTCTAGTGCTTTCCTTTCCCTCTCTGGAGCTGAGCTGCTCCAAGAAATTATGGCTATCCGGGGATTATTGAACAAATATAGGCTTGGGAGCCAGAAAGAAGTGCATTGCAAGCCCAGCTCTGCCACTTCCAAACACCATGATCTTGGTTAATTTCCCTCATCTTTTCCTCTGGATGTCAGTGTCCAAACGCATTAAAACCTGTGGGATAAGGGTGCTCCTTTGTGAGATTTGGGGAAATTGAAGTCTCTCAGTGGATTTTCTTTTTCCCTTCACTCCGCCATCCACGGGATGGCTACAAAAAAGCCTCCTTTCTCTGTAACCCCCTGCTCCCCAGGAACTGGCTGCAATTGAGTACCCACTATCTCCCATCCTCCATAACCCCACAGTCAGCCTTTGTGCTGCTCTTTGTGCTTCAGTAAAACAAAACAACCTTCTCAAACTCACACTCACTGCCTTTAAGCGGATTCTGAGTCACAGTGACCTCAGAGTCCAGACTAGACCATCCTCGTGGACATCTGAGCCTCTAAATCTTTATGGGAGCATAAAGCCTCATCTTTCTCTTGTGAGGTGGCTGATAGGTTTGGACTGCTGACCTTTGGTTTCATACCCCAATATGTAGAGCACTGTGCCACCAGAACTCCTAAAATGGTCTTCTCAAAGCTTTACGATCATTGTGTTCGCTCTGACTAATAGAGGCTTGGTTTCCCCTTGAACACATTATAAATACATCCATTCACAGAGCTTTCCCTGTGCTGGCAATGGTAGTTACATAAGAGACTTGTCCATTTGAGACTTAAGAGTGAAGACCTGTCAATCAGGTCGCAGCTTGATGACCTCATTTGGAAACACTAAGGAGATAAATAGCTCATTAGAGGCGGGACAGAGGCTCACACCCTGGGAGACATTCATGACAAGGAGCCTGATGGAGGGACACTGATGTAGCCAGCGTCCAGAGCTGGAGGAGCCACAAAGAGACCCATCCCAGGGCTGAGATGCTTCTACCACCACTGGATCCACAAGACTTTGCACCCACTGGCCTGTGATCTTCCTGCAGTTGGTGTCATTGCGTGTGTTTTGTGAGTCTGAAGAGGAATTTATCCATTGGTATCAGACATACGGGCTAATACCGGACTTGTGGACTTGATCTGGACCGGGCTGGCATGTTTTCTCAATATTCAATTGTACTTGTATAAAGCTCTTTCTTATACACATATGAGTGTCTATGAATTTGTTTCTCTAGTCAACCTGGACTAACACACTGGAAATAGGCCCCATTCCTTTCTGTCCGTTAAGGTCCTTCTTATCCATTTCTGACACATGACTTCATTTGTACAAAGATTAAACCAAAGTGTCCATGTCCGTACAGTGACCGGAGTACTGTGAGTATTCCATAAATCCTAACGCCCCACAACCTTCTAGGAAATGCACTCTTCTTTTCCCTCTGTGCAACTACAATATGTGCAGGGGTTTCCCCACTACATTTCCCAATGCAGATACAAGAATGAGAAAACCTTGGGGTTAGGAGCCCTTTCATTTCCCTTCTGAGCCGAACTCTGTCATTTGACTAACCACGATTTTAAACAGAATCTTGAACCTTCTTGGCCTTCCATCTGTACATCGGGGTGAAATAATTTACTCGTGCATATGAGTGGGAGAATTCAATTAACAATATCCTGGGACATTATCAACAAAAACCACCTACTATTAAGGAGCCCTAGTGGTGTACTGATTTCCATTGAGCTGTGATCCACATGGCTGGCAGTGCAAAACCACCAGCAGCTCTTAGGGAGAAATACTGGGCTTTCTACTCCTGTACACAGTTACAGTCTCAGGAACCCACAGGGGGTCACTATGAGTCAATATTGACTCCATAGCAATGATTTTGGGTTTTTACAATTATTATTATTACTATACAATCACACCCTTCCACATCACTGTGGATGAACAAAAAGCCCAAGCAACCCACAGCCATCAAACACTTCACATTGAGAGCAACCCAAAACAGGGTTTCCAAGTCTGTACATTTTTTGTGGGAGTGGTCAGCCTCAGCTTTCTCCTGAGATGTAGCTAGTGTGTTTGACCCACCAGTCTTGCGGTTAGCTGCCCCAATACCTAGTCTGGACTTCCAGGTTTCCCATATAATAATGAATCCTCAAAATATTGTAAGGTTGAATTTTGAAGATGGATCAATTTGAAGGCAGAAATGAGAGCCAGGCCTTGTTACCTTTGCATTTAAATGTATACAACAGAGTTAAAATAAGGCTTAAATAGTATAGAATAGAGACTAATAGCCTGATTGCTTGGTGTTGAATGCCAGCTTTATCACCTCATTTTGTAATGTTGGGTACATCATTAAGGAAGTCTGGTGGTATTGTGGATGGATGAGGCATTGGGCTGCTAACCTCCAGGTTGGCAGTTTCAATCCCCATCCCAGCCCCAATAGCAGGAAAATGAGGCTGTCTGTTCCCGTAAAGATATGCAGTCTTGGAAACTCAATAGAACGTCACTGTGAGTTGGAATTGACTTAGTGGCAGTGGGCTTTTTGAGTTCGGGTGCACTGCTAGTGAAATGTGCAGTGGTTTTCTGGCCATATGGCCAGCCGTTCAAAAGCAACAACCTCTCCATGGCAGAAAGACCAGCTTTCATAAAGAGTCACTGTCTCAGGTGCCCACAGGGACGCTTCTTCTCTGTCCTACAGGGTTGCTATCGGCTGGCTTTGACTAGATGACAATGAGATGTCTAATTCCTCTTTTTAAAACGAGAACAATAATGACAATAATGCCCACCCACTTTATAAACAACCACCAGGAATCATTGGGCTAAGGGACAGAAGAGAATCTAGCCTCTAGTAAGTGCTCATGAAAGACTGCCAGTTAACAACACCATCCGATGATTATCGCCATTAATGATGATTGTCTTTTATTAACCTCAGCACCCACCAAAGGGCCTGTTTATCCATTAGGTATTCAGTAAATCTTGGTTTAAAATTTTATCGACTCCCTTTAAAATTTGGAAGTTGTTGTTGGGTTAGCTTCCCAATTATAGGCACAGCTCCCCTTCCAGGCATCTCCAGATGGCTGGGTGTGAAAGGATCACTATCTAATTGGCCTGAATTCCCCCCAGTCAGTCATTTTCTCTGTGCCAGACTGAGGGCCTGAGGCCCTCTCACCCTGCTTCCTCTCCTCCCCCACCTTTCTTCCACCAGAACTGGCCGGCCTCAGGGCAGTTGGCTTCTGTCTGCCTCTCCCACCAACCCATGCCAAGGACTCTCGCCAGTCCTTTACTGGAGCCAGGTGGAACTGGCAAAGCCAGCTGTGGTCCATAGCAGTTTGTCTGGACTTGTGGATGACAGCCATCTCCCTGGCTCAGGATAAGTCTGTGGCATCTTTGCTCTGTTCTGCAAACCCTGGGCCTTGAGGGGCTGGGTGGGGGGGTCTCAGTATTTGGGATTTCCCTTATGGGAACAGCACTGTTATGAAAAGCGGTAATCCTATCATTCAACTACCTACATGTGCTTATTTGTTTTACTGAATAGGGATCAATGTAAACGAGACATGGCAGACTTGGCCATCGCCCCACCCCCCACCTGAATCCAAAGAAAATAAAGATCCAGATTCATTTTCAAAAGAGGGACCCCAAATTCTGTAAACAAGTAACTTCTGAATCGAGTGGCCTTACACAGAATCTGCTACCTCTGGGCACCTCTTCCAGGAAGTTTCCATTTGTAATTATGCTGAGCCACAAGTTGATTGATCTCTCTTTAGAGGGGAAGTGGAAAAACAGAACTTAAGTGTTTTCAGCGTTCAGCTCTCCTGACTGCTATAGCCACAGGAGGCTTATCTGGCGGCCGCTAGCAGGAAGCCTATAACCGCTTCATCTTAACTCTCCAAATGTTGGCAACAATTAAATGAATTCTTAAGAAGAGAATCAAAAAGCAGGAGGCAAAGTGAATGGCTTATCCAAGTGCTGAGGAAGGAGAGGCTGTGTATTCAAGATGGAAAGAATATAAATACACACACACACACATGCATATTATGTTATATAGCTATAAAAATGTGAAATGTTATTTATTTTGAGAATACCCAGTCATTTCCATCTGTATTAAGAATCCATAATAACATTCTCTGTTTATGTAACTCTTTTCACCTCAAGAGATCCCGCATGCATTTCAGACAGCTCGAGAAACACGCAGAGGCCAAGCGCTCCGGCATCGCTGAGCCTGGTGGTGGGAGCCGGCCAGAAAGGAAAGCCGGTGTGTGCCGCACTCATCTGGGGTGGGGGGAAGGGGTGCACCGATGGAGATGGAAGAAGGGAGAGCTGGTCAAGGACATAGGGCGACCCCCACATTCTTAACACAGTGTCAAAGGGGCCTTCAGAGTCTCAAATTTTGATAGCTAATTAGGGGAACATGCCGAGAAGAAGTTCATGCATTTACTTTGGAAGGGTGAAGGATGGTGTGGGCGGAGCAAGGTTCATGAGGCAGTGACTCCAGGGAGGGCAAATAAATCAGAGGCAGAGATCACCAAGTCCTCCCCTCTGGCTTATAGATTCTTGTGACACAGAGTGCTCGGGTTGATGGGAGGGCAGATCCGTCAGTCTCAGGGATGGTGAGTCCTCTCTAGGCACCCACAATCTGCTTTACTACAGAGGATCGACTGGATCACCTGCAATCATCTGTACCAACCCCCTCCCCAGGTCCCCCACCCCGTGTTCTTTCTCTTCACCTCTACCGTGGACACTATAGCCTGTCGGGTTTGATAGAGGAGAATTAAGAGGGCAGCAGTGTTTCATGAGATCCCACAGCTCAGAAACCAAGGCTTAACAGGAGAAAGCGTCATTCTACACGGACCTCACAAGCAGGTTCCCACTGCCACTAAAAAGCACACGCTAGAGAGTTCTGAGAATTCAAAAAGTAAACTGAGAAATCGTTAGTCTGTATCCGAAGACCATATCACTGACCCAGTGCACGCCTATGAGACTTGAACTCATGAATCTCAACTTAACTTTGAGGGAGAAATAACTTTCTGGTCACGGAAGATAGGGATAGTGCGACGTGACCCCAGTGCCCCGCAGAGGGCTCTTGAAATCCTTCCCTTCAGTGCCCTGCGTACTTTGCCCCATCCCTCCAATGCCCTGCATGTCTCCAGGGGACTGAGTTTCCGCTCACCGACCAGCTGCTCACCGGGAAATCAGGTGCTCACCAGCTGCAATCAGGGAAAAGTCTGATCTGATCTCAAAGCACAACCCCAAGTTTTAAAAACGTGTCCCTACCAACTCAGATATTGGTTTAGCAAGGTTGGAAAACGTCATGGATCAGCCATAGGATGTGTGAAAACTGTTATAGGTAGGGAGGGAATAGGGAGACTGAATTTCTTCCCCCAAACAAGGTCACTACCATCGAGTCAATTCCAACTCCTACTGACCCCATAGGACAAGGTAGATTGGGTTTTTGAGACTGGAAATCTTCTGGGGAGTAGAAAGCCTCATCTTTCCCCCTTGGAGTGACTGGTGGTTTCAAACTGCTAACCTTGTGGTTAGCAGCCCATTCTGTATTTCACCTTTAGTTTAACGAGAAAATATAAAACATGATATTAAATTAGGATAAGAAAGGAGGGAGGAAGGAAATGATAGCAAAAAAGGGCAACAGGTGATAGATATCGCTTCCGAAGCATGATACAATTTTGCCAAACGAACAACTATCCATTTGAAGATCCCTTTTTCCCCACCAATAGCATGAAGGGAAACTAGAAACCCAGGCCTCCCCAGTTAGAATAAGCGGTGACGTCGGGTTGGTGTTACCCAGTGAGTGACGTTCCTACACCTCTCCCATCAATCCCTCCCATCGCAGATCACACCGAAGACTGCGTGTCTCTTTCTCGTGTGACTTTAGGATAATAGGTTCTACAGTTGCAAAGTGCTCCGTGTGCTATTTCTTAGAGTGTACGCATATATATAATAAAATCATGTTTCCAACTATTCCACAATGGGTTGCAACATTATCATTTATAATATTATTAGTAACTGGACGCGGGCTTTCTTATTTTTCTCCGTATTTTTTTCTTTCTGAAAAAGTGACTGATATAGGTTCAAATTACTGATTACCATGGTATTATAGCTAAGACTCCAGAAAATTTGCTAATATTGGTGACTATAAAAATAACAAAAGGGACAAAATCCACAGTGTGTACTTGCAGTGCATGCAGAGGAAGCTATACAAGCTTAAGCATCATTGTAAATGGCCAATAATGATAGCGCTGACTGGAGCACATTAGAAGTTTCAAAGAGTAAACAAGTGCAAAGTCACTTCGTTGGAGGTACATTGGGATATGTAAGCTGGGCACATGAAAAGTGTTTTTGTTGTGAGTTCTAACTACAGGGATGTTTTAACTAAAAGTAATATGCTTCTGCTGAAGCACTACACAAAATAGTTGTAGAGAGTCATTTTAGTGTCACCCTCCGGCAGTGCACACTGCTGGCCTTCCCCAAGTGGCACCACTGGGAATACATAAGAATCTCATCCATTACGTCTGTGAAGAGAGAGAGGATGGAGAATGTCGGTATCATCAGTCGGGAAAAGGCTGAGGGTTGGGTGTGGAAAAGATCATCCATTGTTCACTTGCAAGTTCAAGTTGAAGCTAAAGACAATTAAAAGCAAGTTCACAAGAGCCAAGGCAAAACACTGACTACCTGGATTTAGAGATTATCTCAAAGATCTATTTGAAACACTGGACACTAATACTGAAGACCAAATGATACTTGGGATGATATCAGGATATCACACATGAAGAATGTTGAAGGGCATTGAAAAAACATGAAAGAAAAATCAAAACGGATGTGAGATGTGAAAACTTGCTCTTGAACATGGAGAAGCTCAAGTGAACAGAAGAAATGATGACATAAAAGAGGGGAATGGAAGATTAAGAGAGGCAGTTTAAGAAACACAAGTATTTTAAATAAATATATAAAACAACTAGAAACAAACTAGAAAACAGAAAGCATCTTACATTGGGCTCTCTAGAGAAGCAAGGCCAGAAGAGTTTACGTATGCGCCTATAGACAGAAATAGATACCAATAAAATGACTCACACAGTTGTAGAGATACACAAGTCCATGTCCCGGCAGGTTCCAAACTTCATGAGTCAGCTGTGGGGCTGAAGGTTTTTCCTGAGTCATTTAGCTGCAGGGACTGGTGAGCTTCAGATTGGCAGGAAGACACCAGGCTGGTGGCTACAAAGCAGAAAGAATGAAAGGTGGTAAGTTCAGACGGCAAGCAGCTGCTGACTCCCAGGAATAACAGGCACTATGGCAGGCTGCTGTTGGCTCAAGTTCAAAGAACAGGAGGCTGTTGAACCAGACACAGGATCTAGATCCAGCAAAAAGCAAGCAAGCTTTTCCACAGTCTTTTTATAAGGGAAGCAGGCACACGCACAAGGAAACCTCCTTTCAATTGATTGTATCAGAGCTGTTATCTAAGTAACGGGGTTTCATGCCACGCTGATGTTCTTTCATCTGATTGGCTGCTTGTAGCAGATCTCATTAGGGAGGTAATTATGTTGCTTCTGGTCACATCATGGGGGATTTGTGGTCTTTAATTGTCTGAGCCAAGTTGAGCACTTGCCAAGTTGACATAAAACCTAACACGTTGACATAAAACTCATAACCACTGAGCCAAGTTGACATAAAACCTAACTATCACACATGAAAGAACAAGGTCCATGTTTCTCAAATAGAAAGAAGTAAAGAAACTAATTTAAGCCATAAGTTGAAATGTTGAAGGATTCAAGGTGCAAAATGTAAACATCTCAGCAATCATTAAAAGAAGAAGAAATATACAAAAGCACTGTACCAAAATGAATTGTTTAACATTCAACCATCTCAGAAGGAAGCATCTGATGAAGAACTAATGGTATTGAAGGAAGATGCTCAAGCTACACTAGAGACATTGACAAAACCAATGCTCTAGGAATTGACAGACTACTAGTTCAAATGTTTCCACAAAGAGGAGCCAAGTTAGAAGCATGTATTCCTCTATGCCAAGAAGTTTGGAAGACCGCTATCTGGCCAACCCTGTGGGAATGTGGCACAGTGAAACATGTAGTGGGCCTTTTCTAATCTTTGTCTTTATAACCCCCATCAAATGACTGTCTCCTGATGGGCCTGGGTAAGAGAATGTGGAGGAAGAAATTAATAGGATTATATGATTTAGCTGTGTGATTTTTTTGACATGGTTAATTGTGACTATAAAAACTTAGAAAAAGTTGAGCACCTTTGGGCTGTGGCTTATAATGTTGGCCCACTCTATGGGCATTTAGAACCCTAGTGGTGTAGTGGTTACAAATCGGATTGCCAACTGCAAGTTCCACAGTTCAAAACCACCAGCTGCTCCATGGGAGAAAGAAGAGGTTTTCTAGTGCCATAGAGTTACATTCTTGATAACTCACAGGGGCAGTTCTACCCTGTGCTACAGGGTCACTAAGAGTGAGCATCGGCTCAATGGCAGTGAGTTTTATGGGCATCCAGAGCTAAAAGAACACTGTACAATTCCCCAAATAAAGCAGAGGCCAAGGGACCATGTGGCTGAGAAGCAAAGTGGCTGAGAGAGGCATGCCTGAGGACAGAGCTGAGAAGAAGCCATCCCGGCCTAAGAATTATTTTCTGACCAATTCTATTCTCTAAAAAGCCCCCTCATCAGGAATATGACCTGGGAGCTCTGAATGGTCCTTAATATGAATGTTGTTACCTAACAGAGTAGCCGAGGTGGCTGGAGAGGGAGTGTTGGTATCAGAATGGGGAGGGAGTATGGAGAATGGGGGACGGGCTGGCCTTGGTCTCATAGGAATCAGCCTTGGGCCACTGTTGCTGTGCTGAGCTTCATTCTGCTGCTCCCTTGTGTAGTCTGCACAGATGAGACACCCTCTCCCATGCCATTGCCCACCTCCAGCGACAGTGACCAGTTTTTTTTTTTACAGGAAGAGATCCACATCTGTGCCCATTCCAGAGGAAGGCAATCCAACAAAAACTGGACATTATTGAGCAATACTATTAATACCACATGCAAGTAAAATTTTGCTGAATGTAATTCAAAAGTAGTTGGAGTGGTATGTCAGCAGGAAGCTATCAGAGATTCAAGTTGATTCACAATAGGATCTGGTGATACTGTTTCTGATGTCAGGTAGATTTGGCTTGACAGCAGAGACTACCAGAATGGTGTTTCTTAGTGCATGTATTCAACTGTGTGGAACATGACAAATCATGGGTAACATTATGAAGAATAGGACTTTCAGAATACTTGCGTATGCTCACGCGGGACTTGTCCAAAGACCGAGAAGCTGTTGTTTGAACAAAACAAAGGGAAGCTGTGACTTTAAAATTAGGAAAGGTATGTTCCCGGTTTGTATCCTTTGACCGTGCTTATTCCATCTGTTTGCTAAGCAAATAATCCAAGAAGCTGGGCTATATGAAAAGGATACGGCATCAGAATTAGAGGATGGTTTGTTAACCATCTGCTGCATGCAAATGAGATGACTTTGCTCCTGGAAAGCGAAGAGGATCTCAAGCACTTTCTAAGGAGGCCCAAAGGTTAGAGCCCTCGATATGGAGTACATCTCCACATAAAGAAAACCCAAATCCTCACAACTGGACCAATAAACAAGATTACGATCAATAGAGAAACACTGAAATTGAGAAGAAGTTCAGTTTTTAATTGAGCCACAATCGATGCCCATGGAAGCCGTTGTCAAAAAAATCAAATGAGGTCTATAAAAATTACAGGCAACAGAGGAATATACTGTTATATACATAATCTTGCAAGAGCAGCATTCTACTAGTAGATGGTTGGAGAAATACATAAGTTCAACAGTGGTAGGAGGGAGAGGGTGAGCACACACAGACATCTATGTAGGTTGGACAGAGCACAGTGATGAAAATACATCCCTAGGTATGGTGATGCCTACAGGGAACAACGCTGTGAAAAGTTCTTAGGCATAAGCAAACACCTTGAGCACATGTGTTGCTGGGCCTGCGAACTCAGGCTTATCGTCCTGGGGACACTGAGGCTCACAAAGACAATGTTCCGCATCCTGCATGGTGAGTAGTTACGGAAGCCCTAACAACTCATGAGTAGCCATCTAAGATAAAACTATTTTTCTCTCGCTGACAGAGATGAGTGATGATAATCAAAAGACACATAGAAACAATTAGCCCAGTGGACTAAGGAACCATGCAAACATTAGTCTTCACAACCCAGAGAGCAGAAGAAATAGATGGTGTCACGCTGCCACTACCAACCGCTCTGAAAAGCACATTAGAAGGTCCTAGATAGAGTGGGGAAAATGTGGAACAAAATTCAAAATCATAAAAGAGACCAAATTTATTGATCTGATAGAAATGGGCTAGACCCCTAAATCTCCTTCAGATCTAGAACTGAACACACCTCCCATGCTAGAATAACCAACACTTTAAGATCAAAAGGGCAGAATTTACCCAAGGACAAAACATTAGGAAAGAAAGAAGAACAGAAATAGAAAACGCAGGGAAGAAGTGGGAGAAGCCATGGGAGACCAAGGGGATGGAAGTGGAGGAGAAGAAACAAAATGCACACAAATTGCTGACTACAAAACTGATGATCTGTTACCTAGAGAATGAGAGAAAGTTAACGAAAGGAACACAGCGGAAAACAGGGTATTGCATTGATCCTATCTACTGCAAAAGACCTCTTTAAAGTGGCGGGGGGCGGGGAAGAAGAAGACGATGTCATTTTGAGGACCAAGATATGCCTGATCCAAGCCATCTTATTTGCAGTCGCCTCACGCGTGTGGAAGCAGAACAAAGAATAAGGAAAAGGGAAAAGAATTGACACCTTTGAATGATGATGTTGGCAAAGAATAGTGCCTATACCATGACTTTCCAGGAGAGTCCACAAAGAAGTACTGGGAGAAGCACAGGCTGGGTCGTTCTTAGAAAGAAGGATGGCAGGTCTGCATCCCCTGTCCTTTGGACATGCTATGAGAAGGGGTCAACCCCTGCAGAAGACAGGCTTGGTAAAGTAGAGGCTCAGCAAAAGAGGAGGGCCAGGAACAAAGTGGCCCCGAAGCTAAACAGAGACAGAATTGTGATGCTAGTTCAGACCCTGCAGTGTGTTATTCTGTTGTACATGTGTGGCTATACGTTGGGACTGACTCGGTGACATGTGACCACAATAACCACAAGAAACTATTTCAATTCTGTTGAATTTTCAAGAATACTTACAAATCCTTGTAAATAATCACCAGTGGAAAATATACTCTTTTCTTGGTGGACCAGGGAAGGTGATTGCAACAGGGGTTATATAATTCAAGCCTGTACAATAAACGAGTACTAGAGTCACCAAGTATTTCCTGAATTTGGGAAGGCATTGTTCAGACCCAACAAAGAGAGTGCTTGTTTGCACACTAGACAATCAGCCCTCAGAAGTCGCTCGACCAAATAATTCCAGGCTGACAAATAAAGGGTACATATGCCAGCAAGTTCAAGGAGAAGCTGGGTACTTTTAAGCATAACAGGAACTGAATAGGATGCTGGGAGGTTTTCAGACTACACGTACTTTGTCCAAGCCACTGTGCTCTCCATGAAATGTTTCCTACTGTTCCTGCCAGAGAGAACCCAGGGCTAGATTAATCTGCCGGATAGATCAGCAAATGCGTCCAATGTGACATTTTGTTAAATGAGGAATGGGTCATATTGTCCTTTTGTCTGACCTCAAAGCAGATTGCACTCCCTGTTCTGGAGTGTTCTACAGTTGTTGGCAGAAGGAACAATCATCTAGAGAGAGATTCTCTTACAGTTGAGTGGGATGGGAACTTGCTGCCTGGTTAGAAAACATCTAATGAAGGCATTAAATGGAAATGTATCCCTGAGAAATATGAAACAAAGACACAGGAATTATCTGCATGTGCAAAAAGAAACTGCCAAGTGGAATTATGGTGTATCACTTAAGATCACCTGGGGTATATTGCACTAGCAAAGAACATTCACCTTCAAGGCTTTTAAATAAAAGAGTTTGTCTCTTGTCTCTTTTCTCCTCACTCACACTACATGTCCATCTCTAGCCTGGAGTGGTGGCGGCGTCTGCAATACTCTGTACCAGTAGCTGCCTCTTAAGAACAGTCTGAAGCAGTCTCCATCTGGCCATTGGCAAGAAGGAGAGAGGTGAATTGCAAGGAAACACGGCTGATTTCATACTGATCTTTAAGGCGAGTTCATGGAAGTGACAGTCATCTCTTCTGTGACTATTTGATTGGCCAGCACAAGTGACTATGCATGATTCGTGTCAAAGGCTTGGGACAAGGTGATTCTCTACCTCATTTGGAAGAAGGAAAACAGATAGCTTTAGTGAGCATCTGTGAGAACTACCGGCGGATATTTGTTTATTCCACTCAGGATGGAGGATCTGATGCCTTTGTATGCAAGAGACAGGGTGCAGCTAGTGGTGAAGGTCAAGATGAGCTTCTACGGAACAGGATAGACTTGCAGGAGAAGCAGCAAATTCCTTTTCATTTGGCTGGATTTTAAAAGAAACACCAAAATATGAAGATTTTATAAAAAAAAAATGTCTACAGAAATCAGGAGGTAGCATAAGGTACAAATCATCCAGGAGTCTTAATAGACATACTCTCTGTGTTGAACATAAAGAATCGTTTATGGTTCCACCATGATATCCACTCTCTGCCACAGTTCTTCACACGAGCCTTCAATAAGCTTTTGAATAGGATAAAGAAGAGAAGGGTGTTCATGTACCTCAGAATAAGACCCTTGAAGAGGAACAGAAAACAGCAGTGGACACCTGACCTTAGCCCAGGAGCCAATGGCGAGGAGAGGGGACAGAGGAAACCCGGAGTGTTTGCCCCCAGAAAAGGGCGGACCACTCTGCCTCTTCCTGCCACGAGAGAAGCCGGTCCAAAATGGCCAGATTTTTAAAATTTTATCTTATAAGGAAGGCCAATAGCTTGATGTGTATAGGCAACCTCCTATTTTTAAATGCTGGCACAGACCCTCTGCAAAGACTCTCTATGGGCCAAGTCCAACCTGACGTGGGCTGAGGCTGGCCAATGAACCACCAGTCCATGACTTCTGTTGGAAAGAAAGGCTCGGTTTCCAGTATGGGGGTGCGGGGAAGTGGGGCACTATTTGGCTTCTTGATCCTGTTGGAAACCCAGTCACTAGACCTCTACAAAGCTCACTGCCATCAAATCGAATCCAACTCGGAGTGATCTGACAGAACGGAGTAGACCTGCCCCTTTGGGCTCCCAAGACCGTCAGTCTTCACAGGAGTGGACAGCCTCATCATTCTTCTGGGAAGCAACCAGTGGATTCGAAGTGGTTAGCAGCTACAGTCCCGGCCCCCACCCCCACCTCCGCCATCCCTTGCAATCCTGAAGCAACTGAAAAATAAAAGAATGATCAGATGGGGGCCAAGTTACAACGTGTCTTATGGAATAAAACACAAATGGGAAGGAAGGGCCAGCGAGCATCCCACATTATAAACTCTGATTTCTCAGAGTGCTGGCCTGGGCTAGCTGTTTTCTTGCCTCCTCTTGACCTCTTATCTGGATGGATGCTTCTCTGAGGACAGTAGAAAAAAGAAAAGACAAAGGACGTGAGACAACCAAGTGTGGAGTTTCCCCATCCAGATCCTTCCCTCGGATAAGTCACCGCTCCTCCCAACAATGAGCAGACAGTAGGGTAGTTCAAGGAGGGAGCCAACAGTAGGGTGGGTGGAGACAGTAGGCAGTTGAAGGAGGGAGACAACATTAAGGTGGGTGGAGACAGTAGAGTAGGTGAAGGAAAGGGTTCATAGACTCCAGGGTTGTTTCAGAGAATGGAAATGTGTCCTCCTGAAAGCACACAGTGGTGGTGCAGAAACCCGATCCCCTAAGGAGTTATTTCTAGCCAAGATCCTTCTAGCATTCGTGCATCTTTGTGCAAGTTATCAAAAAGGCAGAGGAATTGCAGAAGGGCCCCTTCCTGCAGGCCAGTGCAGCCCAGGCTGCAGCTCACAGCTTGGCCGGCAGTGCCTGGGCGAAATTCCAGCCCACACTTGCCTACTGGGCCGGTTGCCTAAGTACAAAAACCCACAACTGTCCGTATAGCCAGCCTTCAGACTTTAATAATCCTGTCACTGAGATTCCAGATTCCTCCGTCGTGAAAACAGCCCCACTGTAAAAAGCTCCCACTTTCTGTCCACTCCCCCCACTGGAATGACTGGGAGTCTGGCCCGTGTCAAGCATGGGGACAGGGTGGAGTGGAGGAAAGGTTGAGTGCCTGGCAGAGCTTGGGGCTGTTGTTATTATTATTAATTATTATTATTATTATTATTCTCTCCATTTCACAAGCACTAAGTTGGTACGAATTTTCAAGGAATGAACAGCCACTTTTCCAGCATGTCAGAACGTGGTGAGGCTATAATCATTTCTTCACAGTGTTTTTTAGTAAAGAACATATTAAAGGAGACATTGTTTTAACATTTTCCATGTACAACTGTGGCTTGTCCCAAATTCTTTGCATTCAGATGTCAGAATGTAATTGTTGGTTAGCAGCAAGGTTATCAGATGGGTTATAAAATGTATTTCAAATGAATATCAAAAAGGTCTTAAAAAATACAATGCACAGCTGATGTCGTTGAGGCAAGCTATCGTTCCATTGTACAATAATCATCATCATAATAATAATCTTCATTAAAATTGGACATATTTCCCTTTCCAGGCTGTAACGTGCTCTTTTCAGCCCTTAAGTCAAGCAAGAAGGAGGACACAGGGGCTCAGAGGAACAACCAAATGGACATTTTTTAAAAGTGAAGAAAAATATCTACGGATCAAAGGTAAGAGAGAAGCCCGTGAAGGCACACACAGGCAGAAAAACAAAGCGTATTTTGCTCCAGCGATCTTTTCGGAACCTTCCCTGAGCAGAGAAACCCAATCAGCCCTGCCTCTAGAGACCCACACAGGATGCGACAGATTGCGACTGGAGCCATGCGCTTCAGAAAATAAATGCATAAGCATCCAGTACTACCACCTGGGTGTCAGTTCTTGCCTCGGCCGTATTACCAACAAATGGAATGCTCCGTATTTGCTAGTACCTTGAAACGTCACGGAGGGGGTTGCAAAGGAGCCATGGCAGCAGAGTGGGTTAAGCACTTGACCGCTAACTGCAAGGTCGATGGTTCGAACATTGCAGTGGCTTCTCGGGAGAAAGATGGGGCTCTCTGCTCCGACAGATTTATATTCTAAAACCCCGCATGGGGCCATTCTACTCCGTCCTGTAGTGTTTCTCAGAAGTGGAATAGACTGTACAGCAGGGGTCCTCAACCTTTCTCATGCAGTGACCCTTTCATACAATTCCTCATGTCTTGGTGACCCCCAACCATGACATGATTTTCGTTGCTACTTCATCACTGTCGTTTTGCTACTTTTATGAATTGTCATGTAAATATCTGACGGGCAGGATGTATTTTCATTGTTACAAATTGAACATAATCAAAGCATAGTGATTAATCACAAAAACAATATGTAATAATATATTGTGAAATATTTATTTCTAATGAAAAATAAATGAAATCTTGTCTTGAAGCATGGTGGAGCATGGGTAACAGTCAGGTACTCCTAGGTGGGCATATCTGCAGGGGGGTGGATCCACCTGGAGACGGACAGAGGAGCAGTGTCTCGGTTCCTAAGACCATTGAAAATATGTGTTTTCTGATGGTTTTAGGCTACCCCTGGGAAAGGGTCATTAGACCCCCAAAGGGTCGTGACCCACAGGTAGAGAACCACTGCTGCAGAGCAACAGACCTGGGCTTGGCTGTGTTTAAAAGGAAGGAAGGGGACAGGGCCAGTGGAATGCGGGAAGGGCACAATTCCCAACCTCAGTTGAATGGCAACCCACCCACCAATCACTCGTGTATCCCACTACTCACTTGCTAAGCATCTCTGAACCAGCCGTGGTACTGGCAGCCCCCCTACCTTGCCTTTGTGCACACCGTGGACACTACCAGCCAAGTGACCTCCAAGCTGACATCAGCTCCTGGCACACCCTTGTGTGTCAAATCAGAACCATACTCCCAGGGCTGTCAGGGGCTGACTTTGCTGAGGGTCATCGGCTCTCTCTCCCCAGGTCCTTGCGGTGGACTTAGAGCACGGACCCCCTTGATAGCAGTGGAGCTGGCTAACCATTTGCACCCCACCTTCTCTGTAAGGAACTGTGATTGTTCTCTGAAGACATCACATTTTTTCCTCAATGAGATGAGGAAGAAACACCTTCACCCTGTATTATATATGGGGGGGGGGGTCGTTCCAAAAGTTCATGAGAAAAGAAAACGGAAAGCTAATGGAAATGTTCCAGTAACGTTTGAAGCCTCCTGGTATTTGAGGAAGAAATGAGCGAAGGAACAAAATAACTCACTTCATTCTGTATGTAATTCCAAGAGTGCAAAAGACCAAAAAACATAAACTTTTCCCAAGCCTATCTTGAGGATAAGGAACAGATATTTGTTAGGGGCACTTCCTCCTAACGTACCGAAAGATATCCTGCCTGGAGGGAGGGGTTCCTGGAAGGAAGCAAACTCCAAAACCCCCATCTCAGCATCGGTGGTCCAGCTCGGCTCCGGACAGCAGGAGGGGTGGCCGAACCTCTGGCGCAGGGCTCCTGCTTGCTTTCATGCGCCTTAAAACCCTCTCGACGTGGAGACCTCGAGGTTGAGAAGCAGGCCCGCAGCTCAAGATGCCAACGTCAGAGCCCCCGAGCTGAGGCTTCTTCCTCTTCTTCCTCTGTCTTCCCTCACAAAGATAACAAACAGACGAGCAAGGCGAGGCACATGGGGAGGCAGAGTTAAAATGTACCGCACGTTACTAATCCTAACATAACACTGGCAGCTTGCACCATCCCCCTGCCAAACCCAAATTAACACACTGCCTTACTGGAAGGCAAAGGCTGCAGCTATATTTATAGCTCAATTAACAAGTTTCATAACTAAACCTCCAGAAGTCCTAGGCAAACCTGATAAATGCTATGCATCTTAACACCACAGTGAACCTGCCAGAATGCCACCATCTTCTAACGGGGAACAACTCCTGCTATCACCTTGTGAGAACAATCATGATTGGCACTGGCTCATTTGATAAAGGAAGGCTGGCCGGGCAACTCGGCACTTGTCAGGGGTATGTCTCCTAGCAGCTCCCAACCAACACACATACGGTAGATTCAAGCAAGCAGCTAATCCCGCTTCTCTTTGCAGACGGATGGCAACGCCTGCTCGTCAGGAGCCAACGGCTGCAGGGGATGGCTTCCATCTTATGACTCAGGAGCCTTGGTCTTTCCAGGGTAACAGCAGAACAGAAACCAGGGTACATCCCTGGGAGTATACCGTAGCTTTAAAAGAAGTGGAAAACCTCTTGATCATCTCTCCTAAGCGGGATCCCTTCTGTGAGAGAGAGAGGGGTTCTTGAGAAGCCAATCAGTGCGCAGCTGGCGCCGAGACAATGGCTGGGGAGGACACGGTAAAGGATCCACAATGTGGCGACAGACTTGGAACCAACCCTCTTCAGAGTCCAGCTGGGCTCTCCCTTGGTTTAGGAATAAGCATCAAGGTTCAGATAGCGCCGTGAGCCTATCCACAGGATTTTCCTGCCTGGCTGGTGCCCTATGGGGCTGAGAGATTTTTGGACCCAGCTCTGCATCATTAGCTCAGGAGGATGGCTAGGAAGAAGACTAAAAGACACTGGACTAAAAGAAGTCCATCAACAAATGAAGGAATGAAGGAATGAATGCTTACATAAAGGAGGACCATTTTCCAAGGCACCATCAGAAGTGAACGCTGGCCCGCCATTTGGAGAACAAGCTGTATTTATCAGGCTGGAGTTAAACACATGCCAGGCAACATCCTCACAAAATCGGATCCATGACCATTCCTCTCAGCATCTTCTGCCATAGTTCTCCTGCTCAGGACATCGGGATTAAGGAGGCCACAGCAATTTGTAAGATCAGTCTCAATGGAGAGCTCTTTGGTCCATTCTGCTTATCTGGAAACTGTAGCTACTGACCGGTGTGGGTATGTTAGTCCGGGGAGACTAGAGAAACAAATCCATAGTCACATATGTATAAGAAAGAGCTTTATATAAAGAGTAATTATGCATTCATTACAGCCCAGTCCAGATCAAGTCCATAAGTCCAATATTAGCCTATACGTCTGATACCAATCTATACAATCCTCTTCAGGCTCACGAAACACATCCATGATGCCCGAACGCAGGAAGATCACTGGCCAGTGGGTGGAAAGTCTTGTGGATCCAGTGGCGGTAGAGGCATCTCAGCTGCCAGGGGTCTCCACTTGGTTCCTTCAACTCTGAGGCTCTGACTGTCATCAGCCTGTCTCCATCTGGCTTGTCAACGAGGACTGACCAGAGAAAGAAAGTGTCTCTCACCTCCAAGGAGGAAATACAAGAGTTTCCAGAATCCTCAGAAGAAGGCCATGCCCACACAGAGGCCTCATTGGCTATATCCTGATTGACAGGCTAAACTCCACCCCTACACTCTTAATCCTCAAATTGACACCAGATTATGTAACTACCACAGTGTGGGACCTAAATGGTCAATTATTAAATTGGCTATAATAATATTCAGTTGCATGAATAGGGGTAAGCCACTAACTCTTGAGCTCCATTTTCTTTATATATATATGCATATAAAGAAGGGAAACCACCCCCACCAACCCCTCCTCCCCCCACCCCCCATCAAACGGAAAACAGATCCACTGGGCAGAGCTTTCATAATGCACATGTTTCCCACTCGGCGAGCATTGAGCAACTCGCTCTTATGTTCCCAGTAGCGTCACCTGGGAAGGTTCTCTCTGGTTACAGTGAAGTGTTTTCACGAAAGCAGTTTCACTCAAACCTCGTTTTTTTGTTTTGTTTGTTTGTTTGTTTGTTTTTTTATGGAGGATTTAAAAGAATAGTATGCGGCTATGAAATTTTGTTTCCTGCCTGGGAAAAATGCAGCAGAAACTTTGGGATCTTGAACACAGCTTAAAAGGACAGTGCTATGGGACAAACTCAAGTGTATGAATGGTTTTCTTGTTTAAAAAAAGGTGGTATGTGGATTGATGACAAAACTAGTTCTGGATACCTGTCAATATCCAGAATGGGCAAAATGTCCACAAAATCCATACACTTGTGCTCCAAGAGTGACCACAGATCACTGAAAGATGGGGAAGTTACGTGAACTGTCCTAGAGCTTGGGTTCAGCAAATTTTAATGGAAAATTTGGGAATGAGAAGGGTCACTGTGAAATTTGTGCCTTGGATTTTGTCTGACCAGGAAAAAGAATGTCAAGTGGAAACATACCAAGCTATGAAAGAACAGGTCCAGAGCAACCCAGACTTTTTCCCCCCAAGGTCATTACTGGTGACAAGACATGTTGTTATTCTTACGACCCTGAATGCAAACATCAAACAAGCCACTGGAAGATGCCATTGTCGTCTTGCCCAAAAAAATTCAGTGAGTAAAATCAAAGATCAAGATGATGCTCATTTGTTGTTGTTGTTGTGAGGTGGATAAAGCATTTGGAGTTCACTACACCAGGACAGACTGTTAAACAAGCTTTCTATTTAGAGGTTCTGAAAAGATTGCATAACAGTGTGCAACAAAAAAGGCCTTATTTGTGGTAGATGGGGGACTGGTTTTGCAACCATGACAGTGCACCTGCTCATGCAGCCATCTCAGTGCACCAGTTTTGGCTAAAAAACAGCATGTCTATCTTGCTCCCTGCACCTTACTCACCTGACCTCTGTGTGACTTCTTTTGGTTTCCATGAATGAAGAGGGGGAACATGAAAGGACAGTAATGTAAGGACACAGATGAGGTGAAGAAAAAAACAAAGGAGGGGCTGCCAGCCATCCAAACAGAGGAGTTTGAAAAAGTTTCCAAGAATGGAATTGCAGATTTGACAGATGTATTAAGTGTAATGGAGAGTACTTTGAAGGTGATAAGGTTGTTTTGCAAGAAAAAAAAAAGAAAGAAAGAAATAGCTTTGAAAAAAATGTCAGGTTTGGGGGATTATATCTATATGTACCCCCAAAACTGAAGGGGTAGACCTAGAATGAGCTTTAAATAATTTTTCAGTGTTTCCAGTTTATGAGTTTAAGTTTCCGGCATTTAATGACAACCACACATAGTCATGGGACACACTTTTGTTCTTCCATTCCCTAGAGAGGATGACAGGAGAAGAAAGATTTTTTACAAAAGAAAAATCCTGAACCAGGTCTGAGACAGCCCGTGTGCCTTTGCCTCCTTTGAGTTCTTATTGCTTGACCTTTGAGCAAGAGCAACGTTGTGTTTTGCTGAGCACACAATGTGTCAGTCTGGGTTGACCAGAGAAACAAAGCCATGGACACGCATATGATTATAAGGAACAGTTTTATATCAAAGAGTAATTGTATATTAAGAAAACAACCCAGACCAGTACAGATCAAGTCTATAAGCCAGATATTAGGCCATATGTCGGATACCAGTCTATAAATTCCTCTTCAGACTCATGCAACACATGCAATGACACCGAATCAGGAAGATCATGGGCCAGTGGGTGGAAAGTCTTGTGACTCCAGTGGCATAGAAGCGTCTCAGCGTTAGCGTGAATCTCCATGTGGCTCTTCTAGCTCCAGGGCTCTGGCTCCATCAGCATGGCTCCATGTGTCTTGTCAGCAGGCAAAGGAAGCAGAGAGCATTCACACACATAGCGGTCCCGTTCACCACAGAATGAAATACTGCCTGGTCCTGCGCCATCCTCACAATTATTTTATGTCTGAGCCTATGGTGGCAGCCACTGTGTCCATCCGTCTGGTGGAGGGCCTTCCTCTTTTTCACTGCCCCTCTACTTTGCCAAGCATGATGTCCATTTCCAGGGACCAGTCTCTCTTGACAACCTGTCCAAAGCACATGAGACCAAAGGTAGGGCAGGGAAATATGTGGAATTTGCATAAAAGAGGTGCTGTGATTAAAGAAAGCAGATGAGAGAAAAGGAGAGGTCAGAAGCAAGTGTGGACCTGAGACTCCTGACTAGGATAAACGGGGCACCGGGCGATGCTATTCATAGGAAGATAGAAGCAGCAACTAGCAGGGGTTGGCCTGTGAATTGTCAATAGCATGGTCAATGATGACCTTTTTAAGGTTAGTTTCAGAAAAATGGGATAATAGATCATAATTCTATTTGATCAACGTGTAGCTGCATCATGAGAAATCCACTTGCTAGAGGCAGGTGCCATTCATTTACTCATTTATTTTTAAAGCTTGGCAAAAGGAAAAGTAAGAGGTAAACAAGGTGGTATTTTGAAGGAAATGCAAGTTTGGGAAACACAATGTTTCATTTTGTTTTGTCTTTTCTCCCTCTTTTAGAGTAAGAGGGACATAGAAGTACACTTAGGTATAAGAAATGATATGTGGGGAAAAATACTTGAGAGAAGAAAGCATATTCATTAACAAAGAGTCCTTGGCAAGGGCTTGAAGCATCGTTTGGTGCACAGAAAGTGCTCGGTAAATATTAGGTGGTTAGCATTAGTATAGTAACAATTTCATCTGTTTTATCATTTGAGAGTTTCAGTGTCTTAATTCAGCACACACATTTGGCCATTAGCTCATGTAGATTGTTTTGTGTTCTTTATGAAAACTTAATAGCTACTTGCATAGAATACTAACTGTTGTACTTGATGGATCCATTCAGTCACCCACTCTCTCAACAGATTAACTGAACTAATGGTAGACTCTCAATCTGCTTCCGGTGGCCATGCTGGCTAGGGCCTTCATTTCAATGGTCTTGACATATTTCTATCCTTATGTCTGAGGGTATTTGTTAAATGATAGCCTTTGGCCCTCTCCGATGACAAGGTGAAAGCTTGTCTGTGTCCTGTAGGAGGCTTTCAACCATACAGCAGATCATCAGTGCCAGCGACGGGGAAAGGAAGCTAAAGCTGGAGTGGATTCGCAGCTCCTTCTGAGACCAAGGACTAGACAGACCCCTGTTGTCTTTCTGCACATTTACCTCTGTTCATTTCATCCAAACACTGGGTCCCCTCAGTGTCAACGGATGGCTGCTATAGTTTAAGTATACAAAGCCCAACACCCAGAGAAGAAAACACTGCTTCTTTCGGGGGACCTTTCTGTTGGAGTCCCTGAATAATGCATACCGTTCGTTGAAAGTTGACACCCCCAAATAGCTGGCCAGTCATGCAAAAATTCAACCAGCTAGCACTCATGAACTATGTACTCCCAACAGAATGGTTTTAAAATAATTGTCCATACTTTCACTCCAACCTGTAGATGCCACCATCCAGCTTCCACACAACACAAGTGATTTTCAAAACCAAACTAAGCTCACTGCCATTGAGTTGATTCTGACTCATAGCGATCCAGTAGGACAGAGTAGAACTTCCCTCGTGAGTTTCCCAGGCCACCGTTTTTAAAGCCCTCGAAAGCCTCTTCTTTGTCCCAAGGAGCTGCTGGGGGTTCCAGATGCTGATCTCTCAGCAGCCGTCCAACACGTAACCACCACGTCACCAGGGCAGGTGAGACCACTGGATTCCAGGGAACTGCAGCTGCCAGGTGAAAGAGGATGGCTGTGCACTTTTGAGGCATTCCTACACATGGTGAGAAAAAAAGTATTCCTCAAAAGGATTTTGCCTTCTGTAACCACTCCATTTTTCTCACACAGGCTACTACCTATTTGTGTTACCTAAAAAAATCATTATTCATCAAAAAACAGAATGCAAGCATGCCATACTAATTTTTGTATCACAAAGATCTGTCTTTTATTTATATATGTATGTGTCTTGTATATACATGTATATATGTGTATGAATATGTATACATCATATATCTGCTATATATCTCACATATATGGCATGTACATATGTACCATGTATGTAGGCATACACACAAACATACACACATATACATATATATATATACAAGGAGGTACCCCAAAAGAAACAGAAAAAGGCTCCGCCCAGTAGCACGCATTCCCCCTCCCCCTGCTAGGTGAGCATCAAGCAACTAGCTCTGTCAGTGCACACAGTGACCTCACCTGGGAAGGTTCTCTGTGGTCACAGTGAATTTTTTCATACAAACAGTGTTATTCTAACATCGTTTTTTTGGTTTTGTTTTGTTGACAGCTGATTTAAGAGAATAGCAGTGCAGCTGTGAAATTTTGTTTCCTGCACCGGGGTCGGGGGTGGGAATGATGCAGAAACTGTTGGGATGTTGAAATCAGTTTACAAGGACAGCACCATGAGAAAAACTCAAGTGTATGAATAGTTTTCTCGTTTCAAAAAAGATGAAATGTCAATTGATAACAAACCTCGTTCTGGATGTCTGCCAACTTCCCAAATGGAGAAAAACATCAACAAAATGTGTGCACTTGTGCTCAAAGACCGATGACGATGGACCATTGAAGAGATGGGGAAGTTATCTGGCCTATCTTGTAGCTCAATTCAGCGAATTTTCACAGAAAATTTGGGAATGAGAAGGCTCACTGAGAAATGTGTGCCTGGGGTTCTGACTGACCAGGAAAAAGAGTGTCAAGTGGAAATATGCCATGCTTTGAAAGAACAGGTGTGAAGTGACCCAGACTTTTCCCCCAACGTCCTTATGGGTGACAAGACATGGTGCTATTCTTACAACCCTGAATGCAAACATCAAACAAGCCATTGGAAGATGCCATTGTCATCTCACCCAACAACAGTGAAATCAAAGACCAAGATGATGCTCGTTTGTTTTTTGTTTTTTATGTGAGGGGGAATGCACTTGAAGTTCGTTCCACCAGGTCAGACTGTTAATCAAGCTTTCTATTTAGAGGTTCTGAAAAAAATTGAAAGTGTGCAATGAAAAAGGCCTGATTTGTACCAGACGGGAGGCTGGTTTAGCCACAAGGACAATGCCCCTGCTCATGCACCCAGTGCACCAGTTTTGGGCAAAGAACAGCATGC
>NW_022106471.1:13310238-13325905 GCF_000313985.2 Echinops telfairi
CACCAGTCAAGACCATATGGTCCTCTCCTCTGTACAGCAGGGAGATGAATGGAATCTCTCAAAGAGCACACAGTGTGGCAGCGACTGCTGGGCCTGCAGCAATGAAGCACACAGGTCAGGTGACCCCACAATGGAGACAAGGAATGGTCCCTGACATGCAGAAAGGAGATCAGGTGGCATGGAGCTAAGAAAAGATTTGGCAGATAAAGGATTTATCTTCACTGTCTCCGTTTTTATCTTTGCTTGATCATCTTTGCTCACCTATGAGTTAAAGGGAGCATTATTTACCAGGTCAACCTTCAAGGTGGTCCAAATTCTCCCTCTTCTTCCGCCCTCCTCCCTCCGACCACGTCATCAGCATCCAGGGAACTGAAAATGCTGCCCGCAAGAAGACCGGTGCCCCAAAGGGTCAGTGCAGGTAAAACTGCTCTGTGTTCACGTTATGAAAAAGGTTCGGCACACAAGGACACCCACAGACTGAGGTCAAGTGGGGGTAACAGGCAAGCACAGCTCTGAGGTCAGCATAGCATGGTCTATAAATTGACCCCATGTTCTGAGAGTCCCCGAATGCCTTATTTAAAGCAACGGGGCAGCCAAGGAGCATGGCGTTCAACGTATTGCAGCAATTCCCACTACTGATTTAAACCAGACCTTTAGTGTTATTTTAACATAGGTTTTGGATTTAATTATCTTAAATGTCTAAAAGAATGCATACAATTCCCACACTGTTTATCTCTTTTATGGTAAAATCTCTTCCCCTATCCCTAGAAATCTGTTTTAATTATTTAATCAGTTTGGCTGAAACTCACAAAGCATTAAATTGTTAGTTGTTACTTAACATTCCTTATAAATTGCATTTATTAATTTCTGGATAGAGACTTGTCCATTGCTACAGTAATTTAAATTAGTACCACATGGTTACAGACCACTGCTGAATGATGATTAAATCTTTGGGGCAAATTCAGTCTCTTAAGATATTTAAATGGCACTAGAGATAAGCTAACCAAATTTGGGTCCAAGAAGTTACAATTTATCAAAAATGTAATAAACCATGGCCAGAAGATTCATCGTAAGCAGCACCTAATGTGGTCCATGAAATGACATTTTAGCATCTCTCTTACTGTGGTCAGGGGAAGTCTGCTGACGATGCAGACACAGCAATGCTCCATTGCTATTTAACAGTTTCTCTCTTCAAGGCATGTGGCAATACTGTGGATTTTATACACTCAACTCCCCCTCATAGTCTATCCATCATTGTGCCGTCCAACACATGACAGATTCCATACTTGGGGCTTTAACTTCATGGGCACAAACCATCAACACAGCACACAGCCCGCCAGAGTCCCAGCAACAGTAGGAGGAGCTGGGGGTCCTGGCCAGCACTTTGGAGGGACAGAAATTGCTACTGGAGGGCTGTCTTGACTGCTAACTCTGAACTCCTCAGATGACTTGGGGAAGGCCAGGTCACGAAGGTACAGGAAGACTCTAGAACTCGTGTTGTTGTGCTTCCAACCCAGAAGGGTTTCTTCAACACCTCTTGGCACCTCCAAGTCCATTCGACCAAAAGGGTGCCAGACTTCAACGCTTCTCAGGATCATTGAAAGGTCCTGATCATTTCCTCCCAAGAAACAACTGGGGAAATGGAATTAAGGAAACTGAAGTTCCCCTTGATTCAGAATACTTAAAGGCGTGGGGAGGCAGGGGGATGAGAGGGATGTAGGCTTGGCATGTGGTTGTTGTTAGCGCCCACTGAGTTAGCCGAAACACTGAGCAGAAAGGCCTGGAGATATACTTCTGGGAATTAGTCTCTAAAACCCTCTGATCAGCCAACGTCTCGGCGAGTCTCTGAGCACCTCCTCCTGGATGAAATGACTGACAGAAACATGCAGGTGGGATGACAAAGTCAACTAATAAAATAATGGCTTCATCTTCCTGCTGCAAGAGATAAATATTAAATCATCCTACGTGCTGCTGGCAGAAAATTAATATCTGTAAGGCAAATAGTGTCACATGTATATGTGTTTCCATTTCTGGTTGGCAAGGCGCCTATTTTGAGCATCCAGCCCAGACCTTTGAAGAATCCGGCTGCTCTGATAGTGCCAGTACTTAAACAAGAGCTGCTTCCTCGGGGCTCCCAGACTCTCCATAAAGTCTGTTTTGGATTGTCACGATCTCAAGTAATTCCAGATATTCAGTCTAAAAACACAACATATTGTAATTCATTAATGATACGCCGTGGCTTTCTGAATTGAATTGTGTCAGAAAAGAGCAGCGACATTAACTTATTAGAGGAGCCACTAAGTGCTGAACCACTGCAATTTGTGTTCCCCAAATTACAGTCAGGTGCAGTCGCCGGCGTGGGGCAGGTTGAAATGGAATACGAGGTGAAAGGGGAAGGAAATAAAACGGCTTCAGACAGAGACCTCTAATGATGCATTGACAACAGAAAGAAGGAATAGTGGGCCCATAGTACATTGTAGTCTAAACTATTAGGGCCCTCCCGACTGCCTCCTCTCAGACCATAGGAGAGCCAAGCCTCCACCCTCCAGTCTTGCTCCCCGTGCTTCTTTACTACAGGTGTGCACCCTGACACACCAAATGTCATCAGAAAGCCAAACAAACTCTTGATCACTTTCTGTAAACACTTCACGTTGAAGTAAAAACCACAAACAAGAAAGCGGGAAAAGGACACACAGTGGGAAGTTTCTAGCAGCCTCCTAAAAGCCAGCACCAGGTGTGTGTGTATGTGTGTGTCACCCCCTCCGCCCCTTCCCTACTCCCTCCAGGAATCTAATCAGAAGCACCTTCTGGTAGACATGTGGCTGTTGAAGACCTTGGAGCAAGCAAGGGCTCAGAGGTAGGGTGCATTCTCTACAGTCATGGAGAAAGGGGAAAGGCAGCTGAGAGAGATGCTGAGCAAGGGACTCTTGCTTTCAAACCCACCCAGGTGCTCATCACAGGAGAGCTTCACAGACGGTCAGCTCGGAGGAAAGGGCTGCGGAGGAAGATGGCTCGCTTCAACGATCTGTCAACCCTGCATGCCTCTTGCCAGAAGGGACATGCCACGCAGCATGCCGACTGAATTCCAACTTGAGGCACTGTATTCTGTGTCCCCTGAGCACCTCCTGGAACTTCAGTGGGCCTGCATTCCATGCTGTAAACCAGTCTGAGCTGCTGGAAAATTGCCTTTGAGGTGGCTGTACTTGGCAGTTGGTAACATGATTCACAAACACTTGCACCAGTCAAGACCATATGGTCCTCTCCTCTGTACAGCAGGGAGATGAATGGAATCTCTCAAAGAGCACACAGTGTGGCAGCGACTGCTGGGCCTGCAGCAATGAAGCACACAGGTCAGGTGACCCCACAATGGAGACAAGGAATGGTCCCTGACATGCAGAAAGGAGATCAGGTGGCATGGAGCTAAGAAAAGATTTGGCAGATAAAGGATTTATCTTCACTGTCTCCGTTTTTATCTTTGCTTGATCATCTTTGCTCACCTATGAGTTAAAGGGAGCATTATTTACCAGGTCAACCTTCAAGGTGGTCCAAATTCTCCCTCTTCTTCCGCCCTCCTCCCTCCGACCACGTCATCAGCATCCAGGGAACTGAAAATGCTGCCCGCAAGAAGACCGGTGCCCCAAAGGGTCAGTGCAGGTAAAACTGCTCTGTGTTCACGTTATGAAAAAGGTTCGGCACACAAGGACACCCACAGACTGAGGTCAAGTGGGGGTAACAGGCAAGCACAGCTCTGAGGTCAGCCGTGGAGGAGAAGATAGGAGAAAGGAAGACACGGAAGCAGACATGCTTGGAAGAGGAC
The DNA here is from genome assembly GCF_000313985.2 of Echinops telfairi. Taxonomy (NCBI): domain Eukaryota; kingdom Metazoa; phylum Chordata; class Mammalia; order Afrosoricida; family Tenrecidae; genus Echinops; species Echinops telfairi. The sequence goes on from NW_022106471.1 coordinate 13,314,056, forward strand.
AGAGACTGAGCAAGGCCAAGAAGGAAGAGGAGAAAGGCCCTCGGCTCATTTGAGTTTTGACAGCCCGGCTCATAAAGGCTGAACGTGGGTTTTGACTAGCGAGCCACTTAGAATGGCTCAGCCGTGATCAACCAAGTGACCATATCGGACACCCTCTTTGGTGGCGTTTCATGACCCGGCATTTAGCTAAGTGTCCAGCATTGCCGAGCACTGTGGGAGGGACATGGGACCCACGCACATGGGAGAGAGTCAGGGCTCCTTTCCTCCCTGACTCATGCTGCCGCAATAGCACGTGACAGGCATGGTGGGAACACAGTCCGGTAGAGTCAAAAGAGGGCCACAGGGAGTAGTGAGAGCTTAGCCGAGACTTAAAAGACACAGAGAAGCCAATCCAGTCATCTCTGTGAGTCTCACCATCTGTTACATTAGATAGCTTTCCCTGCTACTGCCTCACTGCGTCACGCAAAGGCGATGAAGAAAATGTGGTTATACACGTGGGCGTGGATAACTCAAAGCGTGTTGGAAAGCAGACAATATAGTTTGTCTTCATTCCTAGAAGGCAAAGATGATGTCAATCAGCATCTGAATTTGTGAAATGACCGTGGAAAATTTGAGGCTCTGCCTTCTTACTCTAGAGCAGCGGTTCTCAACCTGTGGGTTGTGACCCCTTTGGGGGTTGAACAACCCTTTCACAGGGGTTGCCTGATTCATAACAGCAGCAAAATGACAGTTATGAAGTAGCAACAAAAAAAATTTTTATGGTTGGGGTCACCACCACAGGAGGAACTGTACTACTGGGACACGGTGTGAGAAAGGTTGAGAATCGCAGCTCTAGAGTCAATCAGCTGGGCTCAAGCCTTCCCCCTTGTGTCAGACTATAAGCCTTCAAATAAGATGCAAATGGTGGGTCACAATTTTTCTTTTCTCTCTCTCCTGTGTAAAGCTCCACGGCCTTGGTCTGTCTTGTGGAAGCAGCCCATATCCCTACGCCCCTGTCTCATCCCCAAAAACAGTCCTGGAGGACAACCCAGGGCTGTGGGTAATGCCACCAAAGTGTCTTCTTTTAAAAATCGTTCTTGTTGGTACTTGCAAGCTATTTAGCTCCGATTCATGCTGCGCTTCTCAGACGACAGAAGGCCAGTGCAGTACATCTTCAGGGTTGTGGCAGTGTGCCAACTCATCTTGCTGAAGTGTCTGTCCTTCCTTTCCCTGGCCTTCCTACTTTACCACCTCTGATGTCCTTTTCTAGCAAGTGGTCAATGTAGGTCAGTCAACAGCTCACTTTTCTCACCTCTAAGGAAGACTCCATTGTACAAGAGTATGTCAAAAATATTGCTACAAATGACTATATACCAATCTCATAAGATTAATGAGGTAAAACTAAGACCCTAACAGTAAGGGAAGGCAATATTAAAGAGCTGGAAGATAGTTGTGTGCTTCATCAGTGCTGCACTGCACCCTGGATATATCATCCCTTCAGTGTGGCCCTTGTGTGAGGGACTGTCCAACTATCTTATAGGTGAGTTTTGGATCTCCACATAGGGCATGCTCCTTCATGTCAATTTGAATGCTTGTTTATGAACTTCATACAGTGCCACATTATTAGAATAAATCATTTTTGTACTGAGATAAGATTTATGTAGAGACACAACAGCCATCTGCATTGTCATATAGAAAAGAAACGTTCCTCTGTAAGAACGTTCCTGGCCTTTTCTCGCTGGTGCATGTTGTACTTCAAGTTTCCTTCTAATAAGAAACTATGCTCATCTTGTGTCCTTTGAGACAATCTATCAAAATCACACGCGTGGAATCCCAGGAAAGAGGCACCACAATCACCTGGGCCCAGTGCTATGCCTTGTAATTACCCGGCCCAGCAGGTTCCCTCAGAAGCCAGTGTTTGGAGTGGACGTTTCTTTTAAGGCGACCTAATGAAACTCTGGGCCCGCTGTGGGTCAGCCTCTACTCGGGGACAGTGAGCAGTGAGTGAGCAATGGAACGACATAGAACCCTGGTAGCGCAGCCGGTTAAGTGCTGCACCGCTGACTGCAAGGCTGGTGGTTCAAAGCTGTACAGCATCAGAAACCCTAAAGAAGTTTGCTAAGAGTCAGAATTGACCCAATGGTTTGGGTGTGGTTGAATGAGAGTCGGGCAAGTGTGTTAGCCAGAGGCCATGTCCACCGCTATCTACTGATCACAGAGATGAGTTCAGACTTGTTTTCTTTGGCACAAACCTGCGAATGTGTGAACTAGACTGCCAATAGCAGTACTTTTTGACTCACCCTCCTATTTCTTCTAACATTTCTTTGACATTTTCAGTTTAGGGTAAATCAATCTCTCAGTTCTACAGGGGTAGAGAAGCTTGCTACAAAACATAGCGGGGGACTAATCTGAGCCCACGCCTTTCCTAAAGAGTTATTATTTATGACTCTCTTTGGTCATATCCCCGGGATGCAGAATACTTAGCAGTATAAAAATTGCAATCACCCACGTGCTCAGACTATCCCGTGCTCAATATATGTGTTTGGGAGGAAAAATGAATGTGTACCTTCATGGAGAGAATATCTGGGGGGTGGATTGTTCACTTTTTGTTTAGATAGGTCGCTGTCCATTATAGAGGGGCTTAATTATTCCTCCCCATTTGCTTTTGTAAGCACTTTCACTCCTGTTGTGGCAGGATTTTATTATTATTATTATTATTTTTTAATCCCAGAAAAAAGGAAAAGATTCAACACAGAAAATGCAGACATGCAGTACAAGCCAGTGTGACGGTGTGTTCAGTGGGAACTGCGGTCATTGCAGGGTGGAGTTGCACACCTCCTCGTTCTTTTGTGATGATCATGTTTTTACTATTTCAAATTTAATACTTTTTCTAATATATTATACGTTACCTCCCATGTATTTAAGCTGTACTTAAAAGCATGCTAAGAACTGCTAAGAACTGGTAATTCTTTAATGGTTGTTCACTTACAAGCGATTGTGGGTCATTACACAATCATTTAAAGGGCATTAATGAGAACCATTTAATGGTTTTAGTAGAATATCATTGTAAGGGACAGGGGAAAAGTTACTGGCTGTAAATTTTTATGACCATTTCTTACAAAACGTATTACTTTAAAGATTTATGCATGTAACAATGAGTACAATAAAAGCCATGCTAAAAATAATTTGAAGTCAAAGTAATGCACAGAGATAAGTCCTTGCTCTGCTGCTAGTGGGTGGGTCTCTCCTCCTTCTTAGCCTTCTGCCTGCCCCTCCTCTCTTCTCCAGCCTCTTCTTGTTTTCTCCTTCCTTCCTCCCTTACCCCCCTCCTTCCCAGCCTGCCATCCTTTTCTTTTCTTTCTTAAAAGACACTTTCCGTATCAGTGGATCTTTTTATTTAATGGAAATAGTTACCAATCAAAGCCATGATGTTTTTCTGTTGGGAGGTGGACAGAGGAATACATATGGCAGGAGAAAGTGCAAATCATTGCTATTAACTTGGTTCAGACCCATAGCAACTCTAACGGGTAGAGTCTAACTGTCCCCCAATGTTTTTAAGACTGGTGGTCCTCTGGATTGGGCTTTGGACCACAAATCCAACAGTCATTACTCGGGAGAAAGAGGAGGCTGTCTGCGCCCATGAAGACGTACAGCTTTGGAACCTTATACAGGGTTCCCGTGAGTTGGGATACCCACGACACCAGCGGGGTTGGGTTTGACTCTTTTTGGAAGCATATTGTCCTATCTCTTTTTCCCGGAGCCACCAATGGGCTTGAACTGCCAACCTTTTGGTTAGTAGCTGAACTCTTAACCATTGTTCCACCAGGGCAACTTCAACGAAGACTCAAATTGTAGTAAGTCTTTGTTAACTGTAATCTAGTCTTCCTATGTCATTATTTTAATGTTTTCTTATAGATCATAGAACTAAAATAGAAAATCCAAAACTTTCTAGCACATCACTTCCCAATGTAGAGCACAGGGAAAAAATAAAGGAAGAGAAATTGATGTGAGTAGTCTACCCGAGGAAATCCATAAAGCACGTACAAAAGGCATCCTCAGGCATACCCAGAGGAGATCCGAACATCTTCCTCCATGAGACACACCTCTGCAAAAAGAAATGGGCATTTGAGAAGCGCTCTCTACTGAGGGAGTAACCTTATTAAAGTGCTTTAATAACACAACCCTCCTCGCATTATGCCTGGTTTTGTCCACTTGTGATTCTCGCGGAATGCATAATGAATAAGACAATGCCCCTCTCCCACATTCTTGCATAAGCAGGAGGATATTTCTAATTAAAAAGGCAGAGTTTGCACAGCACATGAAATGAACAGAAGCATATCTCTCGAAATGCCGAGAATTTTACTGTTTGCATTAAGTAACGCTTGTATTTCTCTCTGAATCCAGCCCAATACCCATTACCAATAAGATGAAGATTTAAGATAACTTGGTCAAAAGATGGTGAATTACAACTTTTAATTAAAATGTAGAAACTAGTAGCTTTGAAATAAACATGCTAATACTTTCATGATCGTTAATTTTTCATGGCGAGAACAACAAAAGCAACCTGAATAGTTCAGACTGTGCCATTCTAAAGTCAGGCAGAGGGGATTTTTAAAAGTTATGGGTGTCCCAGAGAGGGGGTGATGCAGTTGCTACTCTCCCTTGCAACACCCCTTGGAAAGCCCAGCAGAGGCAGCTCATGCATCGGGGCCCACCGGGATGCTTTACGGCGTACCCAGATGAAGCCAGCGATGGCCAGGAGGGCCGAGGTGGGAGGCCGGCACTGGGCTCTGCACAGCACATGACCTTCAAAGCACAACAAAGGACGTGTTTTATTGATGGTAGGAAGGAGTAGAGCTGATTCCTAATGTAATCTGTAAATCTTGATATGAAATGGGGTTTGGATAGGGGGTAGATTCAATAGCAATAGATTTTTCAAATGTAGAGCTAAAGTGTTATTAGTGATCAAAGCAGATCCAGTATGAGGGAAGGGATTGTGGGCAGTTGTGCCTGCACACCTGCTGTGGTTCCCTTCACCGTCCTGAGTTCCCATGGACACAAACTTCGTCTTCAACAACTCTTCCCCTCAGTAAGGTCTTATCACCATGCAGGCTTTTCAGACGTTTCTTTGAATGTAGGTCCTGCCTTCCCTCCATCACTGTTTGTGTTGATTATTGCCAGAATATTCTGGTTTCTCCTTACCCATGTGGCGTGTTCTAGCTTGATCATCTTAAGCCCACCAGCCCCCAGAAGCCTTCCTGGACCACTCTAGCCTCAGGCTAGTTTGGCTTTCAAATGGAAACCTACTTCTAAACATTTAGGTAAACCCTGCTGAGAAAAAACCTTCTCTCAATTGGCTTCCTCATCTGTAAAGTGAACAGTTAATCAAGGCTGCCTTATAGAGCAATGGTGATGGTTACATGAAGGGGAAAAATGCATAATGGAGCTTCCAGAAGCGTATCAGTCTATATGTCCTATGTTACTCTTTCTCTCCCTTTGGGACCAGAGAATCTACACCTACGCCATTCGAGGCCATGTGTCATACTTAGGCTCTTGTGATTTTCCTGTTGGTTGTTTTGGTGTGGGCGGTGGTTTGTGGACCCTCATTCACTATCGTTATATTTTTCCGTTCAGCCCGCCCACCTCACCCCCACCCCAAGGAAGGGTCCTTTATTAATAGGTCATCATATTCCCTCCCTTATCTAATATGATTTTATGCAGTTAGAATCAATAAAATGTTATTTGAAGAATAAGTATTAGTCACTTTCTCTAATGCTTGAGGAATGTTTAATTTCATAATACAAAAGCTCCAAATTCTTAACACAAAATTCTATTTTTATACCCCCTGTATAGGCAGCCCACCCCTTCCCCACCCCCACCCCCAGTTGATGGACTTCAGACTTAAGTACAACTCCCACTTGACCCTCAATAACGATGTAAATTCGCCCTCACTTTGAAGTGATTGGACCAAGAGTTGCTGGCAACAAATGCTCCATCACAATCACCTTCACGTACTGTGCCTGCAGCTTGAAGCCACTGAGAGTCTCTGAGCCTTTGAGTGCAGTGAAGCAAAGCTCAAAAAGACCATATGCCTCTGTCTCTGTGTCTCTGTATCTCTGTCTCTCTCATCCGTCCATCAGTCCATCACCTCTCTTCACAAAGGAAGAGGGCATGCACCAAGAGCAGGGTGGGAAGGGAGGGTGTATGTTTGAACCTTCATCCCCATATCCCCATATCTACGATGGCAGTGAATAATAAAATAAAACCTAAGCGTGACAAAGACAAAAAAACAACCATATGCACCTGCTATATATACACCTGTCCTGACTTACCTACAAATTCTTAAAGATGCGGTAAGAATCAGATCTTTGCTATAACGCAGGAACTGCCTGTGCATGATTAAATTCACATACCCTTCACTGTGTGCGTGTGTGTGTGGGGGGGGGGCATACACTCCAGGATTCCAGGTTATTTCCCTTCATTGAGCTGACTAGCTCTATTGGGTAAGAAACCAGTAGCTGCCAAGTAGACTCTGACTCACAGAGATGCTGTATGTGTAAAGAGCAGAGCTGCATTTCAATGGCTGCTGTCTCAGAAGCAGATCTCCAAGCCTCAGGTTGGATTTGAACTGGCAACCTTTCAACAAACAGCAGCATATTAACCTTTACCTCCACCGAGGGACTTGATTAGGCAAACGTGAGAAGCCACTCTTGTTGACAGCATCCCATTGAAAGGGGGTGGTGGTACTTATTTTGCAGAGGGAACTTTTGTATGCCCATGGGCTATACCCTGGTAACTCTGGACAAGTGTCAAAAAACATTGCTGGCAGTCCAAGAGGGGTTGGAGAAGTGAGTGGTATCAATCTAAAACAAAACAAAAAGAGTAAGCTACCTGCACACCTGTGGAAAGATGATTCCCTTGTATCAGTAATCAAAAGACAGGGCATGTTAGCAGCTCACATTTGTTTTACTTACTCCTCCCATGGCTGCACGGAGGCAGGGTGCATGAAGCTGTCAGAGTAATGCTCATGACTTTGTTCTGACATCTGGGCCGGCTACACAGGTAGTCTCTGCCTCAGTCTCCACACAGCACGGGCAAGAGGAACAGAGAAGCCAGCGCACAGTAAACTACGAACAGTGGGTGGCCCAGCATGGGGGTTATGCAAGGACTGGCCTTTGACAAGGCAGGGCTTCCCCACCTCAGAAGGATTTTGAAGGGGTGCTCCATCTTCCCCTCATCTCTCTGCTCCTTCATAGGAGCACACCCCAAGCACATGCTGAGGAGTCCCAAGACTGGGCGCACTAGGCCTTCCTCCTCCTCACTCTCATAGAAAGTGCGGATGGGTAGAAGGACCACTCCAGGCCTCATTTCCCGAAGTCCATTGTGCAGCACCTCCAGTGCCTTTAACACCAGGTCCGCCAAGGCTCACGTCCACTTTCCATGGTGTCTTGGGCTTCTGAGGCGCTTGGTGCCTGGATTTAGATAGCGCCGAACAAAAAGCAAAACAGGAGAGGCAAAAGGAAGACAAAGCTTCCTGACATTAAGTCAGAAGGGTATGTGATCGATGGGGATCCTGGGCTTGCCTTCTTGCAGGGGTGCCCTGGCAGCACACATGGCCTCCGACTCCTTATGGAGATAATGGTGCTGCGGGAAACGGGAAGAACATGTTGTCGTCTTGGACTTCAGACAAAGGCAAGAGTAAACATGCATGATTTCTATTTTTAACTCACCTTTCTCTTTCTAGACATCCCATCAAAGTCAGATGGCAAAGAATGCTGTGAACCTTTCAGGGTGGGTTCGTCAGTGGGGACATGCAGTGAGGCAAAGGGGCTGTACCCCTTAAACACACCCACCCCGGAGATGACAAAGGAAGCTAATGCATGTTCAAGGCAGGATCCACACAGGTAAGCTCTCAAAGTCAAGCCAAAACAGGTGGTGGTGCCTCCAACGAGCAGTAGGACAAGTTATGATGCTGTGAAGTACGCCGAGAGACTGCTACACCCTGAAAGGTTGGCAGCATTATGTGCCGTCTGACTTTGATGGGATGTCTAGAAAGAGAAAGGTGAGTTAAAAATAGAGACCCCCCTTTTCATGCATGTTTACTCTTGCCTTTGTCTGAAGTCCGAGACAACAACATGTTCTTCCCGTTTCCCGCAGCACCATTATCTCCATAAGGAGTCAGAGGCCAGGTGTGCTGCCAGGGCACCCCTGCAAGAAGGCAAGCCCAGGATCCCCATCGATTGCATACCCTTCTGATTTCTTTTAACATCAGGGCTTGCTGTTTCAGTGGGGAGGAAGAGCTACTGAATACCAGCCATGTGGTGGGAGCTTTATTCCTTCATGCTGTTGGTGGTAAACTTCAAGGGACATATTTAACATTCAACAAAAAATGAAATTTCTAGGGCCACCCAAGCAGGGGCATAATATCCTACTCTTAGAGCAGTGCTGAGCGTGAAGATTATGCGGAACAGTCCAAGCATGGAACGTGACAACGTTCGGTCATTCCTGGGGTTGGGGGGTGGGTAGCTTCGGTGAATCTCTAAGCCATGCTTGCGCTAGTGCTCTGCGACCGCTCACCTCCCCCCTCCCCAGGTGCTGACCCTTGTGTTAGTCACCGCGGCTACTACTATTGCTCTTTGTCTTCTTTGGAATTGCTTCCTCTGACTCACTGACAGATGGACGGATGGACTGATGGACAGAAGACAGTGACCTTCACCTTCGGTTAGGGCAGTCGTTATGTTGGATCATGGGGTAACATTTCGCTGGCTTCTGTGGGCTGCTAAATGTTTAGCTGGGAAAAGCACAGGCACTTGGGCTTCCTGTGTGGAGCAGGTGCAGCTGGGGGCAGCTGAGGGTGCATGTCTCCACGATTCTCCTCGGTCCCTCTGTCCCGCCAGAACCCAGCTTTGCCTTCACCTGTCTTGAGCCATCATTGTGGAGAACCTAATTGGGTCCAGGCCTGTGCTTGGGACTGTTGGGGATAAGGGGTTTCAAATTTGGTGGGGGCGGGGGGGTATAGATGAAACACACACACACACACACACACACACACACACACACACACACGATGCGACGTTAAGAGTAGAGGGTGAAAGTGCCCTCCATCTGTCCTGTCCTTAGCAATGCGTTAGAACATCCTTTGCAGCAAAGTCCTAGGGGAAGTGAGTTGCTGGGACATTAACCAAGGTATTTGGAGATCTTTCTATTCTGCTGCAAGTAGGAGTTCAGGGACAATGTTAATTGCAAGGAAATGAGCAAAGAAGCAGGTTCTGACGGTCATGCTCTGCCAGGGCAGGAGAGGGAGATTACAAGCAAAGCACAAAGGCAGCCGCATGAGGGAGGGAGATGAGCATCCCAGGATTTGCTGCGGAGGCCCCCAGCCAGCACAATCGATTAAAGAGCTCGAGTTAGTCAATGTGGAAGAAATTTTTAGACACACATGCTCAGCCATATGTGCATGGCCAAGATCGAAAATAGAAAAGTGAGAGACTGTTGGATGACTGAGGGTTTTCCCCTCGCCAGGAAGTCCTCCTTAAGGATTTCATAGCTTGCAAAAGAGAACTGCTTGCCAGACAAGCCAAGAAAAAGACACAGAAGATTGGGACCCGCTTCCTTAATGATGAAATGTCACGCTGCTATGTAAATCAACCCAAAGAAAAGAGGCGGCGGGATTGAGAGGGCTCTGCAGAAACAAGGCAAGCTTCAGAGACAACTTTTCCCTAAACTGCTTCAGTTCTTCCACCCTCCCGGCGGGAGGCACATGCACCACAGGCCCTCGGCGTTGGCTGCATTGGACCAGGGAACATCTTTCCTCCAGGGTCCCTGTGCTGCAGTGAGAAATGACACATAGTGCCCAGAGTGCCCTGCTCTGTGGACTCTGTGTGTGTGCACAAGTGCGCTTTATATTTTAAAGTTATGGATTAGGTTAGGGGGACTTTACATTTCAGAAGATCACCCCTGCATTCAATAGTTCAAACCGCTCATAAGTCTCCACCCCTGAATTTTATTTTCCTGCCCTCCCTTGAGGTCCCTCTCCTTTCCTGTGGAATCTCCATCTTCCCGTAGACCCAAGTCTGTACCTGTCAACCTGATAGTCCATTGATGGGTACATCCTCCCACCTTTGCCCTTCCTCCCTCCCTCGGGAGCCTCCACCGGCTCTTCTCTTTGGCATGCCAGTCTTTGCCTCTGTTTTTGTGCTGCTAGCAGAGGGCTCAGAAACGCTGATCCTTTGTGAGAGGCTAACTTCCCTCAGCATACTGTTCTCCAGGTTCCCACATGTCTCGGGATGTTTCATGGCCTCGTCGTTGTTTCTGAGCACTGTATAATCTTCTACTGGGGGGCGTGCAAAATGTCTTTATCCATTCTCGTGTGGATGGGTTTTTGCCTCCCATGTTCATCTCAGTACTATGTGTGTGATCTTAAGTGCAGAGTGGGACTGTGGCAAAACAAGATGGATTTCTTTAAGCCATGAGAATTTGTTTTATTACTTGTAAGTCACACTAGGTAGCTGCTACTTACATGAGATTTTGACAACAAGCACCCACTTCATGAAGCCAATGCCTAGGCCTTGTCTCTGACTTCTCTAGCTTCTTGATTACATCACCCTAAGCTAATACCTAATGGCACAGTGGTGACCTGTTGGGCTGTGATCTGCATGGTTGGCAGTTCAAGACCACCAGCAGCTCTGTGGGAGAAAGACTAGGCTTTCTACTCCTGTCAACAGTTATGGTCTCTGAAAGCCACAGGGAGTCACTATGAGTCAGCATGCAGTCGATAGTAATGAGTTTGGGCTTGGTTTTTTTTGGTTCATTGTTCCATAGAATGGTTTGAGAATCACTGCAATAGCTTCTGATAATCAATGTATTTGAATGTCATTATCCATAGTTGGGTTCACTCAGTGCCACTGAATTGATTCCAACTCAGAGCAGTCCTATAGAGCAAAGAAAATTGCCCCTTCGAGTTTCTGAGGCTGTAAATCTTGACTGGTACAGAGAGTCTCATCTTCCCCTCATGGCGTGGCTGGTGGGTTCCACTGCTGGTCTTGCGGTTAGCAGCCCATCTTATAACCCTGACATCAAAAGGGCTCCTTCTCCACACCTAGAGTTGATAACATTCTTATCAACAATGCTTATGCATTTGGGAAGAAAGAGTGGTTTGGGTAGAGAATGCAAATAAAACATTCTTCTTGACATTGGAAGCTTCAATATTCCTGGGCTTTGGCTCTTGGGTCATTTGCTGTAATTTATATATTTCAGATGAATTTCAATCATATACTGTAGAAGTTCCATAACCCAGGAAATTTCCCCTTAAAATGAGTCATCAATTTTCAATTCAGTTAGATTCCTATAATTTTATGGCTAGAGGGGTTTTTAGAATTGATTCAATCAAATTCCATCATTTTACAGAAGAGAAAGGTGAGGCCCCGAAATGTTAAGTGAGTTGTTATCGGATGGAACTACTTGGTAGGTAAGTAAGGATGAGATTCCTGGTCCCCCGACTTCTAATTCTTAACACTTTACCATACTCCAGTGTCATGTTATACTATTAATCTGCAATGTTCTGAGAAACAAAATGGATCTCTCTCTAAAAAAAAAAAAATCAGTCTTTCTTTTTAAATTTCAGCAGGAGTGGTCTCTGATGAACCTCTGGGTGAAAAAAAAAATCCTCTACAAGAAGAAATGGAAAGGATTTCTGCCTAGGGGGTATTGAGTTATGTTAATGATTGCAGAATACTTTGGGAAAGCATAGCAAAAACAGTTGTGCAATATGAAGATTTGTAATCAGTGTCACTGAATTTTATAGAGACTTTTGAATTGGGAAATGCTTTGGTGAATATTTTTTTTTAGCCATACCTTAAAAAAAAAAAAAAA
>NW_022106471.1:13326216-13331793 GCF_000313985.2 Echinops telfairi
TGCATGGTCATTATTGCCACTTACATTCCAGCTATTAGCAGTCATTGACATTGGAGTCTGGCTACTTCTCTCAGAAAGATGGGGTTCCATCACATACTCTAGCCCAGTGGTTCTCAACCTGCGGTCATGACCCCTTTAGGGTCGAACGACCCTTTCACAGGGGTTGCCCAATTCATAACAGTAGCAAAATGACAGTTATGAAGTAGCAACAAAAACCACTTTATGGTTGGGGGGTCACCACACCAGGAGGAACTGCATTAAAGGGTCGCGGCCTTAGGAAGGTTGAGAACCTGCTCTAGGCTGTCATGACAGAAGACGATGTCATGACAGAAGACATGCCACACCAGCCTTGGGAAACTCATCCTTGTCTTCTAAGAGCACACCATCGATATCCCTACCCCGTGAGTGACACCCTGCTCTCCCTCATCATCCAGCCCAATCACTCCTCCAGGGTACCCATGGGGGGAGGGAAGATAACCCCCTAAGAAACTGGTTCTCTGCCACTCTTGATTAAGTCCATCACTAAGTCAATGGCCCATCTTTTGACCACTATTTATCTCTCTATTCACCAGTCAAGGCATGGGTTCCAGATTGGACACCTGAACTGACTACACAACTGTGCAAGACTCATGGGCTCCTTCTGCTCCTCGGGCTCCTCACCTGCCAAACGGAAGCACTGAAGGGGATGGATCCTCTGTCATCGCTTGCTCTCTGGCAGCTTCGCTGTTCTGGGCACGTCTAATAGCACAGGGCTATTGCCAGGTGGGGTGTCAAGGATTATGAAGGGCCTGGCAGAGCCAGTGGAAAATTCTCTTAATTAGTGTCTAAGGAATCTTGGGGGCTCCATAAATAATCAACAACTGTCAAGGAAAAGCATCATTGCACGATGTATTGCCCCGCAAGTTGCTGTGGAATACTAATGTCAAGTACTGGGGATGGCACTTGAATTACTGTATGTACTCAGGTAATTACTATATGTAATTTGCAAATATGCACCAGCGTGTACATGGCAACAAGGAGAACAATCCAGTTGATAACAATTTAGGCTTGTACAAGATTATCTTACTTCAGGATTTCAAAGTGTTTCATAAACATGGGCTCCTCTATTTTCTGAATACCAATAATGCAAGGGAGGGCCGCTGGGGAGGGCGGGAGAAAGGGAGGGAGAGAAAAGTGTCTGTCCACTGTTTGGAGTTGAACAATCCAGGGCCTGATGGAGGTACTGATTTCCCCTGGGTGACACAAAGCCAGAGCCAGGCCTGAGCGTGTGGACCCAGGTTCCAGGTATGTAGCCGCCCCTCAGAACACTAGCCTACCCCAGTTCTCCGATGTACAATGTGATGTTTATGACACTGAGTAGCCCAGGCACTTTAGGGTATCAATTTCCTTCACTCTTTTATAAAATATCATTTGGAAGGAGCATCGCATTTATGCTTGTGCACTAAGAACTCTCCTGTCTGCCAGTCCTCTTGGGATAGGAGTTTGCCTCACCTGGGCAGAGGTGCAAGTAGGAGACACTCATGGCTGAGAAAGCTGTGGGGGTTGTTTTTAATTTAAAGTATAGCTGTGATTTGGCTACACATTTTAAGCAGGTACTGTATTATACAAATCCACTGAATTAATTCAGACAGAACAAGCTATGCCATCCTAATACTGTCTAGAAACCAAATGTATGGTTACTATTTTCTTTTTCTTTCCTTTTTTTTTGCCCCCATCTTTCGCTGCACAAAATTAGTTCCTCGGCTGCTGGGATTCGAGAGCTTCATTGTCTTGCAAAATATTCCGGTGCCTCAAGATGATCTATAATAATAAACCTCTAGTGTTACAGCAAAACACAGATAAAAATGCGAAAAAATATGCATGTATACACAAAATGAAATATAGATGTGGCGGAGAGAATGAATCACAAGCACAAATAAAGAGGAGCCAGGTAGGGGGGCAGGAAGGTAGCGCCCCTTCCAATCACGAGGACAGAGAGAGAGAACGGATGCTCATTAAAGTAGTTTTACCAGGACTCCAATTTGTTCTGTGATTAAGAGATATTGGTTGGAGGAGATTGGTGGGGGAGATCAATATACTTGTCTTTATTCTTAATTCTCCGTTAATGTCTCTGTCCCGATGGGGCAGCTGAATCTGAGCTGTAGAATAAATCTTTATCCACCAGGGGGCTGCACTTCAGGAGGGGGTGGAGATACAGTTTGGCCTGTGGCAGATAAATGGGGTTCAGCTCCAGGCCTTCACTTCGCTCCTTCAAATCCCCAATTTATGTTCAAGGGCTGTCCTGTGCCTGGTGGACAGGTATGACGAGGCACAACAGGGAGATCACACTAGCGGTGGTAATGGGGACAGCCAATCCTTGCTCTTTAAATGAGATCATGGTGTAAAGCCCTTTAACACACATTTTGCACCTAAGTGACCCATAAATAGTATTTGCCCACATCTTAATTTCCCCTTTAATTCAAGTTAATGTCCAGGGTTGCAATCATCTGAGGCGCGGGGTAGCAAGTTCTTATACTTTCCTGTCGCAGCTCTCTTCAGTGGTGATAGCTACATAATTTCATGTCAACTTGAAGATCTATCGAAGTGGAGGGGTGGAGTCTAGCCTGTCAATCAGGTGACAGCCTGATGATCCCTCCCTGTGGGTGTGGCCTTCTCATAAGGAAGGACCTGGGAACCTCCTCCTCTCCCTCTCCCTTCACCTTCCTGATGGCCGACCCTGATGGTGCCCAAAGCCCTGGAGAGGGATGCACCGCCATTGGATCCACAAAACTTCTCACCCACCGGCCTGTGATATTCCTGCATTTTGCATCGTTGCTTATGACTGTGTAAGTCTGAAGAGGGACTTATGGATTGGGATTGGACTTATGGACTTGAGTTGGAATGGGTTGGGATGTTTTCCTGATCAATAAAGTTTCTTTACATAAAGCTCTTTCTTACACATGCATGAGTGTCACTGGATTTGTTTCTGTAGCCAACCTGGACTGACACACCAGTGCAACATCTCTGACAGTGGGTTCGACCGGGCTGCTCTTGCCTGCAGGGTACACACGTAGTGTTGGTGGATGCTTTGCCCTGCCACCAGAGGGGTGAGAAGTGCTACTGACATCTGCTTGATATAGGACTGGGGTACTGCTCAACGCAACACACAGGGCAGCCTCAGCAATGAAGCACTGTCCAAACCAACATGTGAACCGTGCCCAAGTTGATAAGCCTTGCTAGCTGATGTGATGCTGGCGGTCCTATGAGGCTGCCATTCACGCGGCTGCCGAAAGAGCTCAGTGCATTTTGAGTCGCTAGCCTGAAATTATATGAACACGATTAAAAGTATTCATCCCTGTGACTTAACGTGTACGTGTGCATGGAGCCTAGTGTAAAGTCATGCTCTCACTGTCACACATTTTCCACAAGACTTGGAGGCAGTGGACCCAGAGGACTGGGGAACTAATAGGGGGTTCAGGAGTGTTGTTTGTTCTCATTGCTTGTTACTAACCTTCCATGTCATCCATTTTTAAACTATTTTTGGGGTCAAAGCTCCTATATGCTTATTAAAACCTATTCTCCCTTTTTCCTGGACACACGAACTACATTTACCAGTGTCCTTTGCATTTGGGTGGCCACAGGAATGTGTTCCAGCCAATAGTCTATGAGAGGAAGTGAAAGAGCACTAGCTGAGCCAGACTTCTAAACATTTTACTCTCTGATTCTCTTATCGCTTTTCCTGTCTCCTGGCCACACATCAAGGTTGAGGCGGAAGAATACGAGGCGAAAAGGGAGGGTGGATTTTCCAGCTGGAGGAAGCTGATGTCTCTGAAGGATCATATTAAAGACCACTTGTTGAAAAGCAACGTCTGCATCCAACTGTATGCGAATAAGAAATATTCATAAACCCCTGAGGATCGGGCTTGTGACAGCATCGAGGATCAGGTCCCCTAAATAAGCACGTTATGTAGATATTACTTTAATTTAAAACTTAGAAGTCATATATAAATAATTAATGGTTTAATTTCTTTGTGGAAAGCACGTTGCTGTCACGCTTCTGTTTTATTTTGCTGAGTTGCTATGGAGCGGGGGCGCCTCGGGCCCTGATTCATGACAGAATACAGTACTGGCTATGTGTATGTGTTATTTTCACGCGCATCGGTATGGGTGGGCATGTTCTTGTGGCCAATGTGCTGATCCATCTCATAGGTATATGAGAGCGTTTTATATAAAGGGTAAGTGCACATCAAGAAAACATCCCAAACCAGTGCTGCCCAAACCCACAAGTCCAACATTAGCCCATATGCCTGACACCACTCCACAAAGTCCTCCTCCGTCTCACAAAATACACACAATGATGCCGACTGCAGGCAGAAAGGTGAATCAGTGAATGTGTGAGCATCTCAGCACTGGCAGGGGTCTCCACATGGCTCCAGCACCCAGGGCTGCATTGGGGTAGGCCCATGTGGCTTCTCCTCAGGGATGTCTTGCAGGAAGTGAGCCTTGCCGGCTGAAGCTGGGAACTACTAAGGCAGCTGCACCCTGGTCCGACCATTAGAAAGCAAGAACTCAAAAGGTGAGGCTCACCGAGTCATTTATCGCCACCCTTCAATTAACCCCACATGGGTTCATTGGCCAGGTTGGCACAATAAACTTTAACTATCTCACATACTGATCCATAGCCTTTTCCACCTGAAAGTACTTCAGAGGTTACCTATTGCATTAGCGTAATCATTTGCAATGCCTACCAGGGTTCACAGGGTCCAATAGAACACAGTGGTTCGGGAGATGGGAGCGATGTGCTGTGAATGGCAAACCCTGCCTCCTGCTACAGAGGGTGAAGGGCCATATCACCCTTTCCACACGGCCAGCCTCTAGCTAACGTTGCTATTCAAGATCTTAAATCTTGAGGAACTACACCCAGTGCTCCAAGGTATGAATACAACATGCCGGCGTGGAGTAGGGAACCAGTGGAGAGGTCTAGGGGGCTGGTCCCAGCCCCAAATACTAAGTGGATGCCTGCCCCTCCCTTGAGAAGAAGTTATTTCAAAGGATGGCACTGAATCCGCAGCTCTGGGAGAAGGATATATCTGACCAGAGCACACAGAAGTAGATGACGGGGGAGGAGGAGAGACTGGAGCACATCCGGGCCCACCAGGCCTTGAGGATGATGACCCCAATTAGAACAGCCAGTCCACAGAGAGGACCACATGGCCAGCCCCAGTATGAGACATGATGCCCCTCACTGACCCATGGCCCCGCGGGGGACAACACCAGAAAAACAGTGTGGGAATTGCATCCAATCTGATCCCGCCACACTGAGGCAAAGCACTGGGGGAGTGCAGCAGCAAGATCCCCAGGGAATGATGAGGGTGGACTTTGGGGACAGGGCATGGTGCCCCAACAGGCTGGACTACAAAACACGCTTAAAGGCCAGTGATCCTTGAACTAACTACAAGCTTTTCTTTCTTGATCTGTCGGGATAGGACAGGCTGGATGTACAATCTGGAAGAGAAAACAACGGGACTGACAGTTCCGGGGGGACATGGGAGAGGGAGAGGTGGGGGGAGGGAAGAGGTGTTAACAAACCCAGGGACA
>NW_022106471.1:13332748-13345383 GCF_000313985.2 Echinops telfairi
GCTCCCACTACCATGACACGAATTCAACCTTGCAAGTCTGGCTAGACCAGAGGATGTACACTGGTACAGATAGGAACTGGAAATCCAGGGAATCCAGGGTGGATGACCCCTACAGGACCAGTGGTGTGAGTGGCGATACTGGGAGGGCAGAGGGAGAGTGGGTTGGAAAGAGGGAACAGATTACAAGGAACTATATGTGACCCCCTCCCTGGGGGACAGACCACAGAAAAGTGGGTGAAGGGAGACGTCGGACAGGGCAAGATATGACAAAATAACAATTTATAAACGATCAAAGGCTCATGAGGAAGGGGGAAGCGGGGAGGGAGGGGAAAAATGAGGACCTAATGCCGGGGGCCTAAGTGGATAGGAAATGTTTTGAGAATGATGAGGGCAATGAATGTACAATTGCGCTTTACACAATTGATGTGTGTATGGATTGTGATAAGAGTTGCATGAGCCCCTATGAAAATGATTTAAAAATTTTAAAAAAACAAATCTTGAGGATCTCAAGCAGAGACAAGCGGTCACTTGAAGTGCTGGTAAGGGTGGTGGTTTCCTTGGAACTGTGCCGACGGTGATGCCATCGAGCCATACGCACAGGTGGCCATGGCCTGTCCTTGTCAGAGTGCCTGCAGCAGGACTTTGGTGGGATTGCTCGCTGCCTATATCCTGGTCATTTCTGACTCTGGTTCTTAAGCTTCCTACTGATTCTTTGAAGGACTGTGAGTGTCTTTTCCTGCTTGAACGAGGAAGTTTTAGGGCCCTTTGCTTAGCGATTGAAGCACTTCTTGAGGAGATACAGTCCCTGCTCTAGGAGGGTAGGACCTGTATCAGTTCTGTTCTCCACGATGGCTCCATCATGCGACACGGGGTCTGGCTGGCACACCGTAGAAGAAAAATGAAGACGCTTGACTAAATCAGTGAAGTAAGCAGTGAGCCAGTCCAGCAACATTTACACATCAGGTTGACAGGTCTACTGTTTCTCAACTTCAAAGTCACACAGTCAGACTGTGGGAGGTCAGAAGACTAAGGAAAGAAGGGTTGAATGGAGTGGAATTGAAGGGAAGGAGAGGGAAGATGGATATGCCTGGAGGGAGGCTTAAAGCAAGCTGGAAGACGGAAAGCAGACCTTAACTCTGCCACCTCTTATTGGCCACTGAACATAGCTCAGATCCACAGCCTCAATGTGACTACTGCCTAGTAGTCTCCGCTCCCTCCTCCTCAAACGCTCCAGCGTGGGACTGCTGCCTTGTAAGCACGGGAGCCTAGAGGTTGTGGAGTCCACAGACACAGGGTCCCGACCTCACTCTACCTCTCTCACTCCAGCAACCAAGTATCCCCTGCTTCTACTACTTAACAGTATAGTTCAAAGAACCTAACAAAACAATGTGTCTTACAGTACTTTCTAAATGAATCAAGCCTTGTATGGATGTGTGACAATATAATTGTGTGCGCAATCGTGTTAGTCTGGGTTGACTAGAGAAACAAATCCAGAGACACTCATATGTAAGAGAGAACTTTATATCAAGAAGCAATTATGCATCAATAAAACATCCCAGCCCAGTCCAAGTCAAGTCCATAAATTCAATATTAGCCCATAATTCTGTTATTAGCTCATGAATTCCTCTCCAGACTCACAAAGCACATGCAATGTCAAATGCAGGAAAATCACAGGCTGGTAGTAGAAAGTCCTGTGGATCCAATCGCAGTGGACACATCTCCAGGAATCTGGCTGCTATCAGTTTGACTCCATGTGGCTTGTCAACAGGAAGGTGAAGCAGAGAGTGTGTGGCCTGCCTCAGGAAGAAAGAGAGGAAGTTCCCAGAATCCTCCTGAGAAGGCCACGCCCACAAGGAGGCATCATCAGGCTGTGACCTGATTGACAGGCTAGACTCCACTCCCTCACGCTTAATGTCCTCAAGTTGACATGAGATTATGTAACTAGCACAATTCACATTCAGAATTGCAGCAAAGACCTCAGAAGAAGACCTCTGTCTCAGAAGCAAGCCACATGCCATTCTACAAAGCAAGGCATGAATGTAGAATACGATGCAACGGTGCCTTCTCTCTCACAAGGAGAAAGCAGACAGTCTGCTTTGTAAGAGTGGAGGTAGAAAGTTTCATAGAGGTATCACTAAGGTAATGAGAATTCACACAGAAATCTCTAAGAAGCTTGGTATACACTCCTTCAAGTTGAGATGGTGCGGCTGACTTAGATTTTTCTGGAGAACATCCTGCCTCTAGAGAAACCAAGAGTGTCAGATGTTGGTTAGACTGACGAGTGCATCGAGTATTCAATATGCTCTTTGGTTTTCCCATGATGCCCCTAATAACCCTTGCAACAAGAAGTTTCTTCTGATTTGGTAGAGACTATAACCAGCTTGGCAAGACGAAGACACAGAGAAGCAGCAAAAGTACCAGGTGTGCCACTATAGTGAACAGTGTGAGAGAAGAGTCTATGCTTTGTGATTCTGGTCACTGTGAAGCTTTCCAAACCTCTGAGGCACACATAGGAACGAAACGCTCTATTTGATGGCTCATGCCCAAAGTTCATGTGCAGAGTGTCTTAAGTCTAGCATTAAACCTGGACTTAAAGTCTGATTTATTTCCAAAAGCAAAAGAAAATTGCAAGGATAGAGGCTGTTTTGTGCAAGGTGATTTGGCACCTGGTTCTCCCCTATGTGGAAGCATTGACCTTCCCCCTTGATCCTTTTTGGCTGGAGTCCTTATGAAGGCAGACCACCAGGTGTTTCTTCGGAGCACCCTGGAGGGGGAGGGGAGTGTGTGTGAACCACCGTTTAGGTCAGTCGTCCACTGCAAGCTGTCTGTGCCACTCCCCCGGGACCTAATCAATCAACCAAGGGTATAAAACCCAAGCCAAGATCAAAATCCCTTCCTGAAATGTGTGGTAGGCTTGGGACCCAGAGGAAGATGTGGACATCCACACATCGGACCAAATATGTTTCCCCTCAACAATTTCAACTCATGGGAGAAAGAAGTTCTAACTTCAGAAACTCAAATGTGCTGATTACAAGAATGCCGCAAACACTCACTCCAGTACCATCAGGAGCAAGTCAGAACCCACACCAGCGTTAACAAGCAACTAGGACGAAGAAAGTTGAACTGGCCACTGAAACAAAAGGCCGGGCTCTGAATGGCTGCTCAGCAGGCAGCGCTCGCTAGCCTTTTCAATGGGACTTGCTCTTTGATGTGTGTTTTGTAACTGCCACCTTTATGTGGGGATGGAAGAAGCTCGGAGCAAGGGGGTGGCATTATGAGGAGACCCATGCTTTCCAGCGCCCTTTTGCCCTTCAACAGCATCGGGCAGACAAAGAAGAACCACATAGATGGGAGAAGCCTACCTGGTTTTTTTAAAGCAGAATGTCTGTGCTAGTGGAATCGAAAAGGGTGAGAAGGGGCATATTCTTTAATGGCAGAACATAATAATAATAAAACGTGTATCAGTGGGTCCACTTAGAGATTCGGCTCAAAAATGAGTTCACTTACTGCTTCACTTAGCTCAGCACCCAGATGAAAGCATTTGTGTCCAATTAGATTAAAATAAACTCCCCACCTAGATGGCACATCTCCATACATTTTTTTTCCGTGGTGAAAGAAGGAAGCTGTTGTAGGAGTAAGTGGACCTGCTATCATTGGGAAACTACATAGGTGGGCCGCGCTTTGCATAATACATACAGCCCTGAGCATATAGGTATAGGTATAGGTGAGCATCGCAATATCTACACACTTAAAGTGCATGACATTTTACAAACATGTCACTGAAAAAAGCCAGTGATCTCTGTTTTGGCAGGTACACACCACACTTCCCATTTCAAAGCTGGATTAGTAAAGTTTGTTCAACTTGAAGAATCTGAGTCCCCTGCTGCACTCTTATCACAGAGTTCCAACAGAGAAGATGCTAAAGCTGTTCTGGGCTCTCTCCATCGAAAAGACCAGGAAGGGGGTAGCCAGAAATGCATCCAGCCTCAGTGGGTCAAAGCAGCTAGGACCTCGTAGCTGGTACATGGAACCAGGCAGACCTGTGAGGGAGCAGGCAGTGGGGACAGATGGGCACTGTGAGCACGGCATGCTCACTCAGTACCAAGGGCAGGGCTCCTGATCCTGAGATGTGAGTTGCTTCACGTTTCTACATAGACTCTGAAGGGCATGTTTAGAAGGTGGTAACTCATGGCCATTGAGTTCATTCTGATGGGTAGCAACTCTATGGGCCAGAGGAGGGAAGCCCCTGGTGGATTCTGAATCCACCAATCTTTATGGGAGCAGAAAGCCTCGTCTTTCTCCCATGGAGCATCAGGTTGGTTTGAACCACCGACCTGATGCTTAGCCACCGATGTAGTGTCACTCATTATGTTCCAGAAGGCGGTGATAGGATACAGACGGTCGCCTTTGTGGGTGAGAGGAAATCACAGATGGCAGAAAGGGCCTGCTCACACGGACAGAGGGCGTCAGCTGCGGGCCAGGCCTGAGGCTTGGTGGGAAGGAGCAGGGCCTGGCTGAAGACCAGCTAAGAAGTCAGCAGAGACAAGGAAGTAAACAAAGAGGAGCCCAAATCAGGAGAGGAGGCAGAGAAGCAGGGCTCTTCTGTTGTCATGATAGAGCCTGCCACGTACCCCTGACAGTGGCACAGAGCCGAGAGAGCCCCAGCATGGCGGTGAGAGCTGACGTCTCCATCCTTCCGTTATGGCCCGCTTCAGAAGGATGCGTTGAATGAGATGAATAAAGTCCAGGATGCTGTTATCATCTGCCTGCACCTCATCCCATTCCTGGAAGTTTAATGGCTATATTTTCAGAACAAATCAAAGGAAATGCTACTTTTTCTTACAGAAAGCAGCAAACTGAGCCACCAAGAGGTAGCTGACTGAAGTGAAAAAATGTATTTTAATATGTCTATTTAAAAAATAATTTCCATGAGTCCATTGCTGATTTATGCCCATTGTAGGATCTAAGAGACATTGCAAGAATTCGGCGCCCACCTCCATTCTCCTGACAATGGCCGCCTGCTTCCTCAGCACCGCAATGGCATCAATTACACTGTCTTACAGCCGCACTCATGGCACCCACAGCGGGGTCATGCTCACAGGCTGCTGCCCATCCCTCCAGCTCCACTAGGCCCGCGGGTCCCCTGGGCAGCAGGACTGGATGGTCTCTGTGCTCCCCTGCCCTTCAAACTAGACACAAGTTACGTCGTCCCTCTTTTCTGCCTCTGAGCAACTGCTGCTTTGCCTGTCACCTTTCAGAGGTGGCCTTCCTTGGCTGCCTCTTTGTAAACGGCTTCCTCCTGCATTTGTCCAGGGCCTAGAATCCATTCCTGCCTCACACCCGTCAGACAGAATGGCAACCATTGGTTTAATTGCCTGTGAGACAGGTATAGCCCTTTCTCTATGAAGTCCAGAACTCTTTACGGGAACAAAAAGCCTCATCTTTGTCCCGAGGAGAAGCTGGTGGTTGCAAACTGCTAACCTTGTGGCTAGTAGCTCAGTGTATCATCACTCCACTTGCAGCCGCCAGGACTCCAGGGGGCCACAGAGGACCCCACAAAACGCTAGTCACGGGCTGACTTCAGTTGATATTTTTAATGTTCCAGAAGTATCAAGCCCAATGGGATGGCAGGGTCTTTCATGTGCTTTGCTTTATAGAACGTGCTCTGAAACAGGCTGGACCTATGTATTCTAAGAAAGTGGCTGCTGCCCACACACTGTTTCCTCACAGGCTTTCTTTCAAGTAAGTTACACAAACCATCAGGGAAGGTCTCTTGTGGTTTTAAGTAGGGCCACGTGGAGAACACCTCGAGTTAGGTTGAGTACATGAACGTGAATTCCTCACTTCGTAGCTATGTGAAGAAGCAGACACCCGGTGGGATGGAATGTGCAATAGTTACGGGGGTGATGCCCGTGGGTGACAAGGAGGAGGAAGGTCATAAAGTCTGACCTGGTGAAAGAGTCTTCACTGCAGCAGGCATCTAAGGAAGGGCTAGCCAGGCCATGGAGCAGTCTCTGAGAGCAAGATGCCCATCGGGGTGGCTGGTGCCTACAGGATGTGTCAGCAGGAGTATTTCCGCCATGCTCAAGCATTGGCAGGCAGCAGCCTTGAGGAAGCATAGCTTCAACATGAGTGCAGTGGGAGCCCCAGAGGGGAGCAGCCAGCGCCATCACCCAGTGATGCTCCTCTCAGTGGGGGATCTAAGTGTGGCATTTCCCCAAAGCATAAAACAGATGAGACCTAATTATTGAAATGTGTGTGTGTGTGTGTGTTCTTCTACTGACGAATATTGAAGTTGGCATTGCTCTTGTCTTTGCTGTTAGGTGCCATCAAGTTGGCTCTGGCACTGAGTGACCACACGGGCCACAGGTGGGCATGCAGAGGCCCCAAATGCAAATTCTTTGAATATCCTGACATCACAAAGGGCGAGCCACATCAGTGTCAGTAACCAACACTTCTATAGCATGGTCTCTATCACATCACTCATTTTTCAATCAATAATTGGAAACAGAAAAGTGAAAATTAATGGGAACCAGGTGCTCTTCTAGGTGCTGAGTCTACAGGTGTGAGGATGACAGGTGAGACCACCTTCCTTCCTGGAGTTTGCATTGGGGTCTGAGGGAGAGAAGAGGGAGGGAAGGAGAGTCCCCCTTTGCTCTCCCGTTCCTATCACATAATAGTGATGTACTTCACTGTATTGACGACTGCCTCTCTCTGGCCTTCTCTTTCTCTACCTCATCCCTCCCTCTCTTGAATCTATGGATGAAAATTTACATCGATAACATTAGGAAGTGGACAGAGTTATCATTAAAGTCACCATTCAGTGAAGAAGCATTTTCTTTTAAAAGTCATTAAATAAGAAAGAAATGTTTTGCCATAACCCTGTCTTGACTCAAGAGGAACCCAAGAAAGAGTAACAGGAGAAATAAAAACCACTGACATTTACTGAGTGGTCATATAAGTACTAGGGCATGTGCTGAGCCCTCCACCATCCTCACACGAATCCTCTCAGGTAAGTAGAAACTTATTTCCATGGAAAGATGAAGATGCTGAAGTCCAGATTGTTTTAGTTTTGGTGCCCATCATTGATCACAAGAGGGGCAAAGGTAGAATTCAAAATCAGTCCATCTTCGTAGTACATTTTCAGTAACCCAAATTATTTAGCTTAAGATACCGAATGCCTATAGCTTTCTCAGCACCTCTTGCATGTGCTTTTTTTGTGGGCAATTTTCAATAGACCCTGAGGAAATTAGGTGGATCATGCCTCATCTGGTAGATGGTGCAGACTCACCAGGACTTTTCCCTTTCATGGGCTAGAGCCGCTGACAGTTCTTGGAACTCATATGTTGCAAAATGGTTAGTCTAGGTCCCTAAATGTCCTTGTGTAACAAAATCTCCTTATTGATTTGAAACAAACTTGAACTCACTTATTATCGGAGTTGTTACAATGGTGGGGTCAGTATTTTGGTGGTTCCCCCTCTCCTCCTTATGGGGCAGGGAGTTGTCTCCAGTGAGGCTGTCCTTGTTAGGTGCGGTGGAGTGGGTTCCAGTTCATGGCAACCCCACGCACCGTAGAGCAATGCACTCCCTGGTCTTGTGCCACCCTCACAATTGTTCTTATGCCAGAGCCCACTCTTAGAGCCAACCGTGCCTTTTTATTTTGAGTGCCTTCCACTGGAGGGACTCCACTGCTGGCCCTAAATCTGACAATGATCCACTGGTGTTCACAAGGTTTCTAAAGGCTAATCCCTCTGAAGTTGATAGTCTATTTTGTCTTGCAGGTCTGCTCTTAGTCTGGAAGCTCTGCTGAAACCTGTTCGCCATGGGTAACCCTGCTGGCAGATGAACTACTCGGGGCATAGCTTATAGCATCATAGCAATACATAAGGTACCACAGTGATACCAGTTGTAATTCTATAGTGCTGTATCATAACTGAGTTACATGAATAGTAATTGCAGACCAGGGAGCAAATACAAATCTCTTTAATGACAACACGCTTGTTTGTAGCATTGCGCTGAGCAGAAGACACCAGCAAGCAGAAAAGGAGGCAATCTGAAAAGCCCTGGCAGAGAACCCTGTAATCTGACGATGGTCTCTGTGGAGCTAGTCTAGTAACTGGGACCCAGAAGACTCTGCACCAATGTCCAGAAGCCAGGGTGGACAGGCAGAGTAAACCTCTCTAGACTGAAACAGGGTACAGGAACTGGCCAGACTGGAGTAGCTGGCATAAAATGGAAATAGAACCATGACCTTATTCTATTGGCTTGACAGATGGTTAGTCCTCCTCTAAGTGAGAAAGTCTGAGAAGGCAGTCTTGTAAAACTAAGAAGTGGAGAAAAATCAGACTGAGGCCATAATTGGCATGTGGGAAACGACTGCCATTTGGTGGGTAGATTGATGTCCAGGGATCATCAAAACACTTGAGAGTTCCTAACCCCATTGGAAACACTGAGGGAAGCTACTGGGGTGGGGGTGGGGAGGAGATGTTCTCTATCTTGCAATTAGCATCAGACGAAAAGGTCTGAAATGTGCACCTACTCTTTACGGAAAGAAGCTGGTGTCTAACGGAGAACAAGTCTTTACAAACCTGGGCACCTCTAAACTTCTGATGTCCTTTAGGTTTTTCAGTTTTCCATCCCCATCCTTCATCCATGGCCTCAAAAAAACCAACTCTTCTTGAAGTATGTGGAATGGTCCTTAAACCTTTTGAAATCACTAGGCCTTTCTGTACTAAGGGCCCCGGGATCTAAAGCTGTCCCTTCAAATGTGCACCTATTTGGACAAAGAATTTCCATAAGGTAGAGTCCGTACAGTTTCATGATTTTTCAGGGGACGAAGGGTTCTAACTATCCAAAAGTGCATTGCCTACTCTGGGTGCCTTGTGCCTTCAGAAAACATACAAGGGCCCTTTGCCTTCAGGGAGAAGGAAAAAGCAAGAACGTGGATTAAATGGACAAACAACCACCTACTTCATATTTGTATATTACATTGTCTTCACTGAAGTGTTTTTAATGTTCTTGAAGCTTGAACATAATGAAAAGGGTCTTCCCCACCATTGAAATCCCTGTAAATACGCTATAATTGGTTTAGAGTGCCTTTAATACCAGTGTTGTCACATTTTAAAACTCTTTTTTTCCCCAAGTTCAATAACACGTTCTTGAAAGAGACACTCTCGTAAGTAACTCTTTGTCCCCATGAAGACACTTGAATCATTTTTCTAAACTGATGGTCTGGCATTCTTCCAAAACTGGTTTAGAAGATAAGGCACATGCCCCTGTCTGTGTCTTCTAACCTTGGCACATCCTACGTCCCATGAATAGGGTTGGCAGTGGGAAGGATAACTATAAAGAGAGAGGACTGCGTGCATTTAGCTCTGTTTAGCAAATTTTGCTTTCATGAAAATCTTACAGTCAAGAAGATAATGCCAAGAGACCCACATGATCTAAATGATCAGTTGGCTCATTCCATGTGCCATTTCACACTTCAAATAATAATGTAATCTGTAGAGCACTTTCAGATTTGGAAAGCACATATTCATTACCTCTTGTGATCAATCAATACAATAACTCTATTGCCTATAGAGCAAGTCTCATTCTCTCCATTAGATGAGTAAGATACTGTGGTCCAGAGGGAGTTAGGCGCAAGATGCTCCCGCTCATTAATGACTGAACCAAGGAAGAAACAGTCTCCAGTCACCGGCATCAGTGGTCTTTTCAGTCCACCAGGATGCCCCCACAGAGGCTTTACGCTTCAGTCCACCAGTTTTTATTCAGCTTCTGATGATGGCAAGCTTGTTCTCAGCGCTGGTGAGATTGCTCTTAACACTGGTTGTGCCAAGAGGAAGACACGAGAGGATGATTGTGGCGAGGGCTATCCTGTTGGACCCCAAGTGGGAGGGCAAGCAGGCAGTGGCAGACATATCGATAGAGGAAAAAGCCCCCTCATCCGGGCATCTGAAGACATCAGAGTGGGCACTCATCATTCACTAATGTGCAATGTCTTTCAATGCCCTTTGGAGTGAGGGGCTTGCTTTGCCTACTGTGAGAAAGGCATTTGCCAAGCGCAATCGGGCCCTCAGGCACACACCCAACTTTCTCAGAAGCCAATCCTGTTTAGATGAAGTCTGCCCATGCACATCTCCCAAGACACTTTTAGACAGCCTATGAGTATACTTTATTTCCTTTAAAACAAGTAACCTAGAAAATGAAATAACACATATTAGATTAAGCTCTGTCCCATTTGGCTAATTCAGAAGTTAATGGAAGGTCTCTTTCGGTCATTGGTATTGGCAGAGAAACATTTAGTGAAACTCTCACGGGAACCTCACTCAGGTACAGTAGCAGCTCTTACCCACAAATTAAGAATGGCATTTACAGGCAGTTTTATTTTTCCTCTTTAGAAGGGTGTCATTCTGATTTCTCTTGACAAAGGCTCTCTTACACCCCCCACCCCACCCCCACCCAAGCAATACAAAGAATCAAAGAAAAAGAGAATAGGGGAAAGAAAGATAGAGAGACTGGCCTTTGCAGTGGTAATAATGCCTGGTGGGAACAGGATATGTGTCAGACCCTCAATAAATACAGCCAGATTCTCACTGTGGATGAGGTGGATGAAGACCATCGGACAATGTGCAGTGCCTGAGCCTCATCTGTTCATGTTAGACATCATGACAGCTGGTTCCTATCAGCTTTATAGACCTGCCTTGTGGGGGTTAAACAGAAGACTGATCTATAAGTGTTCGTGAAGTCAATGTGACCTTTATAATTTCTACCAGCAATGGAAACTAGTGTTCAACTGTATCTTGACTTTAGTTGCTATATTCCAGCAAATACATCCAGAATCAAGTGCTTTCCTGCAAACACATTCTGCACAATCATTTCCATTCTGTCAAGAGTTGATGAGACTGCGCCAGCTGCCGCCACCTCCCAGGACTGAGCCCTCTTCTCATCCAAAATGGGAGAACGCCATGGCCTCCCCTTCTCCTTCGCAAATGCCCCCTAAGGCTAGCTGCTATGATGGGAAGAGTCTTCACCTAATGAACCACGGAATCATTTTAGCTAATATTCTTACATCAATGTGTGAAAGTAGAAGATGTCTGTGGATTAAAAAAGAAACAAACTCCATCTTTCTCTATTTTGGATATCAGAATAATGCCATCTTTACAAAAATGAATGAGATTGTTTTTAATAGCTTTCTATCCTAAGAACAGTTGAAGGTTAATTCAAATTGGAAAGTTCCAGTATTATTTTTAGAAGTAATCATTTTAATACTTTGATTAATTTTACTTAGTTTCATTCTTGGTTGCAGCTCTAAACACTATTAAAGTATTCTCAAACTTTTTTTTCTGGTAATTTATGAGTTTCATCAATATTTCTATTTCACTTAGATTTTCAATGGCCTTATTTTTAATTTACACAAGTCTTTTAACTCTTACTGCTCTTGAACTGGTTCTAACATTGAGTCTTAGATTTTGAATATTGCTGGGACATCCCACTTAAGATTTTCTTCATACCTACAATTTACAGTTTTCAGGTTTCTGATTCCTTTATTGTGGCTTTTACTTGTACTTCCTCCTTACGGCTTTATGCTTGTTTATTTGTTCACTTTATCATTTCCATACTTCCATTTTAATTTCTGTCCACCCAGTCCCAGAAAAAGACAGCTCAAGGCTATTATTTTACCTACAAATACAACTTTGTCTGACACTCATAAGCCTTTGCTATTTTGTTGTTGTTTCGTGCCCCTGAGTCTGACAGTACAAGGGTTTCTGTGTTTGAGCCCACTGCAGCCACGGTGTCAATACATCTGCCAGGGAGCGTTTTCTCTCTCTCTCTCTCTCTCTCTCTCTCTCTCTTGCTGACCCTCTGCTTTACCAAGCATGATGTTTTTCTCTAGGGACTGATCCCTTTAGAAATCATATTCAAACTATGTGAGAGGGAGACAATGGTCAATATAAGACATGAAAAAATAATAGTTTATAAATTATCAAGGGTTCGTGAGGGAGGGAGGGAGAGAGGGTGGAAAAATGAGGAGCTGATACCAAGGGCTCAAGCAGAAAGAAAATGTTTTGAAAATGATGATGGCAACAACTGTACAAATGTGCTTGACATAAAGGATGCATGTTTGCATTGTGATAAAAGCTGTAAGAGCCCCCATTTAAATGATTTTTTTAAAAGAAGAAAATGTAAATGATATAACTCAAAAAAACAAACAAACAAAACCACAGTTTCACCATCTTGGTTTTTAAGGTGCATTCTGACTGTGCTCCTGGCAAAGCACATTTGTCCGGGCTGCCCACGACACAAGGCTCATGACTGTTCACCAACACCACACTTCCCAGGCACCCCTGCTTCTCCAGGCTTCACTATCCGTTACCCACATTTCACATAAATATGAGGCAAGATGTCATGACTAGGTTCAGGTACACATTAGCCTTCAAAGTGACATCTTTACATTTTGATACTTAAAAGTGTTGATATAGAGTATTCTCCCAAGAGTCAGCTGTTTACCGAGTAGTTCACAAGTTTACGTTTTCAGGTCTTTTGAAGCATGAGTTGGTACAACACTCTGAGGAGAAGGACATCCAACGCCGCCTAAGAACATGAGCTAGGTGCAACACTCTGAGGAGAAGGAC